>NC_090732.1:72265156-72332656 GCF_036898095.1 Palaemon carinicauda
AACTTTCATCGTTTGCCAGCGGAGAGGCGTTTGCTTGGTTTCAGCGTGCAGAAGTCCAGTTTCGCATCAGGGGCGTGACTCGCTCAACCACCAAAGCAGATAATGTGCTCGCGGCGATACCCGAGGACACCTTCCCAGAAATATCCGACTGGCTTTGTGAACAAGGAGACACCCCAATAGCGTATGACGCCCTCAAAACATACCTTCTGCAACAGTACTCGCTGTCGCCAGCCGCCCGTATAGCGATGCTTTTTCAGCTCTCGCAACAGCCGTTGGGGGACCAAAGGGCTTCGCTTGCCCCCAGGGAAATGACCAATATCGCTCGCCTTCAACCTGCCGCAGACAGCTCTCCTCGTGAGGTGAACCTACTTCGTGCCCTTTGGATACGCCATTTACCCGTTTACCCGGACCTATACGAGCTGCCATACCCGATGTCGATAGTTTACCCATAAAGGACTTGATGACCAAAGCCGACGCCCTTATGGACAGCCACTTCAAGACCTCCATCAACGCCTCCACTCCAGACGAAGAGGATGCCTATTCAACATCAACCGAAGCTGACATGAATGCCGTAGGACATACACGCCTACCCCGTGATGTGCCGAAGCAGCGATAAAGCCGCCCACCACCCACCAATCGCTCGCGCCCTAACGAACGACTTCTACAGCCACTTACTACCTCCCATCCGCCGTAGTTTTGCTACTACCACCTCAGATTCGGGGCAACCGCGAAGAAATGTGCCAAGGATTATCAGTGGCCAAAAAAACGTGTAAGTAGGCCATCGCTCGTGGCGCTGGCCTCCCGTGTTTCTAATCTTTTCTTTTTACAGCATGCAAGAACGGGCATGCGATTTTTGGTAGACATGGGTGCTTGTCGTTCTCTTTTGCCAAGGAAACTCTTCAAGACACGACGTAGTCTGTCTACATCTGCCGACGTCCGCTTGGTAGCTGCCAAGGGATCTGCGATACCCACCTACAGTTACGAGAACCTCACATTATCGTTCGGAAACAGTAAATTCAATTGGAAGTTTCTCGTTGCTGACGTCACATTGCCAATCCTCGGTGCGGATTTCCTCTCTCATTTCCACCTTCTGGTCGATGTCGCCCACCGACGATTGGTCAACGCAGACTCATACTTGTCGACACCTCTTCAACCCGCCCTCTCTAACCTCGCTCTCCACATCAGCGCACCCACGGATGCCTACGCCCACCTCCTCACGTCGTCATACCCGGAAGTTTTCCGTCCAGAACTTCGCCAAACGCCCACAGTTCCTGCCAAACACGGTATTTATCACCATATCAAGACGACGGGACCCCCAGTCTTCGTAAAATTCAGACGTCTGGCACCGGAACGATTGGCAGCCGCCAAACAGATGTTCACCGAAATGGAGGAAAAGGGCCTTTGCCAAAAGGCTTCCAGCCCATGGTCGTCACACTTACACATCGTTCTGAAGAAAGATGGCTCCCTCCGTTAGTGCGGGGATTACAGGCGCCTGAACATGCAAACAGAACCGGATCACTACCCCCTCCCAAACATTGCCGACGTGACCTCCTACCTGCACAAAGTGAAGGTTTTCTCTACGCTCGACCTCCTGAAGGGGTATTATCAGGTGCCTATGAACCTAGAAGACATCCCCAAGACCGCCATCACCACTTTGTTTGGTACATACACCTTCAATTACTTCTGTTTTGGCCTTCGTAATGCTGGGGCCACGTTTCAACGTCTCATGGATGGCATCTTAGGGGACCTCCCTTTCTGTGTATGTTATGTGGACGACATACTTGTGTTCTCCTCCTCAAAAGAGGAACACCTCCGTCACCTGCGCATCGTGCTCGACCGCCTGCAACAAAACGGCCTTGTAGTCCGGTACGACAAGTGTACCTTTGGCGCCAACGAAGTGTCGTTCTTAGGGCACCGCATCACTCCTGAAGGTGTCCATCCCCTCCCTGAGAAGGTAGCAGCCGTTCAGAACTTTCCCGCGCCCTCGACCGTCAAAGCTCTGCAGGAATTCTTGGGCATGATCAACTATTATCACCGTTTTTTGCCAGCCATTGCCGCCACCCTTGCTCCCCTCTACGCCTCCCTCAAAGGCAAGTCAAAGGACCTTAAGTGGGGTCCCCTTCAAGCAGCCTTCTGCAATGCAAAGAAGGCCCTGTCAACTGCTGCGGCTCTCACTTTTCCTATCCCACACGCCCCTCTCCTTCTCTCCACCGACGCCAGCGACGTCGCTATTGGTGCAGTACTCGAGCAGGTGGTCAAAGGCTCGACCCGCCCATTGGCCTTCTTCAGCAGAAAACTGTCCAAGGCAGAATCGGGTTATTTGACCTTCGATCGAGAATTGCTGGAGGTGCACTTGGCTGTCCGTCACTTTCGTCATTTCTTAGAAGGTACGCCCTTCGTCATTCGCAAAGACCACATGCCTCTGGTGCACGCCTTCACTCGACAGTCTGATGCCTGGTCCGCCTGTCAACGCCGACATCTCTCCGCCGTGGCTGAATACAATTGCACGCTTCAATACGTCCCTTCATCGACCGCTCCACTCGCTGGCCTGAAGCCATTCCCATGGAAACTGCAACGTCCGCCTCATGTACATCTGCCTTATTCTCTGGAGGGATTGCAAGATTTGGTATCCCTGAGCATATTACTTTTGACAGGGGAACCACTTTCACCTCTCAATTGTGGACATCATTAGCGAATCTCCTGGGCATCACCCTACATCAGACAACGTCCTACAACCCCGCTGCCAATGGAATGGTTGCACCGTAGGCAGGGGATGAAGGGAGCATATAGGAGTTCCTACATTTAGGTTAGGTTAGAAAGGTACGCAATCAAACCGGTCCCCTAAATGGTCCCTGAAGGCGAAAAAACACTTGCATCACAGTAAACAGTATGATAAATAATGCCACTATCTTCATAAATTAACCTAGGATCACTGGAATATATCATACATGAACAGGTGCTAGGCAATCTGGCCTAGGGGCTAAGCTAGCATTCTAGTATGGGGTCAAGCGATGACCGGATAATAGAGCGTTAAAACACGATACAGTATATGAAGTTCCTTGCTATGAAGACTAAATAACTAATAATATCAATTAGTTAAGGGGCCGGAATAAGCTGTTCTGACTAGCTAAATATGGCATGCAAGAGAACAGCAACGCCATAAAATGGCGTGTCCGGTAGCAGCACAGCTCCGCCACAAAACACGAAATATTACGAAAAGTATAGGTTACTTTACAGTCAGAGCTTATTTAAACAATACTGGGACCTGGTACTCAACTTTCTAGAAGAAGGCGAGGCAGAAGGTTGCGACATAATGAAGATGAAATCGCACAAGGGGGAAATCCGTCTATGCAAGGTAGCTACAAGCAGAAGGATGAGGACGGACGTGACGTCATTTAGCAATGGCGCCCGTTTGTTTATGTTTCGAGTACCAAAAGTAGCCACGGACGAGTGTAACTGTGGAACGGCTCCCCAGTTATTCTCCACCTTTCCATATCGAAGTGTTAACTCTATATGGGGTGCAGATAGCTATGTTGCGTGTTAATACATGCGTCCCCTGTTGATATACGATGTCTTAAAGGGAAACCTTTAGGATACTCGCACCAGAAGTAAGAATTCTGTGATAACCTGTGGTTTAATTCTCTGGGAATATCCTTGTAGTTAATATACCCAAGGAAGCTACCAAAAGGAACCTTCCATCAGAACGTCATGGCTTGAGCCCAAAAAGGCCAATACACCGCAATGTAACGTAAGTACATGTGAATGATCGGCCTAGTTGATCGTCAGATTAAAGCAGGACCCACTTATGTGGTTCCTGGATTAAGGTATATGCAAAAAAGGGAAACAACTCAGTTTGAGTAGGGTCATTCTATCCTTCTTTTTTTAGATTTATATATACCACTTAGGTAGGAATGGGGAACATTTTTGGTAAGCCTATTGAATCTTCTTAAACCAACAATAACAGCCAACTCCTTTTAGATCATTATCATGCCTTCGCGACCCCAAGAAAAGTGCTTGCCGACCCCATTTTGGGTCGCGACCCCAGGGTTGGGAACCACTGCCTTAATGTGTATCCTGTAAAACCCACACATTGCCAGAAATCTCCTATTCTGCTTAACATTGGTAGGTGGTTTCATGCCTTTGATTGCACTGATATTGTCTGGACATGGTCTACAACCATCCTTGGAGATTATAAGACCTATAAACTTTATTTCCCTTTGGCCTATCTGACATTTCCTTAGATTTAACTTCACTCCTTTGTCACTGAAAAGTTTGAATAGTTGCTCTAACCTTTTCAACGACATGGGAAAACTGGGAGCCCAAACAACTATATCATCTAAGTAATTCTTAACCCACCCTTTCTTAATAAGAGGAGCCAAGGTATTAGACAAGATATGTGAAAATATAGCTGGACTGCAACTTAATCCAAAAGGAGGGCGCTTAAATCTATACAGTGAAACTCCATCACTAAAAGTAGTTAAATCCCCGCTCTCTTTATCTAATTCCACATGATAATATGCATCTTTCATATCCAAGGAAGCATAATAATGGTTTCCTGCAGCTGTATCTACTATTTCCTCTAATCTAGGTAAAGGGTGCATATCAACCTGGAGGCGTGTGTTGACTTTACGGTAATCGAGGCACATCCTTTAAGTGTGATCGGGTTTCCTTACAAGAACAATAGGGCTTAGCCACGATGCATTAGATGGTTCTATTATCCCTCTTTCTTCCATATCCTCTAACATGGTGGAAATAGGAGTTTTGGCTTTTTCAGGGTATCAATACTTGGGAGACCTAACTGGATGGGGATCACTTACTGCAATATGAGCTTGAACATATTTAAACTCTCCCAATTCTTTTTCTTCAAGAATGAATATGGAGTGATTTGCAAGTAACAGGTCACTTATTTCTGCCTGTTGATCAGCATTAAGATGGGAATTATCTTGTTGAGAAAACAAATATTTAATCTTTTCTTCTCTAGTGTTGCCTAACTGGATGCTAACATAAACACCTGGAGCAAGTAAATCATTCTGAATTCTAGTTTTCCGGCACATTGGATCTGGCTGATCAATATCATCTTCACTGATTATCCTATAACAACCTAATAAAGTTCCATCCATCACTGTCATCCTAGCTTTCGTATTATTTACCAATGGTAAAAACACTTCCTGAGCATCATTAACTTTAGGGCACAAGACAGATTGAGTTTGTCATACCTTAATTTCAGGTACAAATTATAACAATGTGTTGGGAGGTTCATCTACAGCTATTGGGTAAATACCAGCAGTAAACTGGGATAGAATAAGTTTTTTTCTAAGTCTAACCTGAGCTTTTGGAGGTTCATTTGGTTGTTAGATGGTCTGGGTCTCAAATATCTTACCGGATAAATAAATCTATCCCAAACAATTATTTTCTTTACATCATCCCATGTCATTGGTGCGGACCTAATCAAATCTGCTCCAAACAATACGTCTGTGTCCAAATAACTCTCTGGCACTACAGAAAATAAATGGGTAACTACCCTGGAACCAATGTGAACATCCAAATACACCGTACCAAGAACAGGGAGAACATGCTGAGTTACTCCAGTAAGTTGTGGGATATTCCTCATTTGATTACAATGTAAACCTAAACTTTCTATGAGCCTCTTCTGTGCTACAAATACTTCACTACCAGTACCAATTAAGAAATGGCACATTACACGATTTATCATCAAATTGATAGAAGGAGACCTGTTACTGGCCGTTAGTCACTCATTTCGGACAGGACCTGGGCATTGTGATGAACCTCTCTTACAACCAGGTCTGTGTCAATCAAAACTAACACCTCTTGGAGGATTATGTGGACATTCAGACAGCTTATGATCTCTAACCTTACAGTAAGCACAATACTGATTGCTTCCCTTTTCTTACCTAAACTCTTTAATTGGTTAGACAAATCACTAACCTGCTTCTCCAGATCCTCCAATTTTGATGTGGTTTGTGCATTACTATTTACTGCAGGTGTTGGAAGGGAATTGGAATTATTGACAGGTAAAACTCTACGATGGGTAACGGTTCCATTTATTATAGCTAAATGATACTCATACTCAACTAGTTCAATGAATCTTTCCAAAGGTATCCCATAATCAAGGAAATCTTTGAGTCGTTCTAGGGATCTACTGTCAAGTCCACCATACAACTTCCTTTTCACAAGATTGTCAGCTTTTGGCAGGATGTCCTTGAGAAATTTCAATGCAAAGGCAGATAATTTACATTTCATTCTGTTAACAAATGTTCTAGGGGCTTCATCTACACTGTACCGTTCCATCTCTATTCCTTGCCAAGACTGTGTAATATTAGGTGAACAAGCAAAGTGGTAATTCAGAAAGTCCTTAATTTGACTCCAAGATATGTTATTTCCCCTTTTGGACATTTCAGCAGTTATTAGCTTTGCAATTTCTTGACCCACTCTGGTAAGTGCTACTTGGATCCTATCCATGCCTGCAGAAACACAGAACTCTACTTGACAAAAAAACCTAGCCAGTCTATTATCAGTCACAATACCTTGCAAATCTGACAATTTCACCATCAAAATATCCTTGGGTTTTAAGAAAAATCCCCTAGACTAATTATCAATAGGGTTATGCACATTACCTACCCGAATAAGTGGGTTATTAATGGTGTTACTACACTGAATGGGGTCACTAGGTCCTACTGGCTGTGTATAAGTTAGCAAATTATTTGTCAATGAAGCTGGTTGATTATGTGACGTTGGTGTTATGTCCGCTCTGTCTACTGTAACAAAGGGGTTGATGTCAAATGTTTCAGCTCTGTTGGAATTGAATCCGGTGGAAGCGACAGGTAAAGCATTTGACAAAGTGGATATTTCCCTTTTCATATCGATAAGTTGTTCACACATTTGTTGCATTTGACTACTTTGGTTATCTATGGCAGACAAGAGATTATCATATAAATCTTGTTTCATCCTCACCTTCCATTTTCTGAGCCATGTTATACGGAAACACAAGCAAAATACAATACAAAACAAAAATAGACCAATAGTATAGTACCTTAGGCAAGGATGATATAGACCTAATCACCCTAGGTTAAGCTATCATATATATATATATATATATATATATATATATATATATATATATATATATATATATATATATATATAGATCGATATATATATATTTTTATATGTGTATATATATATATATATATATATATATATATCTATATATATATATATATATATATATATATAAATATAAATATATATATATATATATATATATACATATATATATATATATATATATATATATATATATATATATATATATATATATATATATATATATATATGTATATATATATATGTATATATATATATATATATATATATATATATAGATATAGATATATATATACATATCTATATATATATATATATATATATATATATATATATATATATATATATATATATATATATATATATATATATATAGTCCTAATGGTTTCATGGCTACTTTAGGACGTTGGGATGGATATATTAATCTATATTAGATGATTACATCCTGTCACCATATGTCATGCCGTTTCATATCATTACTTTTCATTTAAACTTTTACCGTTGTCAGTTGTCCTGACTTACATTCGGAGGCTACCATTCAATTTAGGACAATCAACTTATTCTTGGCTAGCCTATCTATAACAAACCAAACCTTAGCATAGGATAATGCCATGTACATCATAGGCATAGGCTAATACTCTAAGCCTAGACTTAAATTTAAACTTGACTCTTGCTGTGGAGAAGGATGGATCTTCATTTGCAGTGGAGGTTGAGTGAAAGGCTGGTTCCCGGGGTCTTTTTATTTCTTACTTCTACAAGTGCTAGTACATGACAGGTACTCCAAACTGGTACCCTGTAATACAAAGTCTTCTTTTAGGACAACGATCCTATGTCAAACAACATGCAATTCGTAGCCTAGGCTATACTGTACTCTTACCTAACCTACTGGTTTCGGTGCACAGTCAGCCTGGCAACTCAAGAATAAACACTATTACAAATATGGGTATAATATTGCACATCTTAACTTACAGTTGCTGCATAATTCCTCCCATATGCAAGCGCAGCATGAAACAGTTTTAATACTGGCGAAATTATCGTAACCTTATTTGATAATTTTGTTATTACATTTAAAAAAATAACCCCAATAGAAAATACCAAGTGCTATTAAAACACATGAATTATGACTAAAACAGGTGCTTACCTTTTACAAGGGAGAAAGTAAGAATTTCACATAATAATAAGGGGAGCAACACCGTTTCCGATCGTTGTTGACTTGAAGAGTGCGCTCTGAGCTTACCTCGCACAGCTACGCCCGAGGCTCACACAACTACGCCTTTGTTTACCTTGTGCACTTAATCACAAACTCTCGACCACAGATATAACTACTCCTTTGTTACGTCTCTCTACCTCTCTGCATATGCACACTCAATCCTACACCATCTCACCATGTGTGGCTAGCATAACATTTGGATGAGATAAAAACCAATTCATTATTTAAGACTAATAATCATCAAGGGAATTACCATTCATTTAAATGGAGCATTTCTGTCATTACATACGGTTTCTATATTTACCAGAATGTCAATGCAAAGAAACATAAATGCCCAGCCAACTTCACCAGTCTGCAGTCGGCCAGTCACCTGCCCAGCAGGACTTCACTTTTCCGCTCAGAGAAGCCTGTCATTCACCTATCTCGTGAATACACCATCATTCGACTATGGTCTGTCTGTTGCTTTTCGAAGTCCTGAGGATCCTGATATTGAACGCTATAAAATGTAATTAGGAAAATAAAAAGTGACAGTAGAATTTTTTCACTCAATGTCCAGCGTTCCCTATGGTCTAGGGATCACGAGGGGGAAACACTGTAAAATTACATGGATATCAAAGATTTTAGTTCTCCCATCCCCCCACCAATAATCATATTCATAACTCCTCGTTCATGAAACACAGAAGACTGATAAAAGACAAATATGGGGTAATTCTACAGTTGATAGCTTGTATTTTTCTTATAACTGAGTGGAATCTTTTTGATCTTGGAATATCTACCTACAACATGCAACGAGGAATTAATCGAAGAGATAGGAGCACTATATAATCACTGACGAAACCAACACCCTAACTTTGGTGATAAAGTTCATAAACCTTCAATCTAGGAAAAAGCTTCCTCTTCTGTCAAGAAACCTATAAAACTTAAGATATGACTGAGTATTTTGTAAGTCTAGTTTTTTCAATACTAAAGTCTTCTCACTCTTAGGCTCTATTTTGGATCCGTCTTAGCTACCCCAGTAAGATACTAGACAGGAATTTACATTAATATAGACTATTTCGCTCAAAGCAATCAATGTGATCATGGGATGTATTGTAAGAAAGTACAAATAAAGATCTTCATTTTTGAAGCACAAGAATAAAATTCGCTAATATCCCTTATCTAGGTTACTTTCTTGAATATCACTGTTCCGTACTAGATAATTATATCGGAAAAATATAATCAATCGAATAAAAAAGTTTTTTATTTTAAATAATTCAAATTATATATTTCCAGATTTCCCTTTATCAAAAGAATGAAAGCAAACAAAAGGTGGAAATGGATGACTTAACCAACAATGCCTTTGCTTTTCTCTTACCAGGAGGACCAAGAGTTAAGGGAAAAAGAAATGAAAGATAAAGATTAGAGATAACTGGTATATAACATTCATATGAAGCAAAAGTGAACTTTAAACCAGTAAGATAGTATATAGTTAAGTTAGTAAAGTAAAATGAAGTAGGATAAGTATTAGGTAATATAATCCTGGAGGTCCCAATCCTTTATTTTTAAAAATATCCAGGATTGACTTTCTCTAAAAGTAACAAACATTCTGATATGTAATGCCGCAGAAGATGCTATTTGCATAACTGAGTAAAGTTATGATCTACAATACAATAATATTTTGGCTGAGTCAAATGTCATAGTAAGCAATTAAATGAAATTTTTTTATCTGAAAAGAATCATCTGAAATAAAATAAGTTATCCACACAGTCGCTGCTTTGCTGTTCCTTGTGATTTGAAGTAAGGAGCCACCAGGAGATGTTGATGTATGTATATTTTTCCCTGATGAAGTTGATGTTTATGCTCCTGACATTAAACAGTATTTCTTTACACCCTCTTATGCATATTTTATATTTACTAGTTTCCAGTTATTTCTCTTTTACAAAATAATGTATAATTATTTATCAGTGATAATTTTTGTTTTCAACTCGTTAACTTTTTGTCTCTTTTGAATAGGTAAGTGAAAGACACCTCTCCCATCAAAAACCTTACTATATATATATATATATATATATATATATATATATATATATATATATATATATATATATATATATATGAAAATGGTCAATCATGATTAAGAATTTGGTAGAACGCTAAAGAATTGGTTTTAGTATTTTCAGTAAACATTAGTGACACTTCTACTTAGGAAGAGACTCTTTGTCCCATTGAGAAGAATTACGGAATTCACACCGATTTTCTATTGTTTGTGATTATAAAATGTAGAAATATTTTACCTTACTTTGCTGAATTATATGTTTCACCTAACTATGTAGCTAAAACGGAATTGTTCGAATTTGTGAAAAAAAAATGCATAAAGTTTAACAATCTCTTGATAAAGAGAATATTTCTGGATATGGTCCGTAGTTTTATTTTTTGTTCACAAACCTGAGTTCTTTATATGAGAATACACTATGAAAGGAGGAAGGCTCATATGCCCATCTTCCTCTAAGCATTGTAATAAATTGAAAACTTTTTAAGGAAATCGCCCCTGAATTAAGACAAAACTGTTTAATATCAATGAATTGGTTTAGATTCAAGATATTTTTATTGTATTGTATTCATTCTACAGAAAATTATTACGATCGGAGAGAAATTATTCCTTGCATGAATACAAAGAAAATAAATTATTTTATTTTTATTTTTTTTTTCAAAAAATTCGCCTGTGGCTTAAATGATAATAGATATGAATATTACTATTGAGTGTGGAAATAATGGTCAGAGGAATTATCTTTATCTTTGCTCTTTTTTAATGATATTGATTTTTTTTTTAATTTTAATATTATCCAAAATTTAAAATTTAGATTAATCTGAAGAAATATTTGAGTTTTTTTTATTTTTCTTTCTAACGATGTAATGGGATTTGAAATAACTATATATGTAATGGACAAAAATAGCAAACAACTACAGAAGCTTTTGAATGTTACTTAAGCTAATTAGTTTGTGAGATGCTTATAGTGATGTACATATAGCAGTGATATATACTACAGTATCAGCAAGTGTTATTTAGATATTAAAAACACTGTTTCTGGGTACCAGCCACCCATGGAAATACTACCGCTAGAAATTTACGGCGTCTTTTGAATGGCCTAACAGTACTACATAGGATCCTTCATTCTGATTACGGTTCCTTTTTCCTTTGCCTACATACACACCGAATAGTCTGGCCGATTCTTTACGTAATTTCTTCTGTCCTCATACACCTGGTAACGCTGAGATTACCAAACAATTCCTCTTCACTCAAGGTGTTACTGCACTATAATTGTTAAGTGGACATTTTCCTCTTTGTAACGGTAGAAGAGACTCTTTAGCTAAGGTAAGAAGCTCTTCCAGGAGTAGGACACGCCAAAATCACATCAATTCTCTCTAGTGTTGTGTAGTGCCATAGCCTCTGTACCATGGTCTTCCACTCTCTTGAATTAGACCTTAACATTGCTATATAGTCAGCCCTCTATATTCTTGGGAGTTTAGAAAACGGAGACGGTCGCAAAGATCGAATATTCACTGTTTTAAATTGGGATAACTCTTAACCTAACAAATCACTGCCCATTGCCTACTCAGGACGGTCAACTAACTCACTAAGATTGGCCTAATATTGTTTTTACTTGTTATATATTTCAATGGAAGTATTGTGTTACTGAATGAACACATTTCACTAAGTTTAAAGTTAATAAGCACGTGAGCTCTATGTTCTATACAGATATTTGTAATGAAAATTTTATAAAGAAAAATATTTAAAAGTATATCAAATAAATATTCTTTCCCTACACGCATTTGTCCTTTGAAAAACATTACAATCGTCATGTTCCAAAAACTATATTATTATTATTATTATTATTATTATTAATTCCCTAATATCGCAAGAGGGTCTGCCCCTCTCTTTTATTCTTCTCCTGTACTTGTCATTCTCCCTATTTCCTTAATCTTTCCCTTCCCGAGTACCTGCCTTTGAGCTATAAACTGGATTGTATCCAGGGGTACTCTTCCTTCCCCCATATTCCCCACTTCCCTATTATTATTATTATTATTATTATTAGTAGTAGTAGTAGTAGTAGTAGTAGTAGTAGTAAATAGGGTAAAAGTGCCTAGGGTCATATCACAAAAATTACATTGGTACTATAGCGTGATTCCTACCCTCATTTTCTGTTCCCACCTTAATATGGGGATTCAAATCTACTACTTCCTGTATGCAGTTGATCATTTTAGCCCAGGAATTTTCGTCAGTATTAACGAATGATCTACAATCACGGTTACAGCTTAAGTGTGCCTACAACTTCATTAATAAGCTACATAATTCTGCCTAATTCGTACTCTGTATGTCCTTCTTTCCCTCAAGCTCCCACGTGTGACGTAACGACATCGAGACCTACGAACCGACCAAGGGATTGGCCCAGGTCAACAAGAACTGTTGGCTTTAATCCACTACTACTACTAGTCAGCCAACCTAATATATCTCAACCGTGACTGGGAGTAAGTGCCGCTAACTGTAGACGTGTTTTGCGCAGAGCCACGGGTAGCACTCCCTTAGCCGTGTTTTAGCTTTTTTTCTCTCCCAGAGTATCATTGAAAAGATGAGTTAATCCTATGAATAGACCAAAAAGAGAAGAAGCAGTACGCCAGCTCTGCCCCTAACAAGGCCTCTCTCATATGTGAAACCTCCGAGGGAAAAAGGAAAAAAAAATATATAAGATGTGATTGCAAGAGGTTCTATTGTAAGAAGTTTGTGTATATAGTGACAGACATCAGTGATAATGAAATAAAAAACAAAAATGTTCATGCCCACACCACGTAGATATAGAAAGAACAGCAAAGTTATATTTATCAAAATTAAAGGAAGATCTGAGTATAAGAAATATGTCAACTACAACTTAATTCTGCTGGTCTATGGGGTATATTTGTCCACCATGCAAGCCCTTTATGTTAAATACATTTGATTTTTTTCCTTTTTTTTTTTCTTTTTGTATGCCAAATCGTTAGGTATGTTCCCGTGGATCTGGAAAATAACTACTGTATAAAATTCACATGCTACAAGTCAACGGAGCCCGTGTTCTAAAGTAGAGATGGCATCTCGAGATACATAGCCTATCCATCTCGATACGCTATTGTTTGGAGAAGAGGAAGTTGGAGGATTGAGGCCTGGAATCCCCATCATTGACCTTAGCTAGTGTGTACAGGTGTGAAAATTACATACAATGGGTTAACATTTCTCTCTGCTTCCCCCTGACTTCACCTTAGAGCACTATTTTCGGACACAGCCAAAAGACAGATTTCGAGACCACTATTTTCAGGACATGGGGTCACAGGAAATTACTTGTCAGTTAATCTAATTAATGGCCATTCCCCTTTTAGTTAAGTTATCAGTTTACTTGATCTAGACTTTATTTCTAACACTGGTATTACACATTTTGTCTTTTTGCGTGGAACTTAATGTAATTCCATGTCCTCTTTTTTGCTTTATTTGAATTTCAGATCACTAACCACTCATTTTGACCTCGGTTTAGTGAAAGTCTATTCGCAATAAGACTTTTATCTATTAATTTTCAAGGGTTAGTCCTACTTGTTTACTTTGCTTGCTATTACAATAAAAAAGTTTTTTTTTTTTTTTTTTTTTTTAGAATAGAGATTATAATTTCTCCGTTTATACATTTTAAAAGCTGTCATTTGAATAAGCCGTTTAATTTGTAGTGCTCTTCATCATTGTTCAAATTTTGTACAATAAAGATATCAGATTAGATCATACCCACTTGTATCCTTGCTCCTCTTATTTGAATGATTATGTGTTAACCAGGTAAGTGGATTTAAAGTTGTTGACTATATCAGGTATCAGAATATTATTTTAAACTCCGATAGTAGCAAGTGTAGGTCTAATTCTAATTATTTTGCTTTGGGGGTGAAGATCCTCAATCTCATTATTGCATATATCACTGCTCTCATTCCCCGCCTTCAGTGAAATTGTGTTCACGGTAGTTTCCTGTGCTTCATATCACTAGTGTCTATAGGGTGGAAATAGAACCTAAGAGTGAGGTAATGACATTTATGAAAAAAAGATTCTTATAGATGTTTGTGTGGAGTTTATTCCTTTGTAAAATTCATGAAAAAAGTATTTTATCCTGCATTTTGGAGTGGCAAAATTTAGGTAGCTACTGTTATATATATATATATATATATATATATATATATATATATATATATATATATATATATATATGTGTGTGTGTGTGTGTGTGTGTGTGTGTGTGTGTGTGTGTGTGTGTGTATACATATATAATGTTTTTGTAAATAATAATCTTTTGTAAAATGATAATACGATTTTTTTTTTTTTGTTAGTAAGTTCCAGTGAATTTTTAAGGGAATTTACTTTTCTATTTGAACGTGGGAGTTTTTGGGGAAAAATGAAAAATCCTTTGAAATTCCAGGTAAGCAATACAGCAACACTGCTACCTGGTAATCTTCCGTATGGACAGTACACTGAAGATAAAGGTACACTTTATGTAGCAGAAAGAGGAAGTTGAAGTAACATCATACACTGAGGTGTGTAATGAGTAGGCTTTTTGTATGCGATAAGATAGCTAAGGTTTTGGTGTGGATAAATTAGTTCTATGGATTATGAATGATATCAAACTGATAATGGATTGATAAAGTCAAGAAATTAATTGAAGGTATTAGGAGGAAATGTAGTCCTATATTATTATTATTGTGGGAAATAATTCTGGGAAAGGCCTCCCCGTTTCTGATTTCCGGACCCGAGCCTGAAGGATAGTGCGCCAATACTCTCACACTTGACAAACTAGAGAACCGCAACAAAGACGGTTTGCTTTCCCTACACACGTTTAAGTCCAAAGATTATTCTACACCAGGACTGTCAGCACCGATATCACCTTGATGTTCAGACGCTACTCCAGGGCACAGAATAGTAAATCCCAATCAAGTGTGGTTGGACTGAATCAGTTATGTTAACGACAGTTTCACAAAGAGTTAGGGGGAGCAGTACTGTAAAAGTCAAAACGTCCTAAGGACCACCGGGAGGTAATACCGTAGAACATTACAATAAAGGATTGACACCAATAGCTTTAGATTGACGTAAATATAAACTTATCCTTAAGTCATATCTCACCTCATGTGATAACTTATTTAGTCATTTCAAAATGTAAAGGTCAAGTTAAAAACAGTTAATAATTTTAACCTAAAAATGGCATTTATTTTCATAAAGTACAACAGGAATTTTCACCTAACTGACACAGGAAAAAACAGCAAAACTACCTCATTGAAATTTGAATAAAGACCGCATGGCATATGAAAAATGAAAAATGCTAAGAAAATGGTCAAATCAATTAAATCGTAAATCAATAATCAAATGACTAATCAACCAATGAAAGTAAAAATGGTGACTGAAATAATACCAAAAGTTCTACTCACTACTTTGAACACATTCCTCTCGGGCAAAAAATTTCAAACTTGATAGAGGGGAACGGGAACATAACTTATGTTAATGGACACGGCACAAATAATTAAACAAGACAGTTTGAACATAACTTCCTAGCTAAATGTGCACATCGTCAAATAAAGGCTAGAAAAAAAAGGGGGGGACAGTTCCTTGGCCAAGGTTGAGCACCGTTAATTAGTACTCACGCTCTTGAGGGTTGATTGTAGACGTAGTGGAGGCATCTTGTAAACTGTTAAGAACACGGTGCATCTTTAGTTCTGCACTGACGTGTTTTGTCTTCGTAAGCTTATCTTATAAATAATGGTACAAAGCAAGACATACTGTTGGTTAGTAATTGGTTGACCAACAGGTAGTTGAAGCGACGCCTAAGTTTAAGCTCCGTCCAAGTTGAAGGGGCTATGCCTACGTCCGTCTCCCACGCTTCCTGGTTTTTAAGTGGGCCGCTCGAACAGTGCTTTTTATAATTACAAGGATCATTCTTGAAACTCCAGGGGAAAGTGGTTATAAAGAAATCCTACTGCCTGGCTTATAAAAATTAATATATATACATTCAAAAAAATTAAGTGGTGTTTAGTGATGTTCAATAACACAGGAAACAATCCTAGCTAAACAGACTTATAAATAGGTATTGAGATGTAAATAGCAATAAGCTAAGATCAAGGAGTTACGTAAATTAAAGAGTTACTTAAATACAAACCAATTGTGGTTAAACATCCAAAGCTTCAAGAACATTTGGAACAGAACGCAACCAAGCGCTGTTTTCTTAGAAATTGTTGGTCAGTTGCAACGTTAGAGCATTGTACTGTTAGCTCATGAAATGAGATAAAATCATCTACAGAGGAATGAGGTGATGAAGGGTAAAGCATTACAGGGGAATGATGGACATGTTTGCAGTAATTAATATTTAAGGGTATAATAATGAAGGTTACAAAGGAAACAAAAGAAAAACGAGATGCGTAAAACCTAGAAAATAACAAACAAAAAATAAAAAATGGAATAACGGGGGTGACTAAAATAAAGCTGGAAAGAATTTCCACAATTATTTTTATAATTATTATTATTTTTATTATTATTATTATCATTATTAGCTAATCTACAATCCTGTATAGAAAAGCAGGATACTATAAGCCGAAAAGCTCTCGCTTTGATAAACAGGTCAATGAGAAGAGAAGTAAATAAATTATGTGAGAAGTAATCAGCAATAAAAATATCATATTCTAAGAACAGTAGCAACATTCAAATATATCTTATATAAATAAACATAAGAAGAGTCATTCTAAATATGAATGGTTCCTACAAGCTTGAGAGTTTAAAGCTCCACCAGATTAAAGATCATTCCACAACTTGGTCACAGCTGGAATAAAATTCTAGAATACTATGATTATTAATAATAGCTGCATTCCTGGTATAACAGACAAGCTGGTAGTGTTTGGGAAGATCGGAATACAAAGGATGTTCAAATTAGGAAAAATAATTATGCAACATGGACAACGAACTAACTAATCAGTGTCATAGGGTAATATCTAGATCAGGAATAAGAAATCTATTAGACCATAAGTTCTTGGTGAATAAGGTAAGATTATATTCAGAAGCTGATGACCACACAGGAGTTAAATATAAAAGATTATCAATGCCGAGATCCCTATGTTGAGGAACCACTGTCCTCAACCTACTTACAATCACTTCCAGTTTTCATAGTGTTCAACTTCATCCCCAATAATTTGCATCATGCTAAAAGGTCAGCTGAATCTCTATTAAGTGATCCAGCCACCACAGATCTACATTCAGATGATATAATTAAAGCAAAGAGTATAACCTCATATTGATCAGTTATTTCTTCATTGTAGGTAATCTGGTTTGGCTATGACTCTTTATTAATCAGTGATTTCTCCATTATAGGCAATTTGTTTTGTCTATGATTCTCTATTACTAGTGATGCTTTCATCGTAGACATCTTCAATGGGTATGACTCTATCAACCAGTGATATGTTCATAGGAGGTAATAATATCTTTATTAACCCTTTTACCCCCAGGCTTTTTGGAAATTTCCAACCCTTAACCCCCAAGGGGTTACTTTTTTCCCAGCACATTTTGGTGTATATTTCTTTTAAATTGCTCTAACAGCCTTAATTTTTGTCATAGAGAGCTCAGGTTGGTCTCATTCTCTTGGAAAATGTCTGAATTTTCTCAAAAAAATTATCAAAAATATGAAAAAAATAATTTTTATAGCATTTTTTTGCAAGGACGTACCGGTACGTCCATGGGGGTAAAGGGATGGCTTTTGTGAAACGTACCAGTACGTCCTTTGGGGGTAAAAGGGTTAACTGCAATATTGTCTCATTGGAGGCTATCTTCACTGGATTAAGATACCTATTAGTTTAATTACTTATAATTAAGCGATATATTTGGTGGAGTCAGTGGATGCAATCTTGTCTGACGAGTGACGACGATTACCTTTTAATCAGTGAAATCGTCATTAGAGGCAATTCGTTCTCGCTTTGATGACTATGAACGTAAATCCTCTTCATTGGGTGGATTTGCCTACATTTTAGCTTTCATTGTCCACCTGTAGCTACTTATTGATTACTTAATTGTCAATAAATGTTATTATGATTATGATTTACGAGGTAGATTTCCTAACCAGACAAGATAGTTTGGAATCTTAACAGGCAAAATTTTCACTTTTGCTTTTGGCTCTTAGTACAACTGATGTTGATGATGATGAGTAGATTGCCATGCATATAGCATGACACGGGCTCTTGCCACTTAAGACAGCCAGTAAGTGGATTGGATTTGTAAAGGGTATACTCCAAGGAGTAAAATTTATATTAATAAAAGGAATGTTAGGTAAAAATAGGAAAAGGAATGTTAGGTAAAGGATAGGTAAGGGAGATGAATAGTAAGGATGATGAATGAGGGATGGAATGGAATGGTACAAGACGTGAAAAGGGGTAGAAAGTAACCCGAAAAAAGGGACTCCTTTTTAGGTCCACGAAAGAAAGTTTTAGTCAGAGGAAATAGTATTGATAGTAGTAAGTCCCAGTAAGTAAAAGAGACTGGGAGAGGAGTGTAGGAACTTTAGTAGGAGAGAATAGGAGTAGGTTTAGGCAAAGAAGCTTATTCCTGCTCTTGTGATGGAAAGGGGGAGGGGGCCATTTCTGTGCAACGCTCGGACAGTAAGCACGAGAAAGGCCCCCTAAGGATAGGGTAGGAAGAGGGAGAACAGGGAAAAAGGGTAGGAGACAGGAAAAACAAGAGCTGTTTCCTTATGAGGAACACAGCCTTGCAATAACTAATCTCCTTTTAGGAATAGGGAATTGGGAAGGAGAGGTTTGCAAGCAGAGAAGGATTATCTCTGCTCCGTGGCTGGAGACTGGAACTGTTGCAGGAGTTGCTGGAAGGTGGAGGTTGATGAGAGGGAAAGGACTTTGGTAAGGATCTGGAAGGCGATAGGTATGAGGTCTTGCAAGGTGAGAGACTCAATTGCTTGAGTCAAGGTTTGAGAAGGGGATGAGGATGAGGGTTGTTGCTGGTCCCTTTGGGGAGCAGTTGCAGGTTGGCGCTGATCCTTCTTAGGAACAGTTGCAGGTCGTTGCTGGTCCTTCTTAGGAGCAGTTGTAGGTGTAGTTGCTGGAGCAGTTGTAGGTGTAGATGAAGGAGCAGGAGTTGGCTGACTTGGTCTTCTCTGGCGAGGAGTTCTTTGTTCTTTAGGTGGCTGAGACGAAGCTGGTTTATTTTGGTTTGAAGAGGATGTATTCTTCATAGCTACTATCCTCTTGAGACGCTCTGGGCAGCGCTTATTCTAAGCATGGTGTGGCTTGGAACAATTAGGGCACTTGGATGTGGTTTGTCGTCCTTCTTTATGGGCCTTTATGCACACTTCTGTGCTATGTCGCTGGCTGCAGATACCGCAAATAATGGGGCCTCTGCATTCTTCTTTATGATGTCCAAAGCGTTGGCATCTGTAGCATCGAAGGGGCTCAGGTGTGTATTCCTCGATGGGGAAAGTACCCCAGACTCCTAAGTCCAGTTTGGAAGGAACTGGACTTATAAAGGTGGGGATTAGGCGTCGGACAGGAACGTCATCCTTGCTAGTGCAGCGAACAGCACAGTCAATATTGCTGCACGAGGTTACAATGGAGATAGGCATCGTCACAGGATACCTGGTAATGATTGCCTTCTTCCTGATAAAAGCAGGATCCAGCAGTGTTAAGGTGGGGTCTTCCTGAAGGAATCTGGCTGTCTCGATGTCCTTGGGATAGATGATAAGGTCACCTTTCCTGTTAGGTCTTGCAGTGAGTGTCATGCCAGGCTTGGCAGCCATGGCAGCAACAGAGGCATAAGAGAGCTCGTGGTTTGCCTGTGAAAGTCGAAACTTTTGCAGAGGCTTCTTTGGCTGCGTAGCTGGGATGTTTTCTTGTATGGCAGTGGCTTCTTGCAGGATAGTTTGGAGGCAATCTATGCAGTTGCTGTCCGTGGAGTGGGCCCCTTGTTCGGTCTCCATGGCGTTGGAGGACTCAGGCTCGATGGTAGAAGGGATGACTGCTGTTGCACCTGATTGCTGAGGAGTTGTAGGGACAGACAAGGACCAGCCTGTGCTCTCAGTCCTTGGAGTCACAATAGGTGATGTTGGGGCTAAGTCTGACACTGGTGAAGATGTGACAGAAGTCTTCTTCCTTTTATTCTTCTTCTTCTCAGCTCTCATGACATCAACCACTTTATCATGCTCGATCAGCTTGAAAGTGACATCTTTGCAACCCTCAGTCACAACTGACATGGTGATTTTGAACTTTTGGGTCTACAAAAAAGTTCAATTTAGCTATGGTTTTGAACATCTTAGCTCGGCGCAGCTGGAAAGCCACACAGCTATCACAGTCACAAACTTGGCCATTGAAATAGTCTTCACAGTGTCTTCCTTCTTCATCATAAAAGTTCCATGCCCTTTTTCCTAAATGAAAAACGGACATTGTGGTTGAACTCTACGGGAATTGCAGTGAAAGTTTCGGGAGGTTACGATGTACATAATTCAGGAGTTGTTGTCGGCACCGAGTCTAAACGAACACCGACCCTTAGTACAACTTGTGTGTGTGTAGATTGCCTTACCATATGTAAGACACGGGCTCTTGCCGCTGGACAGCCCGTAATTATTCTTTAGTACAACCATAGAGAAGGGAACAGACTTACTTTACTTTATAATCTTTGCGAATAAAAACATTTTATGTAAAATTTTAGTGATATCGAAATTGATGAAAGTAATCAAATATTATTCAAAATATTTTCTTGTTTTTCTTTTTATTTTATTTTTAAATGAGAGAGAGAGAGAGAGAGAGAGAGAGAGAGAGAGAGAGAGAGAGAGAGAGAGAGAGAGAGAGAGAGAGACTTGCAGAATCACACATCCTGACTGTATTATCTTATATATTTTCTATTTCACAAAATTGAATATAAATGGGTTGTATTAGTACATTTGATATTCAATACATTCATAAACTGAATAGAAACTGATGGGGGTGAATGTAGTTCGTTGTGGCAAGTATAAAGTTTCTTATTACCTGAAAAAACTAGATAATTGAGTCACCAGCCGTGGATATTCTGCAACAGACTTCCATTGTACCTTCCTAATATCGTCACTGATCTTGTTAATATCTTCGAGAAGTGAAGTCTTTCACTTTTCCCGATATACTCATCCAATTCCCCCTGATTAATCCATTAAAAGGTATATACTTGTAAACAATAAATTAAGTATAATGTTATGCTTGAAAGATTTAACTAATCTTATTTTACTGATTGGTGATACGTCACAGAAAATCTATATTCATACGATTTATATCATGAAATTTCTTAAATACTTATGATGTGAACATGCACCACTACATATTCGTCCAGGTATGCTACTACCTGTTACTCCTTCGGGGGAGCGCAGGTGCTAGACGATTGTGTCCGTGAGTTTTGTGAATATCTTTGGGGCTATATCTAGTCCAAAGGGCATGGCTGTGAAGACAAATTTTGTCTTCTGTAGCCAGAATCCTATGTAGGAGGAGAGGGGGTGAATGACTGGTAGGAAATGGTGCTGAATACAAAAGTGATGATTGCAATAACTGCTGTAATCAGAACAGATATAATCAAACCCCATATACAATTGAAAAAAAAAATAGATATATTCAAAATTATTACAAAGGGAAATTGTACAGAACAATTGGTGGTACAAATTAAATGTCTTTGTGGAATAAATGGGACAATTTTATTAAAATCAACGGTAAATAAAGTTTTAGCAATAACATCATTAGGGTGTGATTATGAATATATTTAGGATCCGAACTTGTTCTGAACTCCACAAAAAGACTGAAGAGCAAAAACGGAGGAGATTATTACATTGCATCGAAAAGACCAAATTACTTTGATATATCTAAATACTAGAGAAAAAAATGGGAATGTTATATATTCGGAATTTTCAGTCAAATTTAATTTAAATACATATAGCAGGCAGTATTTCTTATATACTTTGAAGGTTTTGCAGATCAGCGACAAGGTCCTCCCGCGAGCACAGAAAACGGGAATTTCATCTCGTTTTCTAACCGTTTGTAAGACGTGGTCATTGTACTACAAAAGAATGTTCTGCAAAAACTCTACAATAGAACACTGCCTAACTTGAATGGGCCCACCTAACCTTACCTGCAAGACGTGTCTTTCCTTAATAGGGAGCTAACGGCCCCCTGAGACCCCCGATACATTGCTGTATTCTTATTCTTAAACCTAAAAGAGGGGGGGGGGGCTAATTGGCCGTCATCATACATACATGTGGCCGCTATCACTCATCCACACAGGAATATTCTTAATCAGCCGACATCATGCATACATGTGGCCACGATCACACAAACCAGAAACGGAGAGGGCTGTACTTACATTATTTCAGATTCAGCTTGCGGGTTTAGTCGTAACCTCAACAATGGCCCCCTACTTATTCAAAGTCACTGAAGTCCGGGACTTCAACTAGTATTGCGTTTCTGCCGAGCGACAACTTCTTCTTTCGATGAGGGCACATTGGACAGGCACTTTTAGGAGATGTAGGGTAATGGTACAACAACTTTTTTGGTGAATGGTTTGTTACACTACCAATAAGTGGAAGGGACCAGTGTTGGTACGAACCAGGACTTTCGGAATCAGAATCGTGGGTATTGAGCGGATAAACACGTATAACTAATTCCACGAAAGCCTTCAGTTAATACCCCCTACCGTTCAAATAATGTTTTTTAATTATATACTTTGCAAAGGAGTTATCATATAAAACGGATTTTGAGCGAAGCGAAAAATCTATTTTTGGGTTAGGTGGCCATGTCGTCCTGATGGAAGTTCCTTTATTGTAGCTTCCTAGGTTATATTTAACTACAGTGATATATCCCAGAGAATTTTACTTAAGGTATCCAGAATTTTAACTCCTGGCGCGAATATCACTGGCTTTCGCCTTTAGGGATATCGCATAATATCAAAGGACGTATTCTTGACACGCCACATAGCTATCTACACCCCTAATAGTGTTTACACTTCGAGAGGGGAGAGTGGCAAGAATTGGAGGATAGCCGTTATTAAGGCACGCTCTACTCCTACTGTTGAGTACCTGTATGACGTCACGTCTGTGCGCCATCTTGTTATTCCTTGTAGCGTTAGCGAGGTGCTACAGATACTGTACTTTTGGGAGGGATTCATTCAGCCTTTCTAAAAGGAGGGTGGGTCCATCATGACGACATGGCTACCTCACCCAAAAATAGATTTTTCGCTTCGCTTCAAATCCGTTTTTTGGGCTCAAGCCATGTCGTCCTGATGGAAGTTTACCAGAGCATTAATATATCTGTGGATTTCCCATTAGTGCCAATAACCGCGAGATAAATTTTCCTTGGTCATCTAGACCTAGAGACACATGGTGTTACCGTCATATACCACATCAATTGATCATGGACTATGTCAGTGCTTCCTGTCCCCTACAGGGAAGAGTCATGGTAGACTCTAGGAAAAAACTTGAGGATTGTAAGTTCATGTGAACAATCTAGCCAACAAACAAGTATATTGGTCTCATCATATACTTTGTAAAACAGAGTTTGTATTCTGAAAGGAACAAATGTATGTATTGACTACTGACACCTCCCCCGGTCTACTTGGTGTGTTGTAAGCAAGGTAGACAGGTTTTCATCTATGTAGGAAAATTGTATAAGTCAGTAATACAATCAGGTATATGAAATCAGTCGTAACCAGGGACTGATACCTGATAAAAACACATAATTATGGGGTTTGCTAGCTCTAGAACAGATATTGTATCTGTTCAGGATATATTTTCAATATAAGAGGATAAAATTAATTGCTCTGGCACCTTTATTTATTTAGAATTTTTGGGGCGAAAAGATATGCTAAATTTAGATATGTATTTATTGACAAACAATAGATAACAAAGTTAAAGTGCACTTTTTTAATATAATATAGAACGAAAATTGGAAATATAGTGGAAAGCATGATTAAAATGGTAATAACAGAAATACTTATTTCAACTGAAAAGAAACGTGAAGCCACTTTAAAAGGAAATATTGTAATATTTCATGTTTCCTTATTTCTCTCGTTACAGTTGATAAACACTTGTGCAGTTATACGCATGGCACATGTGTAAGTCTTTTATGCTTCTTTCACCTTTATACTTAGAACAGTCCATAGCGTCACTACAGTGATACTTCACTAAACATGTAACTCCATAGGGAGGGATCATGTACACCCTTCACTAAAAGTCCCGATTAGTGCACTGTTCCTCGCAGTATTCAAGCGGCAGGTTTTAGTACACTACCTGCTGCCACCACAAAGTGCTTGATCTCTTGCACTTGCTTCGCGTAGTGTTTGAAGAAAACCGTGGATGACTTCCATCCAGTATACGAGCGAAGACTTTCAAAATTCATATTTTGAAAGAAGTTCAGAGACGAAGCAATTTTTCTCGGATCATGACCTGCGGGTGTCTGTCGGGATCCGCTCTGCGAATGAAATAGGTGATTTTCGCCCTTAATTGTTTCAAAGACAATGTCGAACCTGAAGTCTCTCCTCTAAAAAGCTGTCCTCCCCTAAACTCTGAAGTTCTACAAAGATAGACCTTTAGGCACACTACTGGACATAGAGACGCATCTTCCTTCAGAGGGCAGATTCTCCAGGGACCCCACCTTTTGGTCGACAGCTCATTCTTAGCGAGAAACGTTGGGTCAGGAGAGAGATTCAGTTCTCCACACTCTGTGAAATGAATGTGGCCCTCATCCCTCGAAAGGGCCACTATTTCGCTATTTCTGGCTCCTGAGGCTAGTGCAAATAAAAATATAACTTTTTGGGTCAAATCCTTTAAAGAGCAGTCTTCATTATTCAAGGTTGAGGCTAAATGAAGAACCTTATCCAAGGACCAAGAAATGGGCCTCGGAGGTGCTGCGGGCCTAAGCTGAGCGCAGTCCTTAGGGATCTTATTGAAGATTTCGTTAGAGAAGTCCACCTGGAAGGCATTTAGCAGGAGTCTAGTAAAGGCAGATTTACACGTAGAGATCGTGTTGGCTGCTAAACCTTGTTCATGGAAATGAATAAAGAATGATAAACAGAAATCTGTTCAGATTTCTTTTGGATTCTTTGCATTGACAAAGGTAATCCATTTCATCCAGGAAGACTCGTATTGTTTTCTAGTAGATTTCTAATTATATTCTTCTAAAAAGTTTATACTGTCCTTCGAAATCCCGAACCTTTTCTTGACTGCTAAGGCGAGAAAATCATGAGATGAAGGTTTCGGGTTTTCTGTGATAAAGCGGAAACAGTCGATTTCTGAACTTGCTGAGTCAGAACTGGATCCAGCAACGGGACCAGCTCCAGTCGCAGTTCCGTTATCAGAGGGAACCAGATGCTGTTGGGACACTTGTAAGCCACTATCGCTGCTGAAAGGATCTCAGTTTGTTGAGGACCTTTAGCAGGAGGCTGGTTGGATGGAACAGGTAAATCCTGGACCATCTGTTCCAATCTAGGGACATTGCGTCTACTGCTTCCGCTAGAGAATCCTCGTATGGGGATACGTACCGGGGTAACTTCTTGTTGTCGCTCATTGCGAAGAGGTCTATCTGCAGAAGGAGAATGATCTTGCGTCTATGGACCATTCTGACTCTATCGGGGTGAGACTGGATAGAGCGTCCACCGTCACGTTGCGGAACCCTTGAAGGTGAACTGCTGATAAGTGCCATCTCTTCTTTTCCGCCAGGCGGAAGATGGCCAACATTACTTGGTTGATTTGGGGTGATCTCGAACCTTGCCGGTTTAGACATCTCATTATCACTTCGCTGTCCAGGACCAGTCGTATGTGGATCGAGCAGTGAAGCTTCAGATTATTCAGCGATAGAAAAACTGCCATGGGTTCCAGAATGTTGATGTGGAAGGTCTTGAAGAGGGAGGACCAGGTTCCTTGGAATTCCCGTTGGAGAGGGTGGCCTCCCCATCCTTCCTTTGAGGCATCCGTGTGAACGGTGACCGAGGGGGGAGGTGATTGCAAGGGTACCTTCTTCTTTAGGTGCTTAGCCTTCGACCATGGATTGAGAAGTGATCGCAGATGAGTTGGTATCGGTCTTGTTAGATCTCTTCGAGCGTTTGATGCGTATCTTCTGCAGACTCCCGATGCATCTTTTAATTGTGCTCTCAGCACTGGGTCTGTCACTGAGGCAAACTGGAGGGAGCCCAGTACTCTCTCTTGTTGCCGTCTTGATATCCGGTCATATCGTAGAAGTCTCTTGACAGATCCCGCTATCTCTCTCCTCTTCTTTGATGGAAGGGAGAAGCGGTGTGAATGTAAGTTCCAATGAACACCAAGCCATTGGAACTTTTGAGCTGGAGATAGTCAAGACTTTTCCAAGTTGATCTTGAATCCTAGATGTTCCAGGAACTGGATCACTTCCTTGGAGGCTTGCGTGCACTCTGCTTCGGATGCTGCCCACACCAGCCAGTCGTCCAGGTAGGCTATCACCTGAACTCCCTTTAGGCGTAGTTGACGAATGACTGCGTTTGCTAGCTTTGTGAATACCCTTGGGGCTATGTTTAGTTCGAAGGGCATGGCTCTGAAGAAGTATTGTCTCTTTTGAGGCTTGAATCCTAGGTAGGATGAAACTTGTCGATTGATTGGGACATGCCAATATGTGTCTGCCATGTCTATGGAGACTGTGTATGCCTGTTTGGGCAGTAGGGTCCTTATGTGTTGAAGAGTAAGCATCCTGAACTTGTGATGAGTCCAGAATGACTGTGTTTTTCCGAGTCTTTCTTCGGAACACAAAACAGGCTTCCCTGGAACTTGACGGACTTTGCTCTCCTTATGACTCTCTTGTCTAAGAGTTCTTTGACATATTCTTCCAGAATGGGGGTTGAGTGTTGGAAGAATTGAGGGAAAGTCGATGGAGTTGTATTCCAGCTCCAACCTAGTCCGTTTTTTATCAGGCTGTGGGCCCAGGGATCGAAGGTCCAATGATCACGGAAAGAGAAGAGCCTCCCTCCTACCGGAAGCATCTCACTTAGAGTGCTGGTTGGAGGACTTGCCTCCTTTGACACGTCCACCTTTGTTGCCCCTGCCTCTTGAGGGGCGTCTAGAGGAGCCTCGAAAGGAACCTCTAGATTCCGGCCTAAAGGTCGTGGATTGCCCGTCAAAGGCCGGGGTAAAGACAGGCAATTGCTTTGGTAGTTGCCGGGGGTACCAATTGGTACATGGTGGGTGGTTGTGCGACCGTCTGGGACACCATGCCCAAGGGAAGTTGTTGTTGTCTAGGTGGGCGAGAGGGCGCTCTTAGCCTCTTAATCTTTCTTTTAGGTTGGGGACCCTAATCTGGTGAAGACTTTCTCTTCGTCGACAAGCCCCACTTTTGGAGAAGATTTCTATTCTCCGTGTCAGCTTTGTCGACGACCTCTTTGACCACTCCACTTGGAAAGAGGTCTTTACCCCAGATGTTGGAGGATATAAACTAACTTGGTTCGTGTCTCACCACAGCCAAGGCGAACACGATTCTCTACAAGCCCATCTGGCTTTGATGAAGTTGTACAGGTCCTTCGTCACTTGCCAAGTGAGCCTTGGCAAAGACCATGTACATATATGGGGATGGGGAGACGCTTACCATCGTCTCCAGTCCGGTTTGAAGAGACATTGAGGCGGCAAGTCTTTCTTTCGTTTCCTGCTCCCGACGCAGGTGAAAGTCTGACAACTTAGGGAGGTCTTCACCGAACTGACGTCCGGCAATGTCAGCCTCCAACTTCCCGACTGAGAAGGTATTAAACATATCCTTCCAGTCAGCATCTTTTGATGGTAGGGCAAGGGAGAACGGCCTACACTCTTCGAGTGTGGGGCAAGGTTTCCCCACCTCGACTGCCTTTAAGGCCACCTTAAACCCTTTTTCCATGAAGGGCAAGGCATGGGAAGAAGCAATGAATGATGGGTGCTTCTTACTCAGAGCCGGCACTTTGGAGCTAGTGAAGGCCTTCTCCTTCAGCATGCTGGTAAACAAGGCCTGAGCTTTGGGAAGGTCAAGGATTATGACCTCTTTCGGCTCTGTCTCCTCTTTCTAAGGAGGTTCCGTCCTCAGACGAACGTAGCAGTCTGGGTAGGCCCCTTTACGGGGCCAGAATTCCACGTCTTCGGCTGGGACTATTCCCAGCTGGTCAGAGAGGAAGATCTTGCCTCCTGACATGGGCATGTGCTCAGCATGCCTCCATGGGTTGACGTCCGAGAAAGGGGGAAGGTCCTTAATGTTTACCTTCTTTGGAGCTACACGAGAAGTTACGGGGTGCATCTCCGACCGTAGCGCAGCTTCTTTCTCGGTTGACTGCTTCTTTAAATCCTGAAACATAGAGAGGATAGAAGTCAATGTTTGACATGTCAGCCAATTGAGGGGCAGAGGAGGTCGAGGGGACAGGCTCTGCCACTGGAGTTGATGAAACCGAAACTATTTTGGTTCCTTCGTCGTCGGTTTCAGGAGCCAATACAGACTCATGCTCCTGATCTTCGGCAAGAAGACTACGTTCAGTGTTTTCTGAAACAACTGACATGTTGTCTTCTATCTGGATGTCCTTCACGGCATCCGATACATCAGACTCTATCGGAATCTGGATGAGGAGGATATCTGTATGAGGTTGCGGGATTACTGCACCCGAAGATGCCATAAGGAAAAGACATGCCCTCATCTTTTCATTAGGAAGGTATGGCCAGGTGGTATTCTTTTGAAAACCCCTGACCCATTTACGCAGCTTCTCTCTTGCTGCATCCCTTGACTCAGTAGACTTTTGGTCATCAAAAGTCATAGTAACCAGATTGGAACAAACGTCACATACCTGGGGATCCCAATACTTCAGAGAACCCGACGTCGCTGCGCAGCGCGTGTGCGTCCTGCACAGACCATGGCCGCAGAAGTTCTTGCTGCGGACATTACAGAAATGGTTCCCGCACTTAGGAAGGTCCTCCTGTAAAGAAAGGAAAGACAGATGAGCATTCGGTGAATTATCTCACAAAATTCATTATACAATGTTATGTATATATTTAGCTTAGGATAGGAAAGCTAGAAAGGAAGAATGAAAGACACCTACATGTGTTTCCCATTCAGCCAACTGCTAAGACCTCCCTCAAAATTGAATTCTGGGTATTTCTAAATAGAGAGAATTTATTAAAAGATCTTTATTCTTCAGGATATATAGAGGTTTAACCTAACACCGTCTTCTGGAATTCAATATTGAGGATTGAATGTAGTGATCACTGTAAATTAAAGTAAGAACTCACTTTCTTTATATCAAGGGGCCTCAAAGTAGGCTGCCAATGAAACACAGTGTAGGTTAGAAAATGTATGGGCTACCGTGCAAACTATACCGTGGTTTTCTGATTGCAGTATGATCTATAACGCAATTATACTGACCACTGTACAGTCATATACTGTGGTACCTGTCGGCATACGCTGACATGTTAGTTCCTGGGTTTAAGTTACAAGGTGTACTGCCTTCTAGTGGTAATGGGCGGCAGACAGCCTGCTGTTGTAGGTCGCTGGCCGCCAGGAGGCCGCCGACAATCAGCGGTCTCCGTCAGCCGGCGGCGAGAGATATGTTGGCAGACAGTCGTTCCACCGGCTGCTGGCAATCAGGATAGCTGCCGGCAGGTAGTCGATGGGTCGCCGGCTGCCAGTGGATCGCCAACTGTCGGCAACCCATACCAGCCGGCGACAGTACAATTTGTCAGCGGTATGCAGTCCAGCCGGCTGCCGGCGGCCTCATGGCTGCCGGCAGTTGGGACCCAGGATACTAGTGGTAAGAAAGAGAGAAAGCATGGATGAGGGGGGGGGGCGTGTAAAGGCTCAGCCTTACTGCCCTCCATCCGGAATGAGGGTTCAAATGGAAGGGGGAAATGCAACATTCAGGCTTCCATCCAACCACAACCCCACCGATCTCTCCGGAAGGGTTATGGAAGGCAGACCAAGAGAGGACTGAAGAACACTCGACAGGGGGTTAGGGTCTCCGCCGGCAGCCAGCACAGCCGAGCAACTGACCGAAAACCGGAACCAATCCCACAACCTGCCGACACTAGGGTCGATTGTAGGATTATGGCCAAGGTATGTGAAGGCTAGGCCATCACTAAAGGACAGAGAGGGGAGGGGTGAGGGTCCTGTAGGGTGAGGGAGGAGCCAGCAGTAAAGCCAATCCTACCTCACCTAACAAGACTCCGTTCCAGTATTAGAACTATCCCAAGGAGCCAGGGAATTCTATTCCCTAGCCTAGGGTTAGCCCAACACAGAAAGAGAATGGCAGCAACCTCGCTGCTATCTCTGACAGAAGGAACAGAGTCTAGTGTCGGATTCCCCCAGGCAGTAGAAGAATTCTATTCTTCGGCTTAGGTTCTGCCGGCACAGGACTGTCTGCTAGGCCACAGGGAGGAGGCATCATATCATATAATGACTTCAGGTGAGGCCTAGGGAGGTCTAGCCTCCTGCGTCGGTAGCCTAACCTGGCCAGGGAATTCAATTCACCCTGCCAGTCGGCAACCGACCACAGACAGAATACTATGATGTAATGACTAAACCCCAAACCAGCATTTGTGGTTATAGGGAAGGGACAGAAAGACCCTAGCCTAGATTTACCCGAATGCAATTCAAGGCAAAACTGACTAGGGTTCAGCCTAGGCTAACTCAGAGGGAGAAGAGATTGCTCTTAAATCTCCTAGGGAGATTAATATCACTCTATAAAAGACTAGGAGGTATCAGTCTCCACTTAAATAAGGAGATACAAGAGCAATCGGGGACATGTATGAAAGTATACTAAAGCCTCTAGGCTAGTAGCCTAGAAGCGGTGAGAATCGATTACCTAAAACACCGAAACTCTCTCGTATACTGTTTTTGGAAGAGGAAAATTTTTGCAGTGATATCTTATATGTATAAAATATTGCCTAAAGCTTCAATAAATTACCACACTAGGAAAACTATATCATGCATGAAAGCAAAGGCTAGACGCCTAGGCTAGGAAGCCTAGCGTATATGAGGATCGGTTACCTAAGTCTTCGAAACCACAATACTATCGGCATAATATAAAAATTTCCTAGCAATGAAGGCTAAATAGCTAAATTTATTAAAGCGAAATATACAGGGAAGGTCGTTCTGGCTAACTAAAGGACACATGCATAGCGAACGCCAGCATCCATGACGCCTCCGTTTAGGCAACAGCTCTTGTTACGTTAATTAAACCTTGAATCAAGGAAAAAACTGGCAAGAGCTTACATTTATACAAAATAAAGATAATACTCATCTTCCCTGAGGCAGATGAGGCTGGAGAAAGCATCATAACAGAAAATAATCCAAAAAAATAGCGTGAGGGCACTGGGAAACACCGAGTAAGGCTCGCTACAAAAGATGGAATAACAAGATGGCGCCCGGATGTGACGTCATACAGGTAATCAACAGTAGGAGTAAAGCGATGCCTTAATGATGGCTCTCCTCCAATTCTCGCCACTTTCCCCTCTCGAAGCATAAACGCTATTAGGGGCGTAGATAGCTATATGGCATGTCAAGAATACGTCCTCTGATATTATGCGATATCCCTAAGGCGAAAGCTAGGGATATTCGCGCCAGGGATATATCTCTGTGTTTAAATATAACCTAGGAAGCTACTATGAAGGAACTTCCCTCAGGACGACATGGCCTGAGCCCAAAAATCACATATCTAAAGTATATAAATATATCCAGGAGTAGAGCTTGCTATGTACTACTGTATGTAAAATACATCTATGTTTTACTTAAAGATGTGATTCTGCTAAAAAAAAGACTGAAGAGGGAGATATACACGAGAGGAGTGAAGATGCCGCAAGACAGAGGCTGAGTGACGGTCAGCGTTTTCATTTCTGATGTAAATTATGCGCTACATGAACTCCCAAAACACATAAGCAAAGAGCTTTGTTTTTACAATAAAACAATGATAGACTTGAAATTGTTTTAATAAGTCACCTTGCGAAGAAAGACTCTGGAGATCAACGTATTCGATTCGCTATGTCGTGTTCAAGACATGATACTAAATAGTTCTGTTACCATTCATATCAATAAGTAGATGCTACAAATATGGCAGAAAAATGTTGTTTCTCAATAATTTCAAAATTTATTATTTGAGGATTATTTACATAGAAGTTTTATTTCTATTGAAAACTCGCAAATCAAAAAAACTTCCAACAGTCTGGTCTTCAGAGAAGCATGCGCAGGTGAACTTCAACTCATTTGAAGGAGAGGCAGCTGCTGTGAAACCTTTTCGTTAATGCAGGTAAATTACAGAAGAAGAAGAAGAAGAACTCCGAGAATGCCAGAGCATTCTGGTTCTGAGAAAGGATTTTGAGAATTAACCCTTTTTCCTTCGCTTGATGATCAGAATAACCAGCTAAAGTTTGCACTTCTGCAAGTCAAAGTGATTGTTTCTACACTAGAAGCGAGTTTGTCTGGTGTTGAAGCAGAATGCTAGTGTCTGGAGATGCCATTGGCAACTTTCACCTTGTGTGACAAGCCCTTGAATCCTATATAACTGGAACCTTACCCTCTCCCCCCCCCCCCCTTCTGTGGTATTAACAATTCCTCCTCAGCAGGTTGTGTAGTGAGCCTAACTACTACACAGACAAGTGTCTCATCCTGGCCTCTGTTACTCAAGTTTAGAATGACAGGTAAGGTAAGACTTGAGAGGTTTTCTAGAGAGAAAAGCAGGTTATTGATAAAATCCTATTATTAAATGTGTGAAAAAATAGCAAAAAAAGATAAGATATCTTGAATAATTTCCAAAGTGTATTATTTGTAGAGTACTCACAGAGAAATAACATAAGAATATCATTCTCTCGTAAGATTTGGTTCTTTAACAGTTATCATAATATGCAACAAATAACATATTTCTACAAAATATAAAGACATGCAAATTTCGATTCTATGAACAAAGACACAAACGCAATAATGTAACAGTGTTCGTTCAGACTCGGTGCCGACAACAACTCCTCGCCTGGATTATAGACACATCGCTCACGTAACCTCTCGGGGTGAAATTTGCACTGCAATCCCCGTAGAGTTTCACCACAATGTCCGTTTTTCATTTGGGAAAACGGGCATGGAATTACTATCCTTTAAATAGTAGACACTGTGAAGACTACTTTAATGGCCAAGATTGTGACTGTGATAGCTGTGTGGCTTACCAGCAGCGACGAGCTTACGTCTTTAACATCATAGCAAAGTATAACTATGCTGTAGACCCAGAAGTATATAATCACCACGTCTCCTGCAACTGTGAGGGTTGCAAAGATGCCTCTGACAAACTTGTCCAGTATGATGAATTCGCTGCTGCCGCCAAACTCAAAGAAAGTAAGAAAAGGAAGAAGACTTCTACATCTTCACCAGCTCCAGAATCAGCCCCACCATCAACATCAGTGACTCCAAGGACTGAGAGCACAGACTCGTCCTTGTCTGTCCCTAAAACTCCTCAGCAATCAGGTGCAACTGCAGTCATCCCTTCTATCAACGAGCCTGAGTCCTCCAACGCCATGGAGACCGAACAAGGGGCTCACTCCATGGACTGCAATTGTACAGATTGCTTCCAAACACTCCTGCAAGAAGCCACTGCCATTCAAGAAAACATCCCAGCTACACAGCCAAAGAAGCCTCCGCCAAAGTTTCGACTTTCACAGGCAAACCCCGAGCTCTCTTATGCCTCTGTTGCTGCCATGGCTGCCAAGCCTGGCATGAAACTCACTGCAAGACCTAACAGGAAAGGTGACCTTATCATCTATCCCAAGGACATCGAGACAGCCAGATTCCTTCAGGAAGACTCCACCTTAACACTGCTGGATCCTGCTTTTATCAGGAAGAAGGCAGTCATTACCAGGTATCCTGTGACGATGCCTATCTCCATCGTAACCTCGTGCAGCAATATTGACTGTGCTGTTCGCTGCACAAGCAAGGATGACGTTCCTGTTAGACGCCTAATCGCCACCTTTATAGGTCCAGTTCCTTCCAAACTGGACTTAGGAGTCTGGGGTACTTTCCCCATCGAGTTTTACACACCTGAGCCCCTTCGATGTTACAGATGCCAACGCTTTGGACATCATAAAGAAGAATGCAGAGGCCCCATTATCTGCGGTATCTGCAGCCAGCGACATAGCACAGAAGTGTGCATAAAGGCCCATAAAGAAGGACGACAAACCACATCCAAGTGCCCCAATTGTTCCAAGCCACACCATGCTTGGAATAAGCGCTGCCCAGAGCGTCTCAAGAGGATAGCAGCTATGAAGAAGACATCCTCTTCAAACCAAAACAAACCAGCTTCGTCTCAACCACCTAAAGAACAAAGAACTCCTCGCCAGAGAAGATCAAGTCAGCCAACTCCTGCTCCTGCATCTACACCTACAACTGCTCCTAAAAAGGACCAGCAACGACCTGCAACTGTTCCTAAGAAGGATCAGCACCGACCTGCAACTGCTCCCCAAAGGGACCAGCAACAACCCTCATCCTCATCCCCTTCTCAAACCTTGACTCAAGGAATTGAGTCTCTCACCTTGCAAGACCTCATACCTCTCGCCTTCCAGATCCTTACCAAAGTCCTCTCCCTCTCATCAACCTCCACCTTCCAGCAACTCCTGCAACAGTTCCAGTTTCCAGCCACGGAGCAGAGATATTCCTTCCCTGCTTGCAATCCTCTCCTTCCCAATTCCCTATTCCTAAAAGGAGAATAGTTATTACAAGGCTGTCTTCCTTATAAGGAAACAGCTCTTGTTTTTCCTATCTCCTACCCTTTTTCCCTGTCCTCCCTCTTCCTACCCTATCCTTAGGGGGTCTTTCTCGTGCTTACTGTCCGAGCGTTGCACAGAAATGGCCCCCTCCCCTTTCCATCACAAGAGCAGGAATAAGCTTCTTTGCTTAAACCTACTCCTATTCTCTCCTACTAAAATTCCTTCACTCCTCTCCCAGTCTCTTTTACTTACTGGGACTTGCTACTTATCAATACTATTCTCTCTGACTAAAAACTTTCTTTCGTGGACCTAAAAAGGAGTCCCCTTTTTCGGGTTACTTTCTACCCCTTTTCACGTCTTGTAAATCCATTTCCATTCCATCCCTCATTCATCATCCTCACCCCTCATCCTTCCCTTTTTCCTATTTTTTACCTAACATTCCTTTTCCTATTTTTTACCTAACATTCCTTATCCTAATATAAATTTTACTCCTTTGGAGTATCTCCCTTTACAGATCCAGTCTCTTACTGGCTGTCTTTATTGACAAGAGCCCGTGTCATGCTATATGCATGGCAATCTACTCATCATCATCATCATCAATAATGTAATTCCTGTTAGCCAATTACCCGACAAACGACAATTCTCAATAATAACCTGTATGAACGCTCAATACTAATAACCTTTCGGTAAGAGGAAGATTATGATTATACAGATGCATAAACAAAAATTTTATCATAAATCGTTGTGAGAGAAATTTTTCACAAGAGCAGCTTAGCCTATTTCCAAAATGTGGGTTGCTGTCAGTTTTTCTGTAATTTTGGTATTTTCTGTTCATTAAATCGTTGTATCACCTGCGCAAATAATTTGCGCATAATCAGGTAATTTTTGGCAAGTTTCTGTGAAAGACAGGTAATTAAAATAAATAAAAATTATTAAAATAGTAATGATAACATAAAAGAAATTTTAATTCGATTAATTCTCAGACATTTACATTTCTTATCGAAATACTTGTTACCGAAGTGCATGATGAGTTAGTACAAAGGGCTAATTTTCAACAATAGGTAAAATAATCAATGAATTTGTCCATATAAGCTGTGTATGTTCAGCTGTTCACCGATTGTATTTATGTCAACTGATGAATTGTTTTGTGTGTGTATTCATACAGAATGCCTTATTAAGCACACCTTTTACCTGATATTCATAAATCCTTCTTACACTTTTGCAAGAAAAAAAAATATGCACAAATCATACGTTTTTTTTTTTTTTTTCTTTTTTTTACAATGTAGCATTACCACATCAGCTTAATTTATCTTAAAATCTATAGGAAATATGTAATTGAAATCTATTAGGTAATATTTAAATAGAACATTGACCAGACTTTACTACCAAGAAAAGGCCTTCTAAATTCTTCTCTGGTGCCAATAGAAAATTTAGAGCTGTGGTCACAAGCACTGATCTTAGTAATTACTCCATTTATTTTATTAACTGAGATTGAAACCGATCATAGTGTGCTTATTTAGAACTCAAACCCCACTAATGATGCATACAGCCACTTGGAAGACCTCATAAAATAAATCTTCACATATTAGGACCTTTACAGGAGCTGAAAACAGTTGTTTTCCAAATGCCAATATAACTTTTCTTTAAGACCTTTTAAAGGAATTTACTGGTTATTAAAAAAAAAAAAAAATAAACAACCCCAATTAGTGACTATTTACCTTTTCCCTCAATTTTCCCCGCACAAGAGAAGTAACAAACCTTTTTCGGCCCGTGTCTATGACGGACTGAGTCTTTTTCTACAGCAGTCAAAAACATCCCTAGACAAGCACTAAAATATCCATAGATAAGAGTTATTTCCCTTGGAGTTCTTTAAAATTTTGCTTTCTTTATGATCATGAAACAAAGTATATACTGTCGCCCATTCTATACCTAAAATATGCTACATATCTACTTTTACTCATTGTGTTTATGAAACCACAAACCTTGACATAGATTTTACAAACAAGAGCTAAGTTGCGTTTCTATTTCGACATGTGTTATGAAAGATATATATATATATATATATATATATATATATATATATATATATATATATATATATATATATATATATATATATATATATGTATATATATATATATATATATATATATATATATATATATATATATATATATATATATATATATATATATATATATATATATATATACACACAATTATAACAGTATTGAGAGTCACACACAAGCAATACTTAACAGAATGCAAATATCCCGATTGTTTGCCTCTAACTGCTAAAGTCCCCATTTGGTGAAAATTTCTCTAAAATTGGTAAAGTCCAAGATTTGGTTCAGCCAATCAGGGACCTCCACTAGGCAGTGTCACCAACAGTAGGGACATTTAACTAATTTTTCTTCGTGTAACTGCCCTTTACCTTCAGTGCTACACCACTATAAAATCCACATGATAAACTACCATACCGACTTTTTTTAAAATCTCGTTTTCCGATAATGCAAACGTTCAGAATGAACATGTCTTGCACATGTAAATATTAACCGTTAATGGGTGGTATGTAGTCTGGATGTGTCACTGACAGTGTGGTGGTGGTAGTACGCTCATGTAAGACCTACATAAGGTTTTTGTGAAGACGGTTTTCTAGCTTATGACTAATTGACTGACTGAACACTCTTAGATCATGGACAAAGCTGGACCGAGCACACCGAAGAAAGTAAGACAGATGAGAGGAGAACTTTCGAAAAATTAAAAATCCCCTCTTAGAAAGTAGCGATTTAGACAAGAATGGTTACAGGTATGGTTATGAAAGACAGTGTGTTATTTACAATTCAAAAAAATATCAATATGGCTAGGTGAGACTGTATGATAGGTTTGATCGAGATAATTTCGAATAGGCCTATTGGAGTTTCGTAAGGGAGCAATGAATGGTCACATGTTGTGGCAAAAGTCCATTCATTTATGATCATACAAGAAACATAATAAACTAGGCATAAGTTAGGCAGGTAGGTATACATAGGCTCTTTGGTTAGGCCTAACTTACAAAGACCTATTGATTTCTGTTACTAGGCTATTTGCACTAGGCATTAATTGTTTTCATGGGGAGGGGCACAGTAACCAAATTCAGTTTCTTTCCTTTTGGAAATAGACAAACATTCCACAAACACACACACACACACACACACACACACACACACACACACGATATTTGTAGACACACACACACACGAAATTTGTAGACACCCCCACTCACCCGTGATAAGCCCGTAATTTGAGAAGGAATTAAGCAAAGTCTTACTCATTTATCTGAATTTTTCATTTACTCTTTTTCTCTTTGTATTTTGTAGGAATATAGAATTGTTCGTGCCGCTGACATATAAATGAGAGATAGCTCTATTTTCATTGTATGAAAAGCCAATATCAAGTTTACGTTATATTATCCATGATTCTATATGGCTCTGGTTTCAGAAAGATGAATTTCGTGGATGGTTAACTGAAGTCAAGGATGACCTTTTTCATGCCCTCTGTAAAGTGTGCAATAGTAAACTTGTAGCAGAACACAGTGAGTTGGTAAAACACAGTAACAGGGAATCGCACAAGAGATCAGTTAAAGTAATTAAACGTCAACCATCTGCAGGTTCATTTTTTCAGAGAGGTAAATCTAGTAAAGGAACTGGAAGTACACAGGATGATATCAAGAAGCTGGAAATAATACTAATTGGGGTATTTGCTGAACACAACATATCTATGAACACTATTGATCACTTAATTGATGCTTTAAAAATTGGTAAACCTAGCTGTGATGTCACTCAAGGTGTTTCTTTGCACAGAACAAAATGCTCTTACATCATTAAAAATTTTATTGCTAAAGCTGACAAGAAAAAATTGATTGAGACTCTAACAGAGAAAAAGTTCTCCTTTTTAGTAGATGAAGGTACAGATATATCTAAAGTAAAGGTTATTGCAGTGCTAGTTAGATATTTTGATGATGAGGGAAAAGGTCGAGTTGTCACACAGCTGTTAGAAGCAATTTCACACGATGCCAGAAATAGTGATGCCGAGACTCTTAGTAAAGTAGTAAAGTCATGTTTTGTAGAGAAAGGTATTCCCTTGACCAACATAATCGCCATGGCAGCAGACAATGCAAGTGTATTAGTAGGAAAAAACAATTCCCTTATGACCAAATTGCAAATGATGCATATGAAAGTTTCTTTACTTTAAAATGTATATGTCATTCGCTCTATATAGTGGCTAGCAAAGCAACAAGTAATTTGCCGAGAAATATTGAAGATTTTAGTCACAGCTCAAAAAGGCAGGCAGAGCTAGCAGAATTGCAAGAATATCTTGCTGCTGAAAGACTCAAAATGCTTAGACTTGCTGATACAAGATGGCTTGCAATGCGGCACTGCTTTGAACGAATACTGAATCAGTGGGAAGTTTTAAAGCTCTTATTCTTGCAGGCCCAGATGGAAGAAAGGGTTAATTCAGCAGAACTTATAATAAAAGAATTTAACAATCCATACACAAAAGCTTACCTGACATTTTTGAAATATGTGCTTGGATATTTTAAGCAACTAAATGCTCTTTTTCAAAGTAAAAACAATTTGATTGGTATCCTACAAGATAAGAGCATAAGAATGACAAGACTTATTTGTAAGAACTTTATCAAACTCCAATATCTATCTGATTTGTCCAGAATTGATCCAAATAATGAAGCACAGCTTATTCCACTATGTCAAATAGAGTTAGGATACGAATGTGAGGCACTGCTAGCTACAACTAAGTATTTGGAAGATAACAAGCATTTCAGACAAAGGTGCCTTTCCTTTTATCAAACAGCATTCACGGAACTTGTAAAACGGTTACCTCTCTTTGATCCTCTGTACTCAGAAATTAAATTTGTAATATCCAAGGTAGCATTAGATATCGAGGTCAGGAAAAAATTGCCAAATTTAGAGACTTTAGCCAAAAAGTATGAGCATCTTGTAGGCTCTGTTAATGAAATTCAAAAAGAGTGGAATGATTTGCCTATATATTTCAATTCAGATGAGTGTGAAATGCTAAAAAAGAAAAACAATGAAGAATTTTCTGTGTATATCTCTCAATTAAAGAATTATTCAGATAAATTTGTTTTCAAGAATTTGGCATTTCTGGCTAAAGTTGTTTTAACATTGCCTCACTCGAATGCTGAAACAGAACGAATATTTTCGATGATGGGTAATGCTAAAACAAAAAAGAGAAATAAGATGAGACCTGAGCTGTTAGACTCCATATTATTTATCAATTCAAACATGAAATCAAAATGTGAAAATTGTTTAAATCTAGCCAAGGGCATTAATGAAGATTACCTCAGTTTTCATAATGTACAAATGTATGATTCCAAACAGTCTGAGAGTAGTTAACCATTGCATACATGTGAGGCAACAAACTATATTTTGGATTTGAAATAATAAAAAGTGAAATTATTTTCATTTAGTATAGGTTATTGTAAGCCTACTAGCTTACATCAAGGCATATTTTTCAGTATGATTTTATGTATATGTATTTCTGTTTATAAAGAAAATAAATTTTGTGTAATACCCATCTTTTCCCTTTTAATGTAGTATATAACCTAGTATGTAGTTTGCGGGCCATTGGACTTACTGATAAAAATAGAAATTTATGATCATATCACAATTGCTCAAAGATTTCATACCACTGTAGAGACATTGATTCAATCCCACAGAGGGACATTTGCTGAAGTAGGGACACGTAGGGGCTTTTTGCTACCGTTGTAGGGACATGGCTGCATGTAGGGTTGGCAACACTGGTATTCAGGCCCACAAGGATGGAAGAGATGCACACCCCAAGTGCCCTAATTGCTCCGACCTCATCACGCCTGGAATAAGCGCTGCTCAGAGAGACTTAAGAGGATAGCTGCGATGAAGAGCACTATCCCTCCAAAATAGCCAAAGCCCGCTAAGATACAACAACCCAAGGACCAGCGACCTCCTCGCCAGAGAACACACCGCCAGCCTACCACTGTTCCTGTGCCTGCACCTGCCACCCAACTGCAAGCAATACCTCCTTCTCAACCAACAAATCCACCTCCTCCTCAACCTACAAATCCACCTCCTCCTCAACCTACATCCTCAAACCCTGGCTCAACAAATCGAGTGACTCACCCAAGAACACATTATACCCAGAGTCCTCTCCTTATCCTCGACCCCCACCTTCCTGCAGCTTCTGCAACAACTCCACATTCCAGCCACCGAGCAGGGATAAGCTTTTTGCTTAAACCTACTCCTTTTTTTCTCTGACGGAAGAAAAAAACTTCTCTCCTCTCCCAGTCTCTCCTACTTACTAGGGCTCGCTGTTATCAACACTTTGACTCTGACTAAAACCTTTAATTTTGTGGACCTAAAAAGGAGTCTCCTTTTTCGGGTTAATTCCCTCCCTTTCATGTCTAATGTCAAATCCCTCCTAAATAATTCATCCTCCACCTTTTCATGTTCCAGTTACCCGTTTCAAAATGGCTTTCTAATGTTGCAGTTTTGGCCTCCTTTGGTAGACTACCTCTTTCCAGATTATATGCTCCTACGGGCTGTCCAACAACAAGAGCCCGTGTCATGCTACAGGCATGGCAATCTGCAACCAACCAACCTACCATCGTATTTTTATAATCAGGCTATATTATTTGTGAATAATTCTAGGATTATCCTATATCCTTTACTGTAGGAGAAGGGGTAGTTCAACATTTACTACTTTTCTCAGTATAACCGGTTCAATACAATAGGGACTTAAAAAGTCCAACACAATTTTCAAGGGCTGTGTTATCACTGACCCTTTAGTCTTTACAAAAGTAGTTGAGCAAGTTTTGCTTAGTACAAAACCTCGATATGTATCAGATCAATCAGAAATGGATTCAGCACATAAAAGTATGAAACTTATCTTGATTGTTTCTAATCATTTATGCTAATGATTGAAAAATTCATTTTAATTTTCAAATTTGTTGTAACGACAGAAATTTTTGATTGTATTTAATTCAGAAATCATATTTTGTTTCGAGAAAATTTATAAAAAAAGGATTTTTATTTCCTAACTGTTTTTCTTTCTTTCCTGTCATCAAAAAATAATGGGAAATCTTCAAAATTGTAGAGCGATCAACAAAGCAATGTGAAATCCAGAATTATCGTATTTTTCCATTTACTAATTTAACTATATACTATATCACAGGTTCATTCTTCAATCTCGATTTATCTTAATCTTTTTCACGAGGAGGTCCGTAATCTTAATTACCTTTATTTTCTTCTTCTTTAACTCTTGGTCCTCGTGATAAGATGAAAGCAAAGTTCTGATTGGTCAAGTCGTCCATTTTTACCTTTTGTCTTCTTTAGGTTACTTTGATGAACGGACATCTGAGAACTTATAGATTGAATTATCTAAAATTCAAACCTTTTATTTGAGTGTTTTTGTGTTAGTAAAATAATCATCTTGGTACGGGACAGTTATACCCGAGATAATGAAGAGAGTAAATCAATTTACAGCATAAAGCTTTTATCTTTTTCTTTGAAAGTGAAGATTTATATCATAACCCCCTTATAATACATTCCTGCTCCCATCAATCGCCTTCAGCATAATTGTCTAGATTAACGTAAATTCCCGTTCAGTATTTCACTGGGATCGCTAAAATAGTTCTTGAGAGTAAGATGACTTTAGTAATGACAAAATTAATTAGTCACCTGTGGAATTTTATAGGTCTCTGGACAGACGATGAAACTTTTTTCTAGCCTTAAAGTTTGTGAACTTCATAGGCAAAATTATTGCCAGGATTTATTGCCCTTCAATGATTATATAGTGCTCTTATACCACTCGATTAAGTTTTTGTTGGGTGTTGTAGGGAGAAAAAAATTAGTTCCCACCCAGATTCAATCAAAATAAGAATTTTCCACAATAAAATGATCCTATCATATGTATTTTTTTTTTCTCCTTAGCCTGATAATAACGCCAACTTTTGAAATATCTAGCGACTGAAGCATGGCGTGCTAGTCATTGTCTGGGTAAGGCAACACTTCCGATCCCGTTCTGTATACAGATCATACATAGTCTGAAAAAAGAATAGAACTTGTCTCCTGAGAGACTTAATTGCTGGGACCTGTTTTCAACTTCCCAATGGTGTCTGACTCTGGTCCAGGGATAGCAGAGGGGTAGAATCTCGAGACTGAAGGTAACTAGATGATGCTCATAATCTCAAAAGAGTAGTGCGTGCAATGTCCTTATGGTTCCTGTGAATGTCAGTTTAATGATGGCTATTGATTATTTTTTTATGTTAAAAACATTATATAGGTGTAGGAATGTTCAATTTGATGTACGATATGTTTTCCCTGTTATGTGTATCTCTTTGCACGGGGTTCAGGAAAAGACACAAGTCAGTTCCCGCTCATCCCTTGATCTGTAATCAACTCTTGTACATTAAAGGAATCAACTGTTCCCGAGTATGTCTTAATCTGCTTACAATAGGCTACTTTGGTCTTGGACTGAGCGAATTTACAAATCTCTTGGTCTGAAAAACTAGTTTTATCTGTCTCATAATTTCTTTGCTGAGAATTGAATCAGAAAAGGCTTTTCTCAAATAGTTATTTATACAATACTAATTAAGTTCTTTCATATTGAGTTATTGATGGATAAGTTGGTGTTTGGATTACTGAGAGGTTTTAATAATACTTTTAGCACATGTGTATGAAGATCTGTGCCAAAAACCCTTCAGTAATGTTTTTTTTTTTTTTTTTTTTGGCTCAGCCATGTTGTGCTGATGGAAGGTTCCTTTAGGCAACTTTTTAAGGGATATTTGGCTACAGTGATACTTCCAGAGAATTGACCACAGATCTCCAGAATTCTAACTCCTGGCGCGAGTATCCTTAAAATAACTCTTATGGATATCGCATAATATCAGGGGATGTATTTTTTGATACGACACATAGCAATCTTCACCCTGAATAGAGTTTTCGCTCTGAGGGTGAAGAGTGGCGAATTTGAAGGGGAGCCGTTATCAAGGTTACCCGGTGGATCCTCTCCCGGTACCACCCCGGCGAACCATTCCTTTTGTAGTAGCGAATTAAGCACGGTGTATCTCCCAACTGCTCTCAGTTTTGTTACTATTTCAAGGATTATTACTAAGCAATCTCCAGCATCTTCCTCCTCTGGAAAGTTGAGTATTTAATCTTTCCTGTGTAGAATGTTTGGCTCCCTTCTCACAGTTAAATTAGCATGATTTAGATGTGTTTAGTGGAGCAGAGCCATCACCAGAGACGGCCATTTTGGACCGATATCGTACGCCATAGATGGTTTTTTTAGTTAGTAGTACGACATCCCAGGTATTTAGTTTAAATGAATTATAGCTATTTAGGCAAATTATACTAGTGAAGATAGGATTACACATGTAATATTTCCTTTTCTGTTAAATGTTTCAATTGTATATGATAGGGTCTCGGTGACGTAACCTAACCGAGATCCAGACTTGAGTTAGGCTAGCCTAATGCGTTTTAGTATACTTTAGTAACGTTTTCCCCGTTTATCCTCTTATATCGTTTTATTAATTCAATCGGAGATAGCACATCTCCTAGAATTACTAACATAATTCGATACTCGTCTCTTTTAGAGATTTAAGGATAAACCGTTCCTTCCCTCTGAGTGCCACTATTAGGCAGCAACCCTATCTTTGGTCTTGCCATAGAGAAGTGTACTCCAGCTTGACTGGGATAGTGTTTCTGTCTTTCCTCTTTGCTGGTGAGTATCCTGGCTTTGAATTACGACAGTAACTCAGAGTATTCAGTCATGTTGTCGGCAACTCTACCGATGGGGATTAGTTATTCCCCTGCCGGTCTCACAGTTGCCGGCATAGGAAGGCCGGCTTCCCTAGTCCACAACCGAAAGTGGTAGTACAGTTGCCGCCACCTTCTTCCTTGTGGTCTAGAAGACATGTCTTATATCCGGCAATGTCTTAGGCTGAGGAATCGTTATTCTTCTTCCGCCCAAGATGGCGCCGCCATAGGAAACTATGTTTCCTTGTTTTGCTGCTGACAGTGGGAGGCCGACGTGCCGCCTTCTTTGTATGCAATAATATAGGACCCTTTCCCTTCCCCTCCTGTCCTTTAGTGACTGCCTTGGGCGTCACAACATCTGTGGCAGGTATTCTACAATATCCCCACTTGCCGGGCTGATTACGATGCCGGCCGGGCTCCTTCAAGGCGGCTAGATTGCCGTTTCGACCTTTCCCCTGATGGAAGCAAGGATCCGGGAAAGGTTGTGACGGCTGCCGGTGGGAAACCCATTACAACTTTGAGTATGCTTCAGTCCTCTCTTGGACTGCCATCCACAAACCCTGTAACCGGCAGTGCAGCTGGCAACAGATTTTGTGGCTGGATGGAAGCTAGAAAGAATACATTCTTTCCCCCTCCATTAGAATACTCATTCTGGAAAGAAGGCAGTAGAGACACTAGTCCCTACAACCCTTATTATTGTACTAAACTATGATAATACGGTAGCCCTTCTATCCATTCTTTCTCTTTTTCTGTTGGCTAGTGCCACCATGTACTAGCCTAGCTGGTAGTATACCGGCAGAACTACAGTATGAGACTATACAGTAGCCAGTATTCCTGCAGTATAGAAAATTGTTGAGACCGCTAAGTAAATGTTGAAGTGAAGTATTCCTTCAACATTCTGATGTATCCTAGATCATCAAAACATAAAATCTTTACCCTACAGTATTAATATTCACTTGTAGGAGAGTTAGTGCTAGTTGATGTATCCTAGATCATCAAAACTTAAAATCTTTACCCTACAGTATTAATATTCACTTGTGGGAGAGTTAGTGCTAGTATACACTGACTCCAGCTCTACGTACGAGAGCTATTCCACCCTATATTTCCCTTGTAAGGAAATTTTAAAATATTAATAATGAGGGAGGTCACAGCAATTGCCTGGACAGGAAACACAGGTATGTGTTTTTCCTATTTCCTTTCTAGCTTACTATCCTAAGCTATAATTATAATAGTAATGATTAATATTTACTACATGCGAATAATTATCAGTATGATAAATTGCCCATATTCATTTCACTCTTCCCTTCCTTACAGGAGGAGGGTAAGGTGAAGTGTGCAGCCCTGTCCTGCAACCACAAAAGTAGGACCTTTTATGGCCACAAGATGTGTAGGTCTCATGCTCCCCGCTGCATCGTATCTGGATCCCTGAGGTACTGGAACCCGTATTTTTAGCATATATTATTTCAATAATATAAACAACCTAATACTCATTCACCCTTCTCTCCCTTACAGGAGGAGCTGATGGCGAAGTGTACAGGGGTGTTCTACAACCACAAGAGTAAAAACTTTTGTGGGCATACGATGTACGGGTCTTATGACCCTGCTACATCGTATCTGGATCCCTGAGGTTTTGGGACCCGAAAGGTCACTCCAATCGCTTGACCTTGCTGACCGACGGCTTTATAAAAGACATCCCTGACACTATGAAGTCAAGGGATACAGCAATGTGAACCCAACAAAGGTGAGTATGAGACTTCCAGAAGAACTTTCAAGGACCTTACTACCTAACAAATTTTGAAGTGCCTACTGTTCCCTATGGCTCAATCGAATACATTTGTGCCTCAGACACAGGTCCAACCTCCCTCTATCCAACGAACGGTGGACACGGATATCAATAGGCACTACAAGGCTTGGGCATCCCTCAAGATCGGATGCCAGAGGCATTCATTGACACCAGACATGACCTACTACGGCTCTGTATAAGGAGTGGTTCAACCACCCATGGAGGAAGAAGGATCCGTTTCGACGATGACTAAGATACTTCACCTCACTGTGCCGGCAGATTAACTTATGCCGTCAACCTCTCCAACCCAAACTCCCCAACTGGCTAGACAGTTCGGCAGGAGCGAAACGCTCCTAGAGTCGATCCAGCAGATGCTGACACTGTTCCAGAAGGAACGAGAGGAGAATAAGCAAAATCTCAAGAAGAGGAAAAGAGAGGTAGAGGGAAGGAAACGCCCTGGCTCTTCAAGGGGGATCCACGAAGCCCCTTGAAATATCTGACCTCCCTCACTATTACGAACCAACCCCTGGGGGTAGATGGAACACATGCCCAGGTTGACTAGGCCCAATCCCCTTGAAGAGCTTCAATTCTGGCCCAGCTTTCAGCGTACCCAGATTGCTTCGTGAGACTACGAGATGAACCTACATCCCGCGAAGAGGCTATACCAAAGGAAGTCATTTTCCTCAAACATGAGAAGGCCCAAGCCATCCTTACCAAGACCCAAAAAGGGGACGGATATAAGTCCAAAGTCTCGGCAGCGAACAAAAAGCATCCAACAGTCATTGATCCTACCTCATGAGTCTTCCTCCCTTCCGGAGAAGGCCCTAGACTGTGTTAGAAGAGCAGGCGAAGAGGGCACACCCTGCCCAATCCCAGAGAAAGGTCTTTAGCTATGCCCACCTGCGAGGAGAAGTGAAATAAGTACATCTAACCTTCTCCGTCTCGAAGTTGGATGTGGAGATAGCAGGTCAGCAGTTTAAGGAGAACCAAACCATCCCTTGAGAAGGGAACAGGAGACGAAAAATAAGCTTATGGCCTCCTTGCCTCATTAGAACCGCTTAAGAAATATGTGCAGGCCCCACCCCTATGATAGATTTGTAGGCTTTTTCTCAGGTCAAAAAAGGACCGGTAGACATCATGTGTTTGCCGCATCAATGGTGAAACACGAACCCAGAAAACTAATTTCATCTTGTGTCTGGGGTGTAGACCCTTTCCCACAGGAAATGGTCCAAAAGGTCATTCCGAAAGCCACCATGGAGAATGGGAACCTGCTCCAAAAGTAGGGCATGTCCTCAAAGAGGAAATCATCATTAGAACTGCACAATTTCCAACAGTGACCATGACCACGGTGCCTCAAATGGTAACCCAGCTGTAAACCACCTTCCACATGGTCCCTCAACAGCTGGTAACCAGTCAACTGTGTTTAATCCAGGCTTTGTAAGGTGCTCGACCACCTTTCGGTTCTACAAAGGTAAGAGCCCAAAAAGAGGATCCTCAGGAAACCCCCAAGGGTGGAGGATGACGCGGTCACAGAAACAAGTCCTCAGGAACCTCTAAATAATGAGATGTTCCAGGTAGGAGGCAGACTTTTCCACTTTCGGGATTGTTGGACCATCGATCCCTTGTCCACAGCCATATAATGAATTGACTTCGTTGGAAATGGAACAAAAATCCACCCCGCTTTTCCAAAATTCTTCCAACACTCCACCCCGTTATTGGAAGAATATACCACAGAACTTTTGAATAAGAAGGTAATGAGATAAGCAAAGTTCATCAAAATTCCAGGGAAGGCTGTTTTGTGTTTCCAAGAAACACTCGGACAAACCCAGTCATTCTAGTCTTGTCTCCACTCAACAAGTACATTGAGAACAACAAGTTCCGGATGCTTACATTGCAACACATAAGGACCTTTCTACCAAAAAGGGGCATACACAGTCTCAATAGACCTGGCAGATACATATTGGCACCTACCAGTCATTCGCACCCTCTCCTCCTACCTAGGATTCAGGCTACAAAAGACAAAATATGTCTTCACAGCCATGCCCTTTGGACTAAATATATCCGCAAAGATATTCACAAAACTCACGGACACGATCATCCAGCACCTGCGCTCCGAAGGAGTACAGGTAGTAGCATACCTGGACGATCGCCGGGTGCGGGCAGAATCCAAGACTACTTGTGTGCAAGCGGCCGGAAAGGTGATCCAGTTCCTAGAACACTGTGGCCTCAATACCAGTCGCTAGAAGTCTCCCTTTTCTCCAGCTCACAAATTTCAGTGGTTGTGAATCCATGGGAACTTACAGTCATAACACCTCTCCATTTTATTAAAAAAGGGGAGAAAAATAGTGGTATCTGTCAGAAGACTAATCCAGCACAAGAGGAGTTCTACATGCCAAAAGGAAAGAGCACTGGGCTCTCTTCGGTTCGCAATAGGGACAGACCCAGTGCTAAGAAACACAACCAAAGGATGTGCCAGGAGTCTGGAGAAGATACGCATCAAATGCTCGAAGAGATTGACAAGGTTGACACCGACCCAATTGCGCACGCTATTGAGGCCGTGGTCAATGAATAAGAGCCTAGCACAGACAATTTTCTTGCAACCACCATATACATCAGTGGCGATACACACGGAAGCCTCCCTGAAAGAACGGAGAGGCCATCCGTATGAAAAGAAAGGGCAAGAAATTGATCATTCCAGTTCAAAACTTTCACATCAACATCTTGGAGGCTATGACAGTCCTCCTGATGTTGAGGAGACTATCCCCTTGCAGAATAGTCCACATCAGATTGGCTCTCAACAACGAAGTGATAGTAATATGTCTAATCGACTAGGCTCGAGTTCACCTCACATCAACCCTGTAATGTTAGCCATCCTCCGCCTGGCAAGGAAGAGTAGATGGCATTATCAAGCAGTTCACCTTCATGGGTTCCGCGATGTGACGGCGGATACTCTATCCAGGCGAAAGCCGATAGAGACAGAATGGTCCCTAGATGCAGACTAATTCTCCTTCATTCTTGATAAAGTCCCGGAACTGCAGATTAACCTCTTCATAACGAGCGACAACAAGAACTAGTAGCCCCTTACAAGAACCTTAAGCAGAAGCGATAGACGTCATGTCTTTCAATTGGAACGGATGGAATCGAATGTATCTGCTTCCACCAATCAATCTCCTGCATAGTCCTCGATAAGCTAATATTCTTCAAAGTAACAGCTCCTGCAGTGGCCCCCAAATAGCCCAAAAACAATTGGTTTCCTCTAATTCTAGAATGAAAACTGTAGCTGTTTCCTCTGACGTAACCAGCTTTACCAAATCTAGTGCAGAAGTCGGCTGTTACATTTCATCCATGAGAACCAACAACCTGCATTTTAGGATTTTTTCCCCCTAACAGCGAACAAAAGTTCGGGATCCCGAAGAATGTGACCAACTTTATTTTAGAGTACAAGTCAAGTCCAACCAGGAGACAGTGTGAATTTTCCTGGAAGAAAGGGGCACTCCTCGTGAAACAAGGTGACCAACAGAAATTTCAAAGGTTTCCGTGTCTTTCTTCTTTTACCTACTTGAACGAGTTTTGACTTCCACTACGATAACCACGTGTAAGTCGGCCTTGAGTAGACCTCTTCTATACGCCATTGAGACGAGCCTCGTAAGCGAAACCTTTTTTAAGGTACCAAAGCAAACACTAGACCGAAGCCGACAACCCCTCTAAAGCCCATTACATAGTCGTTGGTCAAAGTCTTACACTATACTTGGAACCTAAACAATGAGGATTGTACTCTAGAAGAGCTAATACAGAAAATCAATTTTCTGTTCGCAATAGCCTCAGGGGCTAGAGTTAATGAAATATAGGCCATATTTAGTTCACAGAAGAGGGAGAACTGAATCATTTCCCGATCCTACTTTTCTCACCAAAACGGGCTGCCCACCAAAAGGTGGGGTCCTTGGAAAATATGCCCACTGAAGGAAGACTTCTCCCTATGCCCATTAGGGGGTCTTAAGGTCTATCTTTGTAGAACTTCAGACTTCAAGGAAGGACAGCCTTTCCGAGGCGATACCTCAGGATCGAAAATCTATCCCTAAAATAATTGAGAGCAGTGCTCACCTACTTATTCGCAGAGTGGATCCTGACAGCTCACCGGCAGTTCATGATCCTAAGAAAATTGCTTCTTCACGGAACTTCTTCCAACACTATTCGAAGCAAGTACATAAAATAAGACATGTTGTGTTGGCATGCAGGTAGTTCTAAAGAACCCGTCGTCTAAGCCTGCGACGAAAAGTGAACTGCTTTGGGACTTTCCAGTGCATCGGGTTCATGGGTACATTTACCCTCAAGTGCAAATCATAACTATGATTAACACACTGTTCCACATAGGTGCATATCTGATCGATAACACCCGTGCCGAGTGAACGTTGCGTCACGGTGTTCATGCATTTCCAAAATCTGTACAGATCAGTCAGATTTGGTTTCACATCTCTAATGAGTGGCATCATTTCTATGAAATTACATATTTTCCCAAAAGGAGAAAAATATGGAGCCTCATGTGTTTTCAATGCCAGATCAGATTCATACCTGATTGAAACTACAATTGATAATTTAGCTACAATGTAAAATACTGAACGTATTTGCGTCTTATTGCTGCTATCTCAGTAACAGACAAATAAAGCATACTAGAGTTTTAATTAGGCCCTAGAAGGGCCCAATTTGAAATCAGAGTACAGATTTCAAAAGGATGAAGGGTAATATCTAAAATTTACCGTCCGACCCTATGGAGATACAAACTTTGAATCCTTATTGTCGAAGTCGACACTTTCCCTGCAGGGGGCAGGAAGCCCTAACCTAGTTCCAAGCTTAGTGGATATGAAAAATAACAGTACTGTCATATATAAAGGTCTAGGAGACCATATAAGGAACTCATTCAAAGTAAAGGCACTTATACAAACCAACAGATATAGTACTTTCAAGTTAATTCTCTGGTAAGCTTCCAAAAGCACGACAAGGCTGAAACCAAAAAACGGATTTTGAGCAAAGTGAAAAATCTATTTTTGGGTGATATGGCCATTTCGTCCTGATGAACCTGCCCTCCTTTCTAAAAAGGAATATACAAATATGTAACAAATCCCCTCTCAAAACTACTTTATCTGCGGCTGTCCATGCTTAATTGCAACAAAGATTAGTTCACCCGGGTGGTACCAGGAGGGAATCCACCGGGTAACCTTAATAACGGTTCCCCTTCAAATTTGCCACTCTCCCCCCTCAGTGCAAAAACTGTATTCAAGGTGAAGATTGCCATGTGTCGTATCCAGAAATACGTCCCCTGATATTATGCGATATCCTTAAGAGCTATTTTAAGGATAATCGCACCAGGAGTTAGAATTCTGCAGACCTATGGTTAATTCTCTGGGAGTATCACTGTAGCCAAATATCCCTTAGAGAGCTGCCAAAAGGAACCTTCCATCAGGACGACATAGCCATATCACCCAAAAAATTGATTTTTCGCTTTATTCAAAATCCTTTTAGTAAACTGTGTGATATGTAGACTACTGATAGTACTATTATCTTACCATCATTAATTTTTAGTAACTAAAGGTAATACTTATAAGACTAGCTTCGTTTTGGTGAGTTGATCTATAAGCAACAATGTGCTCCATCCTTAGGAACCTAATCAACTTACATGGGGAGAGGAAAGTTTTTTTATGGAGTTTCGGGAAGAAGACTAACAGATATTACTCTACTACTGTAACTTTCTATATAATAGGAAGAGCCAAAAATATCTTATTAATTTTAAAAAGTAAGTTGGTCTTCCAAATTTGGCAATAGAAATCGTTTTGGACAATTTGATTCAAGAATATATGGACAAGAGTTTTTTTTATGAATATTTATAATAATATCCTCATAATACAGAGGAATGTTGTAGGAATTATCATTGTGATATGATAGTAAGCTGGAATTGAAATTCATTCATTTGATAACATTTGATTTTGTGTTTGTCATATTGACATTTTCAACTTTCAACCAAGGGGGATCTGTGACTTAGAGAACCATAGTCCTTAATGAAATGAGAAGGAAGGGTCCCTTCAGTTTATACAGGATTCCTGGAAGCAAAGTTTCTCAAATCCAATTCATATATCAAGAAGGTGATCTAATATCGGTACTCTGTCTAATCTGTGCAATATGAAATTTAAGTTGATATATTCATTTTAAGGATGAAAATTTTCCCTCAAATAATGATATAAAAAAACACAGGAAAATGCACATTATATAAGTGACTGTCCCATCATTTCACAAACTAATTAAACAACACAATTATTGCACTTTGCATGTTCTTAACACCCAACCTGTTATAACATTCCTAAATAACAACCAACATACCATCATCAATATCATAAAATTTACTGGAAATAGAAAAAATTAAAGAAAGTGAGTCTCTGCATTCAACGCAGAAAATCCAAAATTTATTGTTGATTTGTGGGGCTTAGCGCCCAAAACCTCCAGAGTTCACCTCTGAGGAAGTCCATCAACATTGGACAACCGATTCTTCGAGATCTTCACTTCTAACTCAATTTGAATTTGATATGGTACATTTTTAGGGTTTGGAATGAATTCCAATGCCGACAACAACTTGAAATGTAGCTAAAAGAGTAATCATGTCCATTTTGCAAAACATTTTGGCTAGAAAGAATAGGAATATGTAGTGGTGCATGTTCACATCATAAGTATTTAAGATATTTCATGATATAAATCGTATAAATATAAATTTTCTGCTACATATCACCAATCAATAAAATAACATTAGTTAATTCTTTTAAGCGTAACATTATATTTGATTTATTGTTTACAAGTATATAGCTTTTAATGGATTAATTAGGGTTAATTGAATGTGTTTATCGGGAAAAGTGAAAAACTCTTCACTTCTCAAAGATATTAACAAGTAACGATATTAAGAAGGTTATTGACAATAATAATAAGAAGAATAGGGAAGTGGGGAATATGGGGAAAGGAAGAGTACCTCTGGATACAATCCAGTTTATAGCTCAAAGGCAGGTACTCGGGATGGGAAAGATTAAGGGAATAGGGAGAAAGAGAAGTACAGGAGAAGAATAAATGAGAGGGGCAGACCCTCTTGTGATATTAGGGAATTGGTATTATTATTTGGTATTACTATGGAAGTCTCTTGCAGGATAACCATGACTGGTGACTCAATTATCTAATATTTTCAAGTAATAAGGAACTTTATACTTGCCACAACGAACTACATTCACCCCCACCAGTTTCTATCCAGTTTATGATTGTATTGAATATCATATGCACTTATGTTCCGCGCTATGTTGGAATCTGCGCCGATTCCGAATCGGGTTGCGCGATTTTAAAATTCTTACTTTGTGCGGCAAAGTTGGAATGCAGTGTTGGGTTCCCGCGGGTGTTGACGCCTATATAAAGCAAAAGCAGACGACATTAACGTCAAGTGCTTGTGAGTCAGTTTGCTGTCACGACCTTCTGCCAAGCTGCTAACAATTGTTCAATTGCCAGTTAAGTACTTATTGTTATCTAGTCTAGGAATAACTAATAAGAGAGGTTGTGCTGTATGTGCATGATCAGAGTGTTCTTGTATGTTTGCTGTAATGTGATGGATGTTTGTTGGTTTGTAACGATTAATTGCATTACATTTAATGTGAGAAACTACCAGCAGATTGTATATCCTTTCTTGACTTCCCGAATCCCAACATCAAGATGTGGTTATTATTGCAACAAAAAATTATTTGTAATTTATGACAATTGATAGTGTGTTAAAGGTTGAATTGAATTGAATATAGGATTTAGGCATTAAGCCAAGCACTGGGGCATCAAAGGCCATTCAGCGCTATATAACGAAAATCATTCCATCATATCTGTACACTCGTACCATTTAGTATCATTTTAACCTTTAATACAAATCGTAACACTTTCATACAATAAAATCTAGATGTGAAATAAATAGGGATTAAAAGGGTAAAATAAATAAATAAATTAATAAAATCAATTATAGCTCGTAATATAACCCAATACTTTGTATAAATTTTCTCAAGTTCAGGGTATTACAGTTTTCCCCCAGTATATCTCTTAAAGGTTTGTCCTGGAGTAAATGTGTCCTCCTCTGAAGATTAAAAACAGGACAATCGACTAAAATATGTTTAACATCCATTGTCACTTGACAGGTATTACAAAGAGGGGCCTGTCTCCCTTCCCCACTCTTCATTAAATAATTGTGCGTTGCATGTGTATGGCCAATACGCAGCCTAGTTAAAATAATGGTATCCCTTCTACTTGTAGAATTACAAGATGACCATTTATCCACCAATGGGTGGATTTGTTTCAATTTTGTATTGGTGGTCAGTTCAGACCATCGAGCTTGCCACTTATTTTTACAGTAAAGATGAATCTCACTTTTAAGATCTTTGTAAGGAATACTCAAGGGGGATGGATTACTTAGCCCTGAAGCTTCCTTTGCTGCCTTATCTACTTGTTCATTCCCATCCACCCCAACATGGGCAGGGACCCAACAGAAGTGAACACTGATACTCTTCCTAGACTGCAGAAGTACTAACCAGTCCTGCACCTCTTGTACTAGATGATGGCCTGGCATAATTTGTTTTAATGAGAGTAAAACACTATTGGAATCCGTAAAAATTGTATAAAAACTATTTTGGTTGCCATTTTTAAAAATATGTTGGACTGCGAGAATTATTGCGTACAGCTCAGCAGTAAAAATTGAACAAGAGGATGGGAGTTTCCTTTTAATAACAATATCCCCCACCACAGCTGCACTTCCAACTCCTGCAGCCGATTTGGAGCCATCTGTAAAAACATGTTTCCCATGATGTTGAGCAGCATGATTTAAAAACTCACTTTTCATTACCCTACTAGGTAAGGTATTTTTCCCTCCTGCCGTAAAACATACTTTAACAGGTGGATTACACCAAGGAGGAGACTTGGGATATCCTACCTCTGCTATCTGTGCTGTTAACAAGCCTACTTCTCTAGCATCATTTTTCAGCTGTACTTCCAAAGGCTTAGGCACTCTAGATCTGTTAGGAGCCCGATCTAAAGGCGCCCTAACATATTTACAGTTAGGATTGTTTCTCACAGCAAGGGACTTAGCTAAAAACCTCAAACTCAACTCCTCTCGGCGAATGGAAAGGGGAGGTATGCCAGAATCAACATAGATACTGTCAATGGGAGATGTTCTGTAAGCACCTGTGCAGATACGAAGCCCAGCATTGTGAACAATATCAAGTTTTCCAAGTAAAGTCTTTGTAGCTGACCCATATATTTGGCATGCATAGTCTAACTTGCTCAGACACAAAGATGTATAAATTCTAAGCAAAGTTGTTCTATCAGCACCCCAATCAAAATGCGATATCACTTTCAGAATGTTCAGCGACTTCTTAACCCTGATAGATAGGTCATTTATATGGGGACCAAATGTCATTTTCTTGTCGAAAATGATTCCAAGAAAGTTGACACTATCCTCATATGGCAAAATACAATCATTTAAAAAAAGGGTGGGGATCTCTTCCCTTTTACGAGTACGAGTAAAGCGAATGGCTTTGGTCTTCTGAGGAGAAAACATGAATCCACGAGAATTTGCCCATGCGGAAGCAGCATTTATTGCAATATGAAGATTTTGGCATGCTTGTAGTGCAGATGATCCACTACAATAAATTGCAAAGTCATCGACAAATAGTGATCCTTGTATGCCAGGAGGTATGTGACTAATGAGACTATTAATAGCAACAGCAAACAAGGTCACACTCAATACGCTGCCTTGGGGGACACCTTCTTCTTGCATGTAGGATGAAGATAGTTCTGACCCTACTCTCACTTTAATTGAGCGGTTTGATAAAAATTCTTCAATAAAAGAGAACATATGTTCTCCTATACCCCACGAGGCCAATTGCTTTAAAATACCACCCCTCCAGGTGGTGTCATATGCCTTTTCGAGGTCAAAAAAGACACCCACCACCTGGTTTTGGTTAGAAAAAGCATTTGAAATTTCCCTTGATAACATCAGCAAAGGGTCTAAAGTACTTCGGTTCTTCCTAAAACCAAACTGTCTGTTAGATAAAAGATTTTTTGATTCTAGATACCACACAAGTCTGTTGTTGATCATTCTCTCAAATAGTTTGCATATGCAACTGGTCAAGGATATGGGCCTATAACTAGATGGCAGTTCTGGGTCTTTACCAGACTTGTGGCCTGGAATTACAATTGAAGTATGCCAGGAATCAGGAGATGTATGGGAAGCCCATAGACCATTAAAGGTTTCTAATAAAAATTCCTTGGTATTCACTGGAAGATGCGATATCATTTCATACCGGATGCCATCCTCACCTGGGGCAGTTAAAGAAGAGCTGGAGATAGCATTTTGCATCTCCTCCATACTAAAAGGCAGGTTAAAACCTTCAGTATTTGAAGAAGCAGGAGGAACAACAGATGTTGATGCTCTAATTTGTTGAAATGCTGGGGAATAGTTGTCAGCACTTGATACATGAGCAAAGTGCTTAGCAAGAACCTCTGCTACATCTTTGGGGTCAGATATATATCTATTATTTTCCCTTACTATTGGTAGAGGCTTAGGGACGAATTTACCTTGAAGTTTTCTAATCTTGTCCCATATTTCCTTTGAAGGAGTTTTGGTATTAATATTAGATATATATTTCTTCCAAGATGCTCTCTTTGCTTTTTTAAAAATTCTTTTTTGTTTGGCACAGGCTCTGAGATATGCTATTCTATTTGCTAAATATTTTGTCCTCAAGTATCTTCTGAAGCAAGTTCGGGTCACTTTTCTTGCGTTGGCACATTCTTTACTCCACCAAGGAACTACAGAGCGATGAGGTAAACCGCATGTTTTAGGTATAAACTTGCTAGCATTATCATCAATAATATTTTCAAGACGTTGATAGGCATGCACTGGAGATGTAAATTCATCATATTCTTTATCAGTGTGTGAACAGTTTTCATAAGCTGCCCAGTCTGCCTCATCTATCTTCCATTTTGGTGGACACTGAGAAGGAAGATTATGGACATAATTTAACATTATTGGCCAATGGTCACTGCCATGTAGGTGTTCATTTACTGACCAAAGGTAGTCCAATCGAATGGATGAGGAACAGATTGACAAATCAATGGCTGATGTAGAGTTGTGGAATACATCATACCTAGTTGGAGAACCATCATTCATTAGTATTACATCATTGTTGTCGATTAATTATTCAACAAGATTACCCCATCTATCGCACATATTTCCACCCCATAAAGTATGCTTTGCATTAAAATCACCCATTAAAATAAAAGGGGCAGGAAGCTGATTGATCAAGTCTTGGAGGTCAGAAAGTCTAAGCCTTCTTGGATTACCAGCATGATCTAAGAGGAAAAGTTCTAAGGATGGTTCAATATATAGCGAGCATAAAGTAATTTTTTTCCCGATATGAGTTCTAACTGCACATGCCTGTAGTGGTGTATTGAGTGGGATTGTTTCAAATTTTACAGATTTGTGAATAATAAAACCTGTACCACCTTGAGCTCTTGCAGCTTGCAAAGGAGGGGATCTACAAAAATGATAGTCGAGTCCAGGATTAAATGGTTTGTCACTGATCTTGGTTTCCTGTAGGCAAATTACCTTCGTGCCTGAGTCCCTGGTTAAAGTTTTTATTTGCTCAATGCTAGTACTTAGACCTCTGCAATTCCACTGGATGATAGACATTATCTTTTGTTATTATTTTTCTTTGTCTCATTTGTCTTTTGGGACTTTTCAGATGAAGCCATGTAAGGCCTGGAGATGGAAGGCTTTACTAGGCCACCACTCTTCTTTTCTTTCTTTCTAGGATCTTTATAAGAGTCAACCTTAGGATCATGAGCAGTAGGGCACTTACCTGACTTAGATGAAGGTGAGGATGATGGGGACCTTTTCCTCTTTGGAAGATCTTGTTTTCCAATCTCCATCAAATCCGGTAGAGATTCTGCCTGAGACAATACATTCAAGGTGGTGGAAGCCACATTGGCTTCCTTGGAGGATTGTGCTAGAACTTCAACAGTTCGAGCACTTAACCCAGAAGGCTGGGCTACTACCTCTAGGGGAGATGCTCCTATCGGTGACAATACTTTTGGTGTGTTGGAAACCATATTGACCTCTTTGGAGGTTTGTGCTCTGGCTTTTATAGGCTGAGCACTTGACCCAGATGGCTGGGCTACTACCACTAAGGGAGATGCACCTGACGGGCCAGGTGCTGCCACTGGTCCCCCTGTGGTAGTAAGGGGTAGTGGATTATAATCTTTTGTTGGCATCTTAACCGCGCGAGCAAAATTAAGTTGCCGATTGAGTAAATGCTTTGCATAACCTACACTTATATGTTCAGCATTTGCTTTCAAGATTGCAGCTTCTTCTTTCTTGTATTCTCTACATCTTTTATCATTTGATTTATGATTATCTTTACAGTTTGCACAGGTTGTATCTCTGTTGCATTGGCCATGTTCTAACAAAGAACAGTTAATACAGATCTTCGTATTATTGCAGTACCGGGAAGGGTGACTGTACTTGAAACAATTAAAGCATTGTAAAGGCCTAGGTTTATATTCTCGAACACGTACTCTTTCATTCTCAATAATTATATGATCTGGTATAACAGGGGTTTCAAATGTTAAAACTACCATGCTTGTTTGAGGGATCTTACTTACTTTCCAAACATTAGCAGGGCACATGTCCAGAATTTCAGGTTCTGAAAATTCATATAGATCTTTATCAAAAACTACTCCTTTACCATAGCTGAAGCTCATATGTGGTTTAATATCCTTAATAGGATCAATTTCTGCAATCTTCATGCCACAAAGCATGTGAGCTTGAGTATCTGATTTTGCATTAATCAAAACAGATTGCTTACCGTATCTACTAATATCCTTACTTTTAATTAAACCAACTTTTTTTTGTATAAATTTACTAATCTTATAATAGTTATAATTATCTATCTTCCCAGATGCAATTATCCATGTTGGGGGCTTGGGGGTTCTTACTTCTGGAAGTCTATGCTCTACTTCTTTTTCCATCCATTCTTCTGGTTTATATACCTCTAGGTGTCTTGGTGCTTTATCACATAGAGCCCCAGAAATCAAACAATTGTCAATTTTTATGCTCTCTAAATTTTTATTTGCTTGTATAGCAATCTCAAAACTTGAAAATGATACCCAAGCTTCCCAAAAGCCTTTACTACCATTAAGCTCCATTAAAATTCCTTTGATTGCCCCAAATCTACAGAAGGCTTCATGAATTGTCATAGCTACAACCAATTGGTATGTTTTTTAAGTGGAGAATTTTCAGATTTTTTGTTGGATCTGGTAATGAGCCAGAACCAGGGAGTAAAGCATTACTGTTATTACAAGCATCATTTTCCACCAGTGCCGATAAATTGTCTTTAACAACACTGGTCAGAGAAGTATTGTTGGAGGAATCCTTTTTATTGCCGAAGTCGTCAACGGTGTCTGGGGTTCGCCATTTGATCCAGGGGTACGGGGAATATTAAGTTTACTCATTAATTATTTTTTCAGGGGGAGGGAAGGGGTCATAATAACAATGAAAAAAAAAAAAACAATGGAAAAAAATAAAGTTTAAGGGAGAGAAAAAATTAAGACTGTCTGAAATTCCAAAGAAGACACCGTTAGCCTTTCCTGGAATTAATTTCTCCACCAATGACACCTGTGAAAGCTGCTTACCAAATGTCCACTCCCTACCCTACCACAAAGGGATGGTACCACTATGATTAGAGTGGCTCAAGTGTATGCCAAACCTGCTTGATGGGACTGAGAGCATTTCAAGAATACAATCATCCCCACTCTAATCATAGTGTCAGGCAAACCGGACAGAATGCCGAGAGTCCTATCTCTATAAAATAGCCAACCCCTGGAATCCGAAGGCCAAATTTCCTACGAGATAGTTCCGCGTGCTCCCACAATTGATTTTGAAATAAAAACCGATCATGGATACAATGTCCCCTCTAAAAAACCTGGACAGTGAAATGGGTAAGAGAGTTTTGACAGCAAGGTTGGAGACAGCTGATAATTATGAAGGAGGAATAAACAATAAGAGGTAATAGAAAAAGAATGAGAGAAATTTAGAGTCAAACTGAGGAAAAGAAATTCCCCAGTTCGAGAGCCCTCTTGCCCGTCACAAGCCTTCAGCACGGGAATGATATGCCGTACTGAAGCCCAATGACTTCATCAAGGCATTCTCTCGTTAAGAGGGGTGTGTTGAAGATGCTTTGAATCATTATAAAATTAACATACACACTGTTTAAAAAATATCAAATGCATAAAAAAGGATATTAGTTAATTAACTACAGCACCCTCCCCATTGTTTGTGAATTAGAGGCTGACATTCAACAATTTTAAGTGGCCTAAACACAGTGACAGATACGGGTGGCAATTCCATACTACAATAACTAACACGCCTTGGAAACAAATTAAACACACATAATGACCTGACTTTACATAATGGCCTGATCACTGCATATACGACGAGATCACCCCATAGAACCTAATACAGTACTGTTAACACACATATTGCCATATAAGGTATACGAGTCAGTTGGCGTATTTACGTGAATCTGTTTCACTCCACAGCAACAAAAATACGATTCCAGCTTGGTAGCGCGATCTGGGAATCTTCACATTGCGCAGCGCCAAATGAGAATATTCCAACACGGTGCAGATTCTGAGATGGGTCGCAACACTTATACTACCCAGATAATAAAGTCAGGATGTGTGATCCAGCAAGTCTCTCTCTCTCTCTCTCTCTCTCTCTCTCTCTCTCTCTCTCTCTCTCTCTCTAACACACACATTCATAAATAAAATGAAAAGAAAAACAAGAAAAATTTTCGAAAAACCTTTGATAAATTTCATCTAATAAGATATCACTAAAGTTTCACATAAAACCTTTCTATTCGCAAAGGGAACTCACTTTCTTGACTTTATAGTCAAGAAAGTGAGTTCCCTTTTCTATCATTGTAAGTCAGTTTCGTTTTAGACTCGGTGCCGACAACAACTCCTCGCCTGGATTAAAGACACATCGCACACGTGCAACACTTGGATAACCCCTCGGGGTGGTGAAAATTTCACTGCAATCCCCGTAGAGTTTCACCACACTGTCTGTTTTTCATTTGGGAAAAGAGGCATGGAATTTTTATCCACCAAATAGTAGACACTGTGAAGACTACTTCAATGGCCAAGCTTGTGACTGTGATAGCTGTGTGGCTTACCAGCAGCGCCGAGCTGAGATCTTTAAACTCATAGCAACAAGAAACCATATTGTGGATCCAGAAGTACATAATCACCATATCTCCTGTGACTGTGAGGGTTGCAAAGATGCCACTGACAAAATCATCGAGTATGATAAATGGGCTGTTGCCATGCAACGTAGGAATAAGAAAAGGAAGAAGACTTCTGTCAAATCTTCATCAGTGCCAGAATTAGCCCCAACATCACCTATTGTGACTCCAAGGACTGAGTGCACAGACTCGTCCTTGTCTGTCCCTACAACTCCTCAACAATCGGGTGCAACAGCAGTCATCTCTTCTACCTACGAGCCTGAGTCCTCCAACACCACGGAGACCGAACAAGGGGCCCACTCCACCGACTGCAACTGCACAGATTGCCTCCAAACACTCCTGCAAGAAGCCACTGCCATACAAGAAAACATCCCAGCTACACAGCCAAAGAAGCCTCTGCCAAAGTTTCGACTTTCACAGGCAAACCCCGAGCTCTCTTATGCCTCTGTTGCTGCCATGGCTGCCAAGCCTGGCATGAAACTCACTGCAAGACCTAACAGGAAAGGTGACCTTATCATCTATCCCAAGGACATTGAGACAGCCAGATTCCTTCAGGAAGACTCCATCTTAACACTGCTGGATCCTGCCTTTATCAGAAAGAAGGCAGTCATTACCAGGTATCCTGTGTCGATGCCTATCTCCATTGTAACTTCGTGCAGCAACATTGACTGTGCTGTTCGCTGCACAAGCAAAGATGACGTTCCTGTTCGACGCCTCATCGCCACCTTTATAGGTCCAGTTCCTTCCAAACTGGACTTAGGAGTCTGGGGTACTTTCCCCATCGAGGATTATACACCTGAGCCCCTTCGATGTTACAGATGCCAACGCTTTGGACATCATAAAGAAGAATGCAGAGGCCCCATTATCTGCGGTATCTGCAGCCAGCGACATAGCACAGAAGTATGCATAAAGGCCAACAAAGAAGGACGACAAACCACATCCAAGTGCCCCAATTGTTCTAAGCCACACCATGCTTGGAATAAGCGCTGCCCAGAGCGTCTCAAGAGGATAGCAGCTATGAAGAATACATCCTCTTCAAACCAAAACAAACCAGCTCCATCTGATAGTTTTCTATCTCCTGTGGTACTCCTAATTACCTCATTACATATCTTATCTCTTCTTGTCACCCCACACATACATCTCAACATTCTCATCTCTCCCACATCCATCTTATTCTCTGCTGTCTTCTTTATTGCCCACGTCTCCGCTCCAAACATCATTGCCGGTCTCACAACTATCCTGTGTACTTTACCTTTCAACTTAACCCCTATTTTCCTGGCGTATAGCACTCCACGCACTTCTTTCCAATTCTTCCATCCTGCTTGTATTCTGTGGTTTATTTCTGCCCCCAGATCACCATCCTCCGTAACTGTTGATTCTAAATACCTGAAATTTTCAACTCTTTTCAATCTCTCTCCTTGTAAACTAACTTCCCTATTCTCGCCACTTTTCAATCTCAAATACTCCGTCTTTTTCATGCTGATCTTTAACCCCCTATTTTCCATTTCTCATATTCTCAAACAAAACAACTATTATCTAAATCTTTGCTGCTGCTACTTTTCACCTAAATATGAATACCACCCTCAAAATGATAATGCAGCTTTTTTCCCCAGTGTTATGGTTTTGGCCCAACCTCCAAGAACTAGTCTGCATACTAGAAGAATCCCAACTTCATCCCTCTGCAGAGCCGGTCTTCTAGATTATTCCCCCAGAACCACCTGAAGGTTGGTATCCGAAAGAATAGATCTAGATATCCGACCATTTGTACACTTGACAAGGTCCTGTACACCCCATCAAGGTACAGAGCATACTAAACAAAGCCAGGTTTCTTCCCTCTGCAGAGCCACTCTTTTCAGTTAGTCCAAGCACCACTTAAGCTGAGGGGTTTAGCCACAAATCCATCGAGGTGGGCAGTTATTCTAAACATCCCTCGTCTCCTTTTCAAGTTTTTTAAACCCCGCCTTTTTTCTCTTCTTTCTTCATATTCTTCCACTGTCTTCTTTCTCTTTCTCTTCATTCTCTTTTTTGAGTACTTTAAACCTCTCATTTTTCTGCTTTTCTCTTTTTCTTTCAGTATATTTTGTTTCTCTTTCTCTTTGTTTTTATTCTCTTTTTCAGTTCCTTTCAACCTCATATTTTTCTCATTTTCTCTTTTTTTCTTTCCGTATCCTTAGTTTCTCTTTCTTCTTTTTTCGAGTTCTTTCAACCTCGCATTTTTCTCCTTTTCTTTTTTCTTATCTTTCACTATCTTTTGTTTCTCTTTTTTCTGCTTTTCGAGTTCTTTCAACCTCGCATTTTTCTCCCTTTCTCTCATTTTTTTTTTCAGTTTCTTTTGTTTTGCTTTCTCTTTCTTCTTTTTTTCGAGTTCCCTAAACCTCGCATTTTTCTCCTTTTCTTTCTTCTTTTCTTTCACTTTCTTTTGCTTTTCTTTCTTCTGTTTTTTAATTTCTTTCATCTTTTGTTTCTTTTTCTTTTTCTTCTCTTTTTCGAGCCCTTTCAACCTCGCATTTTTTTCCTTTTCTCTCTTTTTTTCTTTCAGTTTCTTTTGTTTCTCTTTTTTCTGCTTTTCGAGTTCTTTCAACCTCGCCTTTTTCTCCTTTTCTTTCTTTTTTTCTTCCACTATCTTTTGTTTTTCTTTCTTTACTTTTTCAATTTCTTTCATCTTTTGCTTTTCTTTCTTTACTTTTTCAATTTCTTTCATCTTTTGTTTCTGTTTCTCTTTCCTCTTTTTTACGCGTTCCTTAAACTTTGCATTTCTTTCATTTTCTCTCTTCTCCTTTTCTTTCGCAGTTGACTTTTCCTCCTTTAATCTCATTTTCTCTTCTTTCATCCTTTCTTTCCTCATTCTTATCTTCTCCTTTTCTCTCTTTTTCTCCTCTCTCTCCGTTGCATTCCTCATTCTTATCTTCTCTTTTCTCTCTTTCTCTTTCCCTATTTCACTCATTCCATTTTTGCCTTCTTCTGGCCTTACATTGATATAATTTCCCTTTTCGCTATGCCTTTCTTCCTCCTTCCTTTCTTTTAACTCCTCTCTTTTCTTTTTCTCTTCCCTCTCCCTTACAATTTTCTTCCATCTCATCTTCAAATTTTTCAAATTCTTTTCCCTTTTTTTAAATAATGTTTCCTCGTCTTTCGTCGTCGTCATCTTTTTTTCCCTCTTACGCTCAATCATCTTTCTTTTTATGAAATCCGGCAACAAGAAACATTTAAAAAGGAATAATATTACATTCCAACGAGATGCGTTTTGATTTGAATCTATTAGATCTATCATCTGCTGCACTTTCCTTTCTTCGACTTTTTTCTCTATTTTTACCACCTTATCTAACATTTTCTGATATTTCTCCAATTCTTTCCTCCTTCTTTTCTCCTCCTTAACTCTCTTTTTCTTTTCTTTCTTCCCTTCTTTCTTCCCCTTTCCCTCCATTTTTGGCTCTGTCTCTTTCCACTCCCTTTTGTCTTCCTCTAACTTCAAATTTTCATTCATTTTCCTTTCCAACAAGCGCAATAGACTTTCGCATATTGCCACCTTCCTCTTCTTCATTCTTTTATTTTTCTTCTTTCTTCCTATATCTTTTATTATTTCCTTCATTCTTCTCTTCTTCTTCCTTTCCTTCGTCAATCTTATCTCCTTTTCTCTTTCTTTCTCATCTCTCTTCTTTGCATCCCTTATTCGTAACTTCTTTCTACTCTTCTTTTCTTTCCTTATTTCAATCATTTCAGATTTACCTTCCTCTGGCCTTACATTGATATCCTCCTCCTTTTTGCTATGCCTTTCTTCCTCCCTTTCCTTCATCTTGTCTCTCCTCTCCCTTTCAATTTCCTTCAGTCTCATCTCCTCCAAAATTTTCAGATTCTTTTCCAGTTTTTTATATATTTTTTTCTCGGCTTTTGTCGTCCTCATAATTTTCTCCATCTTGTGTATCATCCTCTTTTCCCTTAAAAACTTCGGCAACAAAAAATATTTAAAAGGGAATAATATTATGTCCAACCCATATGAGTTTTTATTTAGAAAATTTAGTAGATCTATAATTTGTCGGATCTTTATTTCTTCTGCTCTTTTCCTCATCTTTGCCACCTTATCTAACATTTTCTCATATTTCTCCAATTGTTTCCTCCTCCTTTTCTCCTCCTTAACTCTCTCTTGGTCTTCTTTCTTCCCTTTTCCCCCCGTTCTTTGCTCATTTTCTTTCAACTCTCTTTTCCTTTCCTGTAACCTCAAATTTTCCTTCCTTTCGCTCTTTTCCTCAATATTAATTTCCTTTTCTAACTTACTCAATATTCTTTCACATTTTTTCACCCCTGTCTTCATTAGTTGATGCTTCCACATCAAATGTGATATTAAACTTTTCCAAAAGCGTTCCCCCCAAATTGCGCTTTCTTCTTCGCTATATTTATCTCTTCTGCTTTTTCTTTTCTTCATAATTTTTATCTCTTCTTTTTCTGTTTTTTCCTCCTCTCCCTTTCTTTCCGTCCTCATTCTTATCTCCTTTTCTTTTTCTTCCATCCCCATCAATTCCACCCTGCGAGTCTTCCTTTCCTTGATCAGCTGAGCTTCTAAAGCTTGTATCCTTTCCCTGTTTTCTCTCTTTACCTCCTCTTGTTGTTTCTGGAGAAGTTCAATTTCCCATTTAAGGACGCTTATTTGACTTGCCAGTAAATCAATTTTTTCAATAGTTCCAGCGTCTGATAGCCTTAAGTTTCCTTTAAAACTAAGTTCTCCTTTGTCATTCTTACCTTCTTCTCTCTCGGTCTTCCCATTTACTTTTCTATCACCATGTAAACTTTCCGTTTCGATCCTGCATTTGGTAAAAGCCTCAGAATAAAATTGACTTATACCATCATTCTCAGACAACAGATGATCTACGTCCAGATTAGTTTCCTGCAAATCCTCTTCATTTGTCGAGAAATCGTAAGACATGGTGTTTTGTGACGTGTTAGATTTCTTTTTGAATCGTCCTCTTGTTTTGTCTGGATCGACTTTCGTCAAGAGATCCTCTTTGGTTGTTTTGATGAGGGAAATGAACAGCAACAGCAAAAGTACGATCGATAACATGATATACCACAACATCCATAACAAATAAGAGTTTGTCTCACGGGAGAAGGCAAACGCTTTCCCGTACAAAACACAATAATTGCAAAAGTTTTCCATTTTAAGATACGGTAGATTCGGTGTGACGTAGCAATGTTTCTAGAAATGACGATTTGCGATGGGATCGGAGTTTGAAGACTTTTCGACTCCAGAAGGCGTTTGAAGACTTCCTGACTCCAGAACGCTTTCAAATACTTCCTGACTCCAGAAGGCTTTTGAAGACGTCACGACTCCAAAAGGCTTTGGAAGACTTCCAGACTCCAAAAGGCTCCAAGCTCCTGACTGGAGACGTGGGCGATATGGCGTAGGAAAAACAATTGAAGCTGTCACTTCGGAAGAATTCCTTAGTGGAAATCCGGCTCAAAGACAGAAAAGATTCAAGAAGACATTCTGCAGCATGTCTCCAGAACTTAGCCT
>NC_090732.1:72335156-72422656 GCF_036898095.1 Palaemon carinicauda
CAGTCAGATACTACAGTTTTTCAGTAATTTCGCCTGTGGCTCTTATCCCGAGGTCGTTAAGATAATCCAGACTTTAATATATTAATATATATGGCTTATTTGAAATGTGTATATGAATATACAGTATATGTATGTGTATATATGTATGTATATATGTATATGTATATATATATGCATATATTTATATGTATATATTTATATGTATATGTATATATATGTATATATATACAGTGGAACCTCTACATCCGAACGTATCTACATCCGAATTTTCCAACATCTGAAGTAAAATTCGAGCAAATTTTTGACTCTACACCCGAATATTATTTCGACACACGAAGTAAGCAATTTTCGTCGTACGGTTGTATCCGAATTTTTCGACACGCGAAGTACAATTGGAACACGTTCCGACTCTACACCCGAATGTTTTTTTCGACACCCGAAGTAAACAATACTCGTACGCGTAGTCGGTGCTCATAGCGCCTGAAGCGTTTTTTATTTCCGCAGATAGAAGGCAGCACATGGACCTCGGAGGGACGCTCAATTAGCGGGTCTTGGGTCAGTCCTCTGTTCTCGTCGGCTTCTTCCGGTTGTGCTCTGTGCGTTCTGCTATTAACTCTGTTTTAATCGTGATTTTTTACGTGCATCCTTTAACGGTAATTTACGTAAAGTATGGGTCCTAAAAGGCTTAGTTTTGCCAGTGGTAGTGGTAGTGGTGAGAAAAGGAAGAAGGAAATGCTTTCTTTAGAAATTAAGCAGTAAATTATTGAAAAACATGAGCGTGGCGTCCGCGTGAGTGAACTTGCTAAACAGTATGGCCGAAATATATCGACGATCTCGACAATCCTTAAACAGAAGGAAGCTATTAAAGCAGTGAAACCTTCTAAGGGGATCACCATAATTTCCAAACGCCGTACCCCTATCATAGAAGAGATGGAACGACTTCTACTAGTGTGGATTAAGGATAGAGAGATCGTTGGCGACACCATCACCGAGACCGTTATCTGCGAGAAGGCGCACGCCATCTTTACGTACTTGAAGGAGGAGAGCTCTGGGGGTGATGCTGGAGAGAGTTCAACCGAGCCTTCCTCAGATGATTTCAAGGTATCTCGTGGCTGGTTCGAGAAATTTAAGAAACGGTCCGGGATTCATTCAGTTGTTCGCCATGGAGAGGCTGCTAGTGCGGACACAAAGGCTGCAGCTGACTTTGTCAAGAACTTCGAAAAGATCGTGCAGGAAGAAGGCTACGTAGAGCAGCAGGTGTTTAATTGTGATGAAACCGGGCTGTTTTGGAAGAAGATGCCGAGTCGAACCTACATCACTGCCGAAGAGAAGAAATTGCCTGGGCATAATCCAATGAAGGATCGGTTGACTCTTGCCCTATGTGCCAACGCTAGCGGGGACTTTAAAGTCAAGCCCTTACTGGTTTACCATTCAGAGAACCCTAGGGCCTTTAAAGCACACAACGTTGATAAGGATCAGCTTCATGTTTTCTGGCGATCCAACTCGAAGGCCTGGGTCACTAGGCAATTCTTTGTGCAATGGGTTAACCAAGTTTTCGGCCCTTCTGTGAAGAAGTATCTTCATGAACAGACATTGCCTTTAAAGGGCCTGCTATGCCTTGACAATGCACCCGCTCACCCCCCCGGACTTGAAGATGATATCTTCGATGAATTCAAGTTCATAAAGGTGCTGTATCTTCCACCGAATACCACTTCTATCCTCCAGCCCATGGACCAGCAAGTCATCTCTAATTTTAAGAAGCTGTACACCAAGCACTTATTTAAGCAGTGCTTTAATGTCACGCAAAGCACCAACTTAACTTTGCGTGAATTTTGGAGGGGCCACTTCAACATCGTGCACTGCTTGAAGATCATAGATCAGGCTTGGGTGGGATTAACTTGACGGACCCTCAATACTGCCTGGAAGAAGCTGTGGCCTGATGCAGTTTCTTCCCGAGATTTTGAAGGTTTTGACCCCGAACCTGATCCCGTGGTCGGTGCAGCGGAAGCCGTAGAGGAAATAGTCTCCCTTGGCAAGTCCATGGGTCTGGAGGTCAACGCAGATGACGTTGCGGAACTCGTCGCCGAACATCACGACGAACTTACCACGGATGAGCTCAAGGAACTCCATGCTATGTCGGAGCACACGAGTGATGACGAGGAAAGGAGCTAGGAGGTAAAACATGTGTTAGGTTCGGCGCAAATAAAAGAGGTGTTAGGAAAATATCAAGACGTGGTCGACTTCATCGACAAATACCATCCAAAGAAATTGCAGGTTTGTCGTGTAGTTTCTCAATTCGATGATGTTTGCCTAACTCACTTTCGAAACATTCTGAAAAGCCGTACCAAGCAATTATCTATCGATAATATCTTTAAAAAAACTGCGAACCGAACTCGTGATGAAGAGGATGTAAGTGATTCGAAGAAAACGGCAAAGAATGAAGCGGAAGAAAGTGAAACAAAGAAAACGGAAAAGAGTGAAACAAAAGAGATTCAGTCAATTTTAAATGTAGAGAGTGAAAGTGATTAAAATTACGTAATCTTCAAAAAGAAAAAAAGAAAATGTAAAAAAAAATGTAAAATATAAAAATAAAAAAAAATAAGCTAAGTTATGTTAAAGTTCACTTAGTGTAAGTTAGAATAAGTTACGGTAGTGTACGTTTATCGTAGTTAACCTCTCTACCTCCTCGTCGCCCGTCCGTCTCCTCTCTGCGTAGCAAGACTAACAACACCTGCGCTGGAGTTTCTAAGGTAAAGTGACGCTAAAAACCTGTTTCTTATTTATCATTTTTTGCTAATTCTTTTTATTTACATGTCTATTCTTCTTATTTACATGTCTATTATCTAATTTAGTGTTTATTATTCTCATGGGAAAATTATGTGTAGTAGTTTATTAAGAAGTTATCATAGGTTTTTGGGCTCAACCACGGATTAATCCTATTTCAATGTAATCTTATGGGAAAATTCGTTTTGACATCCGAACATTTTCTACATCCGAAGTTGGTTCTGGAACGGATTAAATTTGTATGTAGAGGTACCAAGGTATACATATATATATATATATATATATATATATATATATATATATATATATATATATATATATATATATATATATATATACTGTATATATATGTATATATATATATATATATATATATATATATATATATATATATATACTGTATATATATATATATATATATATATATATATATATATATATATATATATATATATATATATATGTATATGTATATATATAGTTGAGAGATGGGTTCCTCTTGGGAATCGCAATTTAAGTAGGAATAAAATAGTCAATGCTGCTATCATCTTCTTTATTCGGGAGCTTTCGACATAACTTATGTCATCTTCAGCCTATCTGCAATTATCATATGTAAAATTAATAAAATTAATAAAATCATCCTAAGTACATAGTTAGGAAGATACACTTTCATGAACTGATCAACTAGCTCTAAAATCAACCAATCAAGGAACATACTGTAAAACCTTAAAAAGGACTTATTACACACAACTATATAACTATATAAAATACTCAATAACTAATATACCTAGTCACCCGCAGGAAATGATGACCACCCATCCAGGCTAGCAACCCACAGACCAAACAGATCAATGGGTCACCGGTAACTGAACAGGTAAGCCCTCATTCAAGATGGGTTTTGTCTTAAAAATGTATAAAGACTCCAAGATTCTCAGCTGGCTGATGTTACTATGTCTGTCCGTAATTTTGAAATTTTCCTTAGAAATGGCATGACCAGATTTAAATGCGTGGTCATAAATAGCTGAAATTGTTTTCTTACTTAACGGTATATTGGTTCGTACCGATCTCCCCATGTGCTCCGAAATCCTACACTGAAGCTGTCTAGATGTGCTTCCAGTGTAGCACTCATTACAGAGTGCACATTGAAAAGTGTATATGACACCGGAACACAAGGGAGTGGTGTTCCCTGTTGATCTGACATATTCGATCGATTTTCAAGGATTATTATGCAATCTCCAGCTTCTTTCGCCTCTGGAAGGTTGAGTATTGATTCTTTACAATTTGTGTAATTTAGCTCCTGTCTCAAAGTGAAATTAGAGTAATTTATTGTGATTAGGAGCTAGGCCTGTTACCGGAGGTGCCCTGGGCGCTGTCGTTCGTTAGGCATGTCTTATATAGTTAGTAGAACGACATTTCCGGTTTAAATATCATTAAAAATTTAATTATGAAAGCTATTTAGGCAATTTATACTAGTAAAGATATTTATATGCATAATTTTCCTTTTTCTATGTCGATCGTATATGTCGGAGTTTCAGTGATATAGGTAACCGAGATCTCGTCTTGCCTAGGTAACCTAACCTAGACGATTTAGTGTTCTTTCGACATTTCCCTGGTTACCCTCGTGTATTGGTCTATCAATTCATCGGAGATTGATATCTCCTAGAATTATTATATCACCGATACTCGTCTCTAGTAGAGATTTAAGGGTAATCTCTCTTTCCCTCCGAGTGTAATCTTAGGCTACAACCCTAGTGGGTCGTGCCTCGAGTTTTCATTCAGGCATGACTAGCCTAGGGTTTTTCTGTCTCTTCCCTTAACCGCAGATAGCAGGTTTTGGGATTCGGTCAGAACCTCAGAGTATTTAGTCAGGTGCCGACAGTCAGCCGGCAGGGTGAATAGTCATTCACCTGCCAGCTAGGCTACTGGCATAGGAGGCTAGCCCTCCCTAGGCCGCACCTGAAGTGGTTGTATGATGCCGCCACCTTCTCCCTGTGGTCTAGTAGACTGGTCCTGTGCTCGCAGACCCTAGGCTGAAGAGTAGTTATTCTTCTGAGGCCTAGGATGGCGCCGGCTTGGAACTCTGTTTCTCCCTTGTTGAGACGAGGCAGCACTGCTGCCATCCCCTCAACTGTATTGGCTAGGATGCTGCCTAGGATGGCACCGATACTGAAACAGAGTTTCTTAAGGGTGTGTAGGACTGGCAACCTGGCTGGCTCCTTCCACACCTCATAAAGGACCCTTTTCCCTCCCCCCTCTGTTCTTTTATGATGGCCGAGCCATTGTCTTTCTTTGAGCCGTTGTCCTGCAACCTCACCGTTGCCGGTGGGTTGCGGGGGCCGGCCAAACTCCTTATCTGCAGCTGTTGTCCGGCTGCCTGCGGCTATGGCAGCTGCTGGCAGCCATGACAACTGCCGGCGACCATGTGTTATACAAACTGTCGGCGGCTATGACGGCTGCTGGCGGCTATGCAAGCTGCTGGTAGCCATGTCATCTGTCGGCAGCCATGACTGCTGGCGGCAGCTGGCGGCTGCTGGCAGCCATGATGGCTGTTGGTGGGAAGTCCCTTCTGTCACCAAGGTTATTCAGTCCTCCCTTGGACTGTTGGTCACAAGTTCTGTTGCCGAGGTATTAGCCTGGCCGGCCTACGTCACAGATAGGTACTGACTCAACCGGCAGTACGCTGACTGTACCAGTGCTGTCGGGTGCTAGCCGGCCGGCTACGTGCCGGCTGGACCTTGCCAGCAATGATACTTGTGGCTGGATGGAAGCCTGAATGTTACATTCTCCCCTTCCATTTGAACCTTATTTCTGGAGAAAGGCAGTAAATTAGACTTTTACATCCTTAATTAGTGTATACATACACAGTAATAAGGCAGCTTTCACTCCATGCTGTCTCTCTCTCATTTAGCTAGCATACTGGCTGTGCTGGCAGGGACTAGCTATGCCGGCTATATGCCGGCTGAATTACAGTATATGTTTATACAGGTAGTCAGTATATTTGCAGTATAGGATATACTGCAGATAGAAAAACTATTGTATATATTATACTAGTAGTTATTTTCCAATATATCTTGGGTATTTTTGCCTGGGTGTTTGCTGAGACCAATCCTATATTGAAAGAATATAATTTCTTCAATATTCTGATTAGAAATCAGTTTTCATATTACCCTATAATATTAAATATTTTAAAGGGCTGGTGGTATTACACTCCTAACCCTAAAAGGGTAGAACCCTTATCCTTGAGTTTCCCTGATCAGGAAACTCTATGATTTAATATTGTAAGGGAGGTCACAGCAAATGGGCTGGGTAGGATACACAAATATATGTCTTTTATATTTCCTAGTCCAGTTGGCGTCATGCCGGCTGGACCGTGCCGTCAGATGCTTGTCACAACGGCAGTACACTGGCTGAACTACATTATATATAATTATACAGTTGTCAGTAATTTGCAATATAGTATATACTGCAAACAGAAAACTATATTATGATTATACAGTAGTTAGTTTCTAACATATTTTGGGTACCATCGTGCAGGCTTCTGCTTGGACCATTCCTATATTGAAAGAATAGAATCCCTTCAATACTGTACTCTGATTAAAAATCAGTCATCCTTACCCCACAGCGTTAAGAATAAAAAGGGGCAGTGACTTGTACACTTCTCTACCCCTAGGGGTTAGAACCCTTTTGTTTGAGTTCCTTTGAGAGAGGAATCTCCTTATAGTTAATACTGAGGGGAGGTAACAGCATTTGCTTGCAGGGGATACACAAGTATGTGTCTCCCACTATCCCTTTATAGCTTACTATCCTATGCCATTTTAGTTAAAAGATGACTTTTACATATTGCTTATCAGTGAGATAATCAATTGTATACTCTTTCTGCTTTCCTTTCTTTACAGGAGGATCCCTAGATGATATGTGTTGCAGTCTTCTGCAATATCAAGAGTAAGTGTATTTATGGTCATAATACATGCAGTTTTCATGCCCCCTGCAATATTATTTCTGAATCTCTGCATTATTGGAACCCTCAAGTTTGCAATGTATGTCGGACCTTAATGTCCGAGGGTTTCGAGAATCCCAAGTCGATAGAGTCTAGGGATGCAGCTCGTAACAAACTACGCAACTGAGTGAGAGGCTTCCAAAAAATCTCTCTGGGACCATACCTACCTAATGATAAGATGCGTAACCTACTATTCCCGAAAGCCAGTAAGGAAATAGTGGTGCCCCAGGCACAATTCACACCTCCCTGCAGCCAGATAGCCTTTGCGATGGAGGGCAGGAAGCCCCACTGGAAGAGGTGGATAATGTAGTGTCAGAATTGCTTCCATCTTTCACCCTCTACCCCTCTATTAGACGGAATGGACCAATTATGCCCAAATGAAAGGTCTAATAGAAAACTTAAGCAAACAAGACGAAAAGGAGGAAGCGAAATGCAAGATAGAGCTCTGTGAAGCTCCACTTGTCGCTCCCCAAAGGTCATACAAACGACCCAGAGACCAAGACCTTCCGACAAGCTCCAAAACCAATCCCTGGAGGTTTGCGGAGCTTATGCCGATTTTAAACGGCAAACTCTACATCTCGGAGAAGATGGGTGCTGTTCCTTAGGACAAAATCCAGTTTTGGCCAAGCTTTGACGCTTTCCCTAATTGCTTCATTCGACTGAGACATGAACCAACGTCAAGGAAAGAAACGAAACTGAAGGAGGTCATGATTCTTGGCCATCATAAGGCACAGACTATTTTGTCACGTAGCCTGAGAAAGGCGGGTTACTCGGTGTCGAAAGTATTCGTACTAGGTAACAGACACCCTTCCGTTTTGCTCCTGCTTCAATATCATTCCCCTTTATGTGGAAGGCATTTAAATCTGTTGCCAAGGCAGTGGAGGCAGGTAGACCATGTCCTGCACTCGAGGAGTGCAAGCCTTTGTCACTAGCCTTTCCCAGGTAGGAGAAGGAATGGAAGGAAGTCCACTTAACCTTTTCAGTAGGGAGTATAGACGCGGATGTCGCTAGACGACAGTTTAGCGAGAATCTCCCTAAACTATCTGAGTTTCTTTTGAGTAAGGAACAAGAAACAAAGGAGAGCCTTGCAGCCTCCCTATCCCTACAGAACTGCATAGAGCTGTGTTCAGCCCACCAAAGTACCCCAGACATGCTCATGGTCTTGGCCAAAATGCATATGGCCACCCTAGTAAAAGACCTTTATGCCTTTATGAAGGCTAGGAGAACCTGTAGAGAGTTTGTGTTCGCTGCTGCAACAGTGAAACACGAAACCAGGAAGCTGATATCTTCCAACGTCTGGGGTAGAGACCTCTTTCCAAATGAGGTAGTTAGAAAGGTGATTAAGAAGGCCACCACGGAGAACATAGGACTTCTCAAAAGTGGGGCATCCTTTCAAAGAGAAAGTCTTCCACAGTTGTGGGTCCCCAACCTAAAAGGAAGACGGAAAAGTCTAGAAATTTTCCTTGGGCTGTTCAACAACATCCCACAGTTGCAATGACCGCGGTGCCACATGCAAGCGGTCGAATATGTAAACCTTCTGATCAAGCGAAGCAAAGAGACGCTTCTGGTAGGAGGGAGGTTCCTTCAGGATCGCTATGGTTAGGCATCCATTGGGACCTCCAGTCACACCGTCTTTCCATTCTGCTAAAGAAGAGAAAGGAAATAGCGAGGTCTGTCGAGAGACTTCTCAAATCCAAACGAGTCTTCAAGACAACAACAGGAACGGGTGCTCGGCTCCCTCCAGTTCGCTTCAGTGACAGACCCAGTGCTAAGAGCACAGCTAAAAGATGCATCGGGAGTCTGGAGAAGATACGCATCAAACGCTCGAAGAGATCTCAAGAGACCTCTGCCGACTCGGCTACGATCACTCCTCAAGCCATGGTCGGAATCCAGGAAACTCAAGAGGTTGGTACCTCTGCAACTACCTCCACCCTCCGTCGTCATCCATACGGACACATCGCTAGAAGGATTGGGAGGTCACTCCCATCAACGTCAAGTTCAAGGAACATGGTGTCCCCTTTTCAAGACGTTTCACATCAACATCTTGGAGGCCATGGCAGTCTTTCTCACCTTGAAGAGGCTGTCCCCACGTCCCTCAGTCCACATCCGACTGACCTTGGACAGCGACTTAGTGGTCAGATGTCTCAATCGTCAGGGCTCAAGATCGCCCCAACTTAACCAAGTGTTGTTGCCCATCTTCCGTCTGGCGGAGAAGAAAAGATGGCACCTCTCAGCAGTTCACCTTCAAGGATTCCGCAACGTGACGGCGGATGCTCTATCCAGGACAGCCCCGATAGAGTCAGAATGTTCCCTAGACGCCGACTCATTCTCCTTCATCTCCCAACAAGTCCCGGAACTGTAGATCGACCTCTTCGCAACGAGCAACAACAAGAAACTTCCTCGCTACGTAGCCCCATACGAGGACCTCGAGCAGAAGCGGTGGACGCCATGTCCCTGGATTGGAACAGATGGACCAAGATTTACCTGTTCCCTCCACCCAACCTTCTGCTACAATTCCTCACCAAGCTGAGATCCTTCCAAGGAATAGCAGCCCTAGTGGCTCCCAAGTGGCCCCGGAGCCCCTGGTTCCCATTGATCCTGGAGTTACAACCCAAGCTAATTCCCCTGCCGGACCCAGTTCTGTCCCAACAAGTTCAGAAGTCGACTGTCTTCACTTCATCACAGAAAACCTGTGACCTTCGTCTCATGATTTTCTCTCCTTAGCCGTCAAGAAGAGGTTTTGGATCTCGAAGAAAAGCCGAGACTTCTTAGAGGAATATAAAACAAAATCAACCAGAAGGCAATATGAGTCATCTTGGAAGAAATGGGTGGCCTTTGTCAAGGCGAGAAATCCTAAGGAAATATCAATGGATTTCTGTTTGTCCTTCTTCATTCACCTTCATGGACAAGGCTTAGCGGCCAACACGATTTCCACATGTAAATCGGCCCTGACAAGACCCTTACTATGCGCCTTCCAAATAGACTTGTCCAGCGAAATCTTCAACAAGTTTCTGAAGGTATGCGCTAGAATTAGGCCTGCAGCCCCTCCAAGACCCATCTCCTGGTCTCTCGACAAGGTGCTACATTTTGCCTCAGATTTGGACAGTGAAACTTGCCCTCTGAAAGATTTGACTCAGAAAGTGATTTTCTTGTTTGCTCTATCCTCGGGGGCTAGAGTCAGGGAAATTGTGGCATTATCAAGGGAAGCAGGCCATATCCAGTTCGCAGAAACAGGCGAACTCACCCTCTTTCCTGACCCAACGTTTCTCGCCAAGAACGGGCTACCCACTAAGAGGTGGGGTCCCTGGAGAATCTGCCCTCTGAAGGAAGATATCTCCCTGTGTCCAGTGGAGAGTCAAAAGTCTATCTTCGAAGAACTTCAGACTTCAGTGGAGGACAGCTCTTTAAAGAAGAAACATCGGGTTCCGACTTGTCACTTAAACAACTAAGGGCGAAGATCACCTACTTCATTTGCAGAGCGGATCCTGAAAGTACACACGCAGGTCATGATCCCAGGAAAGTCGCTTCTTCCTTGAATTTCTTCCAATCGATGAAGTACGAGAGTCTTCGCTTGTTCACAGGATGGAAGTCATCGAGTATGTTCCTTAAACACTATGCGAAGCAGGTGCAAGAAGTTAAACACTTTGTGGTAGCTGCAGGTAGTGTGCTAAAACCTGCTGCTTAGTGCTGCGAAGAGCAGTGAGTTATTTGGGACTCTAACTCTAAGGGTGTCTGTGTTGACACTAGTGCGCAACATAGTGAAATTTGTGCCACCGTGGTGACACTACGGACTGTTCTAATACTAAGGTGAAGTCACAAAGACTAAACACTAGTGCCACGTGTTTTCAAACATGAAGTGTATCTAAGACATTTTCAGAAAGACATTACAATTCCTACAGAATTAACATGTGTGATGGCAAGTTTTTCCTTTTCAGATACCACAACCATTTCTGCTAATGTGCCAAGTCTATGTACTGTAACTTATTTACATTCTGATTACAATTTTACATTTATCTATGTATGATTATTCTCATTTATTGCTAATAAATGAATTTATTGTTTTCGTGCGTCTTATTTCACCCTAACATTGTAATAAAAAATCTGTTTGAGAGTTTTACCATCCCTCTATTCTGTATAAGATAATTGAACCATAGATTTCTATCGTTCTTACCCTTAAACAAACTCGTCTAGCCTAAGGTAATCTGTTCTAACACGTTATACTTACCTTACTTATTACCTTGCTCTGAGACCGGCAGGTACTTCTTGATGCTGGGTGAGTTCCATTTATCATGCAACTTCGAGACTTTCCACAAGTCCAATAGGACTCATCCCTGGGGGGGGCAGGATGCAGCAACATAGTACTGTACATGCTCGACTGAAGTGACATATACCGGTAATGTCACAGGTCTCTTGGGTCATTAGACCAAAGGAATATTGTCTAGAAGTCGAGGGAACTACTGAGGGGAAAAATCCACGATACATTAATGCTCTGGTACACTTCCATCAGGATGACATGGCCTGAGCTCAAAAAACGGATTTTGAGCGAAGCGAAAAATCTATTTTCGGGTGAGATAGCCATGTCGTCCTGATGGACCCGCCCTCCTTTCATTACAAAAGGGCTGAAAGAATCTCTCCCGAAAGTACTGTATCTCTAGCACCTCGTTTAACGCTACAAGGAATAACAAGATGGCGGTCGGATATGACGTCATATAGGTACTCAAAACAGTAAGGAGTGGTGCCTTAATAACGACTCCCCTCTTATTCTTGCCACTTTCCCTCTTGAAGCGTAAACGCTATTCGGGGTGAAGATAGCTATGTGGCGTGTCAAGAATACGTCCTCTGATATTATGCGATATCCCTAAAGGTAAAAGTTAGGGATATTCATGCCAGGCGTTAGAATTCTGGATACCTTAAGGTTAAATTCTCTGGGAATATCACTGCAGTCAAATATACCCTAAGAAGCTACTTTAAAGGAACTTCCATCAGGACGACATGGCTATCTCACCTAAAAATAGATTTTTCGCTTTGCTCAAAATCCGTTATTTGTGTATGGGGTGGAATTGGCATGGTCATAGTTACAAGGATAATATATTGTCTGCTTATAGTGGGATTGTTATAGACATCAGGTTTATACATATATTTATGGGAAATCAAACTAAATCTTATGATAAAACTAATCTAATGCATTTTCAAAGTAGGTTCAGCAGCAGCTTTTTTTAAGGTCTATATTTTTAAATAGCTAAAATAGAATCCCCTACTATGCTAGGGGAATCAGATCCAGATGACAAAACACCAATATTGTTGTTTTGTCAAGAGCATCTAGTGTTCCCAGGAAGTCATCGAACTTGAGTATTGACCAGCCTCAACAATGGTTTAACTTCATTAATCTGCCTAAAAAAAATTGTTTTCCACGTGGTGGGTGGAGGAGCAAGCATGTGTACGTATAGGTCTCCACTTTTTCCAAACTTCTAGACATAGGCTACCAATGAATGTAGTGCCCAACCACTTGGAGAAAACTGGAAACTTTTAGTTTTTGGGGTAACATCAGTATTGAGTCAGCTTGGGGGCCAGTCCATAGTAAAAATTTAAAATTGTAGCAGTTTTTGTCCCTCATTTCAAAGACCTTTGTGGCCCTAGAGATTTTACTTGGTGACCTGTGTAAAGTAATTCTAAGTGTCATCATTATCAATTATTAATTTTGAATTGTCCGCCAAGTTGCAGAAATTGTATAGAGAATTTATTCTTAATGAAAGGTGAAAATTGGAATATGGCAAACTCAAGATAGTTAGAGAATTAGATATGAAGGATGCCAAAGGGAATGACTTAAAAGTGAAAATCAGAAAGCAATGCAGTTGGTAACAAAGCACTACTACAAAGAACGTACAGTGCACCACAAAAGGCACAGAAGAGATTTATCTCCCTTTGAATCCAGGGGAATGAGAAAGCAGATTCTTGGGCAACTTCCAAGATCACATACACTGAATTTTGCAAACAAAATGGCATAAGTACAAGCTTTCTGGTGGAACTTGCAAGTGCTCCCAATGTTTTGATACAAGGCCAAACCTTGAAGATTGTATGGTCTAGCAGTGCATAATGACAGTTATTAAAGGTTATTTTCGGCATTCCTTTAAATCTCGGCTAAACTACAGTAATTATGCTTTTTTTTCATCTGCTCTTAATCTCTGTATTACAAGCTGTATTTTTCTTACATTGTTATTGAGTCCATACAATCAACTCTGTTGTCTTGGTCATCTACTTTATAATTCTCATGGGTTTCTAATTATTTCTGAGAATTATACACTGGATGTGGTTCTGAAGTACCAAACACTTAAATTTTCTCCTAAAATTGGAATTTTCCTTTTCTATTACTTTTTGAATGTTCTTACTACTTTATTCACATGGGTTACTGAAGATAAAAGAAACAATTCTAAAATAGGATTTTGATGATTAAATCTGAAAGTTATTTAGTCTAAAAACAAGCTTTAAAGAATAATTTCTTACATTAGGAGCAGAGGCCCGAAGTAAATTACTGAAGTAATTTTTCACTAATTACTTGAGGCCATACCATAATCACTATGCTTTATCACACTGAAAAGGGTAATATATCAAAAGGAAAAATCAAGCTACAAAGTATTGCATTTATTAAAAAAAAATTATGCAAATGTCTTACACACCTGCAAAAACGCTAAAGGTCTGCATTATTTACTTCTTAATTAAACTTCTTTTAGTATCTCTAGTTCTTTACAATATATTAGAAAAATAGATTCACTGGAAATTACTTTTGATGAAAAAACTCATCATGTGTTCACTGAAGTATAGACTACTTGAAAACTGTACCTGATTTTTACCTCTATTCCATTTTATTTCCAACTTTAGAGTTAAATCCATATAAATATTAGTGTTTCCAATAATTTTCAGTATATCCACATGGATGTAAAACAATTCCAGAAAGTGTTTTGGATAAGGAATTCAAAATTTATGTGGGACATCGTACTTGATCTTTTAATCCTATACTCTTAAATATGGGTTCAAAATTATAGTATACTGTATTATAATATACAGAAAATACTTCATCAGACAAGTCATTTTAAAAAATATATACTTTTATTACAACAATGAAGGAAGCAGCTTTAACCATTTAAATTAGCTTCACTAATTAATAAATTTTCAAATACTTTTTCTACTTTTCGTAAGTCAGAAATATTGTATCAACAGAAGCTAACCTTGCAATGTAAGAAACTGTGACAAAAGAGCTACTCCATAATGTAGATGGTATCATATATTTGATATTATGATAGCCTTAAAACAGTCCATGCCATTACCTCAAAAGCAGCCCAAAACCCTGAGATTATTGCAGCTACTAAAAATCCTACCACTGACCTGACTCATGACCTTTATTTCATCAAATTCTTAAACTTTTCTGGGTTTCAACCACCATAATCCCAAATTCACACTCAAAGATTTTCAAATTTGAAAATCAAACCAACATTAAGTGAAGGCAAGATGTGCATTTTGCCACTACACCATCATCCAGTCCTGAGTTATATGCTAAAAGGCAACTGTACTATTTAAGCACAAGTCATAAAAACTTCAGGATGTGCTTCTCTCATGTAGGTTCAGGAACAAAGAATAAGTGACATACAAGTAACTTTGGCCTTTGATTGACTGGCCCCTGATTGAATAAAAAAAAAATGTGGGGGGCATAACTCAAATCTACGAACTCAATGGTTGATTTTAAAATTTCTGCAACCTAACTGACAGCCTTCAACAAGCCATTTACAGAGATAGAGCTCCATTAAGACTTGGAAAATTTTATGTTCATATGGAAATTTTGAGTTCCCAAATAGTGCCAATCAGTCGGGTAAAAACATATTTGGAGGTTTTAGAACATGCTGAATGACTTTTATTCTACTATATATTTTTTCAATAGAATAATAAAAAGGGAAAGTAGGGGGTGGGCCACTGTTCTGCAAGCTACCCAGAAAAAATTGAGACAAGAAAATCTTGCTGGTTTAAGATAATAGGATTCTGCTCATCTTCATTAAAGACCTTTCATAGTCTTTAAGTTACAATGATGATCCTCTTTTGAATCTTTAACACTAACACTAACACTTTCATAGGCTCTATAGCTTGGAAGACATTGTACAAAGCATGAGATGAACTATTACTAAACAAGTGGCAGTATTCTTGACATTCCCCATTTTTTTCAGAGTAGAGGGTAAAATACTAACATTAAATAAAATGATACTCAAATTATCTAGAAATTAATGATAAACTGATCTAAACCTTATAAAGTTGTCATGAACTTAGCGTTAACTCGTTAATAGATAATAACATAATCTTTACTTGACTACTGCAGAGATGAGCAACCCCTTACTAGAAGCTACCTATTTTCCAAAAATAAAAAGTGAGATCTATTCGACTTTTATCAATGCCACAAGAGCATTAGATACCTTTTTGTAAACTCATGCAGTGAGCCGAAACCAAGTTCTGCAATCCGAGTATACGTGTTAATGTATTCATAATGTAAGAGAAACAAGAAACTCTTAACAGTTCTGGAATAGTTCACACTTCTAAAAAACTTTAGACCAGAAGAAATTGTCATTTCTTTCTTACTGTTATCAATTCAAGAATACATATAGGACAAGAAGCAACAAAACAATGGTTCTTCAGTGTGTCATATTCAAGGCAGTTTTTCTTTACAAGAAATCCAAGACCAAATAGTCAGTCAATATGCCCCCTCAAACAAAGACTTAAGCATTTTATCAAGCAACTCAGTATGGATTATATGATTCATTCTGTGCACTATGATAATGAATTATGAGATCTTTTTTCTATTTTGGAACGATCTTCTTCTTTCTGTTGGATGTACATCCCAACATCATTTGCAGTGGGTTCCTGAAGCACCATCTGTAAAGGTACTCCTTCACCCTCCACTTCAATTTCACAAGCAAACCTGGGTTTTCTACCAGTCATTATTTCAAAGGGTGAATGGCCTGTTGCTTGGCTGAATGTTGCACGTAATCCCCAACAGGCTTGTTCTATATGTAGGTGCCAATCTGTTTGACCATTACTCATTACCTAGAATAGGAAATATACATTTACAACCTCTATATAAGTGAACTTAATATACTGTACATACAAATGTTTTATTTATCAAGTGAACTAACTGACAAAGTGAAAAACTATATAAAACAAGAGGAACCAGACTTACGCAAACTTCAAATTTGATATCAGTACTGTATAAGCTGTTCTTTGAATAGAAAATGAAGCTAGAATTCTTTTAAACAAAATCGCACTAAAGATAATTCATGCAAAACAGGGTGAATTACTGATGGATAAATTTTTGTAGAATACTGTTTTAAAGTTAAAAGAAAGAGACTGCCTATGCAAAATATTTCCCATAGTGTATTAACATAATTTGGAAAATGTTTGACAGCACAAAAGAATTCTCTAAAAATAAAATCAAGTGGTTCAGAATTATACATAGGCTACCTAAAGAGGTTACAGAATTTCCAACATTTACCAAGAACCCTGGCATCTTCCTGGATAGGTCAAAACTTTTATAAAAAAAATTACCTTTGCTAAATGACGTTTTACAAAACTTGTAGAACGTTCTGTAAGGCCCCCAGCAGCTGGATGATATGAAACAAGGCTTCTAACTCCATGATGCCAATACAACTGTTCATTAAGACTCTGAAATAATGTGCAACATAATACTTTATTATTATTATTTTACAGTAAATACCTCTCACATAACTCATCATCATCAACATTTTAACATTGTTATCCCATTAAAGGAGGGGCATGTGGTCAACTCTCATCATTTCTATCTTTTCCCCTTTTGATTTGAACTGGCAAATGTTCCAGGACTCCAACTATATTCTCTTACGGGCTGCCCATGGCAAGAGCCCATGTCTTACACAAAGGTAAGGCAATCTTACAGACAGAAAGATAGTTCACATAACCAGTTTCGTTTTAGACTCGGGATCGACGACAACTTTCATCGCTGGACCAGTAACACATCGCCTATGTTCATCACTTGGATAGCCTCCGGGGGTGGGGGGAATTTTCACTGCAATCCCCGTAGAGTTTCGCCATGTCCGTTGCCTTTCTTGGCAGTTGGGCATGGTCCCTCTATGGCCTTGTACGTCATTGCAAGCGCTTTTACCAAGAAGACTGCAACTGTGACCACTGCACCAGTTACAAAACACGAAGAATCGAACTTTTAGGCATGGCTGGTGTCCCTGCCGAGGAGGTTGGAGACCTCTCAGTTTATTTTCATATTAGATGTAATTGCAACTATTGCAATTTCACATCTTCATACATCCGCCAGTACTTTCAACCCGATCCAGCTGCTTTGGAGGAAACTACTCCCCCTCCCAAACGGAAGAAGAGCCCTGTTCAATCTTCAACAGCTCCTATTGAACCCTCATCATCGCCTCTAAGGACACCAAAGACTGAGAACCTGGCCTCGCCCTTGTCTGTCCCCTCTCCACCTTCACAGACAGCACCTGTTGCAGCCCGCACTCCTTCTCCAGCACCTGTGACCTCCACTGCCATGGAGGTTGAGCCTCAGAGGGCACACACCTTGGACTGCAACTGTGTTTCCTGTCTTCAAGACCTTCTGCAGGAGGCCACTGCCATCGCTGCCAGTTCCCCACCTTCCCAGCAAGAACCCATGAGACCTCTCCCGAAGCTTAGGCTCTCCAACAGTTCCACTTCCTATGCAGCAGTTACTGCCATGGCTGCAAAGCCTGGCATTAAGCTCTCAGGTAGACCAAACCGAAAGGGGGATTTAATTATCATTCCCAAGGACTTGAATACCGTCAAACATCTACAAGAAGAACGTGACCTTACCCTGCCTTAATTAGAAGAAAGGCAATCATATCCAGATATCCAACTACTATGCTAATCTCCATCGTTACTTCCTGCAGCAATGTAGAAAAGGCCGACCGCTGCAGAAACCGTGACAACGTCCCTGTCAGGAGGCTTTTAGCCACCTTCATAGGTCCTGTGCCTTCATCATTGGATCTGGGAGTCTGGGGGACGTATCCAATTCAAGACTATACTCCAGAGCCTCTTTGCTGCTACCACTGCCAATGCTACGGCCATCACAAGAAGGACTGCCAAGACCCTGCTTTCTGTGGTGTCTGTAGTCAACGTCACAACACCGAGATTTGTATACAGGCCCACAAGAATGGATAAGAAACTCGCCCTAAGTTTCGCAACTGCTCCAAACCTCACCATGCCTGGAACAAACGCTGCCCTGAATGACTAAGGAGAATTGCTGCAATGAAGGGCACTAATCCTCCTAAAAACAACAAGCCAGCTTTGATGCCAAAACCCAAGAACCAGCAAACTCCTCGCCATGGAAGTCAACGGCAGCCTACCACTGTTCCTGCTCCTGCAACTGCAAAGCAAAACCAGACACCCATCATTCCTGTGCCTGCACCTGCAACCCAACAACAAGCTGTTTCAACCCCTCATCCTGCAATTTCCCCTCCTCAACCTACATCATTGGCTCAACAAATCGAGTCCCTCACCTTGACTGACCGCATTCCCATTGCCACCCAGATCCTTACCAGATTCCTGTCCTTAACCTCGACCTTGGCTCCCACTTTCCTGCAACTCCTGCAACCATTCATCAATCCAGCTTCAGTGCAGGGATAAGCTGATCCTTGAGGGGCTTCTCTCGTACTAACTTATCGAGCGTGGTACAGAACCGGGCCCCTCCCCCTTCTTACATAACGTACCCTATCCATTTAACCTCATCATTTACCCTTTCCAAATCCAACATAGAGCAGGAATGAGCCTCTTTGCTTAAACCTACTCCTATTTTCTCCTACTGAAAATCCTTCTCTCCTCTCCCAGTTTCTCCTACTTACTGGGACTTGCTACTATCAATACTTTTTTCTCTAACTAAAAACTTTCTTTCGTGGACCTAAAAAGGAGTCCCCTTTTTCGGGTTGCTTTCTACCCCTTTCACGTCTTGTCAAATTCATTCTCATTCCTCATTCATCATCCTTACCCCTCATCCTTCATCCTTTTTCCTGTTTCTGACCCTTTTATCCAAACTAACTTGTTCCTTTCAAAACTAACATTTCCTTTTAATAATACAATTTTTTACTCCTCTGAAGTTCTCCCCCTTTACAGAACCAATCGCTTACAGGCTGTCCAACGACAAGAGCCCGTGTCATGCTATAGGCATGGCAATCTACCCATCCATCCATCGTTCACATAACAGCAAAAAAAAAAAAAAAGGGAAAATTTGCATAGTAAGATTCCAAACTATCTTGTCTGGTTAGGAAATCTACCTCGTAAATCATAATCATAATAACATTTATTGACAATAAAGTAATCAATAAGTAGCCACAGGTGGACAATGAAAGTTTCAATCTAGGCAAATCCACCCAATGAAGAGGATTTACGTTCATAGTTCATCAAAGCGAGAACCAATTGCCTCAAATGAGGATTTCACTGATTAATAGGTAGCCATTGTCAGAAAAGATAGCATCCACTAACTCCACCAAATATATCTCTTAATAATAAGTAATTAAACTAATAGGTGTCTTAATCCAGTGAAGATAGCCTCCAATGAGACAATATTGCAATTAATAAAGATATTATTACCTCCAATGAACATATCACTGATTCATAGAGAGTCATACCCATTGAAGATGTCTACGATGAAAGCATCGCTAGTTAATAGAGAATCATAGACAAAACAAATTGCCTATAATAGAGAAATCACTGATTAATAAAGAGTCATAGCCAAACCAGATTACCTACAATGAAGAAATCACTGATCAATATAAGGTTATACTCTTTGCTTTAATTCCATCATCTGAATGTAGATCTGTAGCGGCTGGATCACTTAAAAGAGATTTAGCTGACCTTTTAGCATGATGCAAATTATTGGGGATGAAGTTGAACACTATGAAAACTGAAAGTCTGATTGTAAGTAGGTTGAGGACAGTGGTTCCTCAACATAGGGATCTCGGCATTGATAATCTTTTATATTTAACTCCTGTGTGGCCATCAGCTTCTGAATATAATCTGACTTTATTCACCAAGAACTTATGGTCTAATAAATTTCTTATTCCTGATCTAGATATTACCCTATGACTCTGTTTAGTTAGTTCGTTGTCCATGTTGCATAATTATTTTTCCTAATTTGAACATCCTGTGTATTCCGATCTTCCCAAACACTACCAGCTTGTCTGTTATACCAGGAATGCAGCTATTCCTAATAATCATAGTATTCTAGAATTTTATTCCAGCTGTGACCAAGTCGTGGAATGATCTTTAATCTGGTGGAGCTTTAAACTCCCAAGCTTTTAGGGAACGTTTATATTTAGAATGACTCTTCTTATGTTCATTCATATAAGATCTATTTTAATGTTGCTACTGTTCTTAGAATATGATATTTTCATTGCTGATTACTTTTCACATAATTTATTTACTTCTCTTCTCATTGACCTGTTTATCAAAGCGAGAGCTTTTCGGCTTATAGTATCCTGCTTTTCTATACAGGATTGTAGATTACCTTATAATAATAATAATAATAATCCTCGTTATTCCATTTTTGATTTATTGCTTGTTATTTTCTGGGTTTTACGCATATCGTTTTTCTTTTGTTTCCTTTGTAACCTTCATTATTATACCCTTAAATATTAATTGCTGCTAACATGTCCATCATTCCCCTGTAATGCTTTACCCTTCATCACCTCATTCTTCTGTAGATGATTTTATCTCATTTCATGAGCTAACAGTACAATGCTCTGACATTGCAACCGACCGTCGACAATTTTAAAGAAAACAGCGCTTGGTTGCGTTCTGTTCCAAATGTTCTTGAAGCTTTGGATGTTTAACCACAATTGGTTTGTATTTAAGTAACTCTTTAATTTACGTAACTCCTTGATCTTAGCTTATTGCTATTTACATCTCAGTAGCTATTTATAAGTCTGTTTAGCTAGGATTGTTTCCTGTGTTATTGAACATCACTAAACGCCGCTTAATTTTTTTTTTGTATATATTAATTTTTATAAGCCAGGCAGTAGGATTTCTTTATAATCACTTTCCCCTGGAGTTTCAAGAATGATCCTTGTATTTATAAAAAGCACCTTTCAGCGAACCACGTACTTGAAGAAGAAGCACTCGACCGGCTTGAACCAGCGCAGCGGCGGCAGGCAACACTGTTCGAACGGCCCACTTAAAAACCAGGAAGCGTGGGAGACGGACGTAGGCATAGCCCCTTTAACTTGGACGGAGCTTAAACTTAGGCGTCGCTTCAACTACCTGTTGGTCAATCAATTACTAACCAATTACTTGCTTTGTGCCTTTATTTAGAAGATAAGCTTACGAAGACAAAACACGTCAGTGCAGAACTGAAGATGCACCGTGTTCTTAACAGTTTACAAGATGCCTCCACTACGTCTACAATCAACCCTCAAGAGCGTGAGTACTAATTAACGGTGCTCAACCTTGGCCAAGGAACTGCCCCCCCCCCCCCTTTTTTTCTAGCATTTATTTGACGATGTGCACATTTAGCTAGGAAGTTATGTTCAAACTGTCTGGTTTAATCCTTCGTAGCGTGTCCATTAACATAAGTTATGTTCCTGTTCCCCTTTATCAAGTTTGAAATTTTTTGCCCGAGAGGAATGTGTTCAAAGTAGCGAGTAGAACTTTTGGTATTATTTCAGTCACCATTTTTACTTTCATTGGTTAATTAGTTATTTGATTATTGATTTATGATTTAATTGTTTTGACCACTTTCTTGGCATTTTTTCATTTTTCATATGCCATGCGGTCTTTATTCAAATTTCAATTAGGTAGTTTTGCTGGTTTTTCCTGTGTCAGTTAGGCGAAAATTCCTGTTGTACTTTATGGAAATAAACGCCATTTTTAGGTTAAAATTATTAGCTGTTTTTAACTTGACCTTTACATTTTGAAATGACTAAATAAGTGATCACGTGAGGTGAGATATGACTTAAGGATAAGTTTATATTTACTACGGTATTACCTCCTGGTGGTCCTTAGGACGTTTTGACTTTTACGGTACTACTCCCCCTAACTCTTTGTGAATCTGTCGTTAACGTAACTGATTCAGTCCAACCACACTTGATTGGGATTTACTATTCTGTGCCCTGGAGTAGCGTCTGAACATCAAGGTGATATCGGTGCTGACAGTCCTGGTGTAGAATAATCTTTGGACTTGAACGTGTGTAGGGAAAGCAAACCGTCTTTGTTGCGGTTCTCTAGTTTGTCAAGTGTGAGAGTATTGGCGCACTATCCTTCAGGCTCGGGTCCTGAAATCAGAAACGGGGAGGCCTTTCCCGGAATTATTTCCCACAATAATAATAATATAGGACTACATTTCCTCCTAATACCTTCAATTAATTTCTTGAATTTATCAATCCATTATCAGTTTGATATCATTCATAATCCATAGAACTATTTATCCACACCAAAACCTTAGCTATCTTATCGCATACAAAAAGCCTACTCATTACTCACCTCAGTGTATGATGTTACTTCAACTTCCTCTTTCTGCTACATAAAGTGTACCTTTATCTTCAGTGTACTGTCCATACGGAAGATTGCCAGGTAGCAGTGTTGCTGTATTGCTTACCTGAAATTTCAAAGGATTTTTCCCCAAAAACTCCCATGTTCAAATAGAAAAGTAAATTCCCTTAAAAATTCACTGGAACTTACTAACAAAAGAAATTGTATTATCATTTTACAAAAGATTATTATTTACAAAAACATTATATAGCCTATATATATATATATATATATATATATATATATATATATATATATATATATATATATATATATATATATATATATATAACAGTAGCTATCTAAATTTTGCCACTCCAAAATGCAGGATAAAATACTTTTTCATGAATTTTACAAAGAAATAAACTCCACACAAATATCTATAAGAATCTTTTTTTTTTATATATGTCATTATCTCATTCTTAGGTTCTATTTAAACCCTAGAGACACTAGTGATATGATGGACAGGAAACTACCCTGAACACAATTTCACTGAAGGCGGGGAATGAGAGCAGTGATATATGCAATAATGAGATTGAGGATCTTCACCCTCAAAGCAAAATAATTAAAATTAGACCTACACTTGCTACTATCAGAGTATAACATAATATTCTGATACCTGATATAGTCAACAACTTTAAATCCACTTACCTGGTTAACACATAATCATTCAAATAAGAGGAGCAAGGATACAAGTGGGTATGATCTAATCTGAAATCTTAATTATACAAAATTTAAACAATGATGAAGAACACGACAAATTAAACGGCTTATTCAAATGACAGCTTTCAAAATGAATAAACAGAGAAATTTTAATCTCCATTCTACAAAAAAAAAAAAAATTATTTTAAAATAGCAAGCAAAGTAAACAAGTAGGACTGACCCTTGAAAATGAATAGATAAAAAGTCTTATTGTAAATAACCTTTCTCCAAACTGAGATCAAAATATGTGGTTAGTGATTTGAAATTCAAATAATGTGAAAAAAAAGAGCATGAAATTACATTAAGTTCCCCGCACAGAGCCAAAATGTGTAATACCAATGTTAGAAATAAACCATAGATCAAGGAAACTCATAACCTAACTAAAGGGGTAACATCCAGTCATTAGATTAACTGACAAGTAATTTCCTGGGACGCCATGCCCTGAAAATAGCGGTCTTGAAAACCGTCTTTTGGCTGTGTCCGAAAATAGTGCTCTAAGGTGAAGTCTGGGGGGGGGGAGTAAGAAATGTTAACCCACTGTATGTAATTGGCACACCTGTACTAACTAGCTAAGATCAATGATGGTGATTCCAGGCCACAATCCTCCAACTTCCTCCTCTCCAAACAATAGCGTATCGAGATGGATAGGCTACGTATCTCAAGATACCATCTCTACTTTAGAACACGGGCTCCGTTGACTTGTAGCATGTGAATTATATAAAGTATTCTATTGATAATACGAAAAGTTATTTTCCAGATCCACAAGAACATACCTATTAGGATCCCAAACGATTTGGCATACCCAAAAAAAAGGAAAAAAAATCAAATGTATTTAACATAGAGGGCTTGCATGGTGGACAAATATACCCCCATAGACCAGCAGAATTAAGTTGTAGTTGGCATATTTCTTATACTCAGATCTTCCTTCAATTTTGATAAATATAACTTTGCTGTTCTTTCTATATCTACGTGGTGTGGGCATGAACATTTTTGTTTTTTATTTCATTATCACTGATGTCTGTCACTATATACACAAACTTCTTACAATAGAACCTCTCGCAATCACATCTTATATATTTTTTTTTCCTTTTTCCCTTGGTGGTTTCACATATGAGAGAAGCCTTGTTAGGGGCAGAGCTGGCGTACTGCTTCTTCTCTTTTTGGTCTATTCATAGGATTAACTCATCTTTTCAATGATACTCCGGGAGAGAAAAAAAGCTAAAACACGGCTAAGGGAGTGCTACCCGTGGCTCTGCGCAAAACACGTCTACAGTTAGCGGCACTTACTCCCAGTCACGGTTGAGATATATTAGGTTGGCTGACTAGTAGTAGTAGTGGATTAAAGCCAACAGTTCTTGTTGGCCTGGGCCAATCCCTTGGTCGGTTCGTAGGTCTCGATGTCGTTACGTCACACGTGGGAGCTTGAGGGAAAGAAGGACATACAGAGTACGAATTAGGCAGAATTATGTAGCTTATTAATGAAGTTGTAGGCACACTTAAGCTGTAACCGTGATTGTAGATCATTCGTTAATACTAACACCTGGTCTTTGTATTTGAGATTCCTTAATTCAGCTTTGGGACACAGGACCTTAGGCAGATTAACTTAATATGCATTTCACTTCAAAATACATTCCCTGAGTATGGACTTTTGTTAGTTGCAAATCATAACATTAAACAACCGTTCAAGAATGCACCTGGGAGCAGTTTTGTTGGAATTATGCATTATGCAGTCTATGAATGCTTTAATGATAGAAAAACTGGTTCAGAATTCGATTTTCTAGATTTCCTAGAGAGGAATATAGGAAGAAAAATTATGTCCATACAATCAATGTACTCATCAGTTCAGCACTTTTTCCCTACGATTCATATATGTTAAAGTCTGTTATATCTTTGATGAAAACTAAAGCTGTAACTTTAACTGTAAAGGAGAGCATCACAAAACAGTAGAGTTATGATAACGGAAGGGACAGACAATATAAACTTCATGGAAAGCTTCAAATAATAATGACTATATGTGCTTTATTAGGAAAAGTAGACAGTCCCTCTTTTATGATTTTCATAAATATTAAATCCTTGAAATAATGATAATACTTCAGGAATTTGAAAATGCTGTGTATGAAGTTTTGGATTGACCCAATAAACTGTAAGCATATTTCAATAAAAAAAAAAATCGTGTCACAATAGGGAATAATTCTTATTTGCCGAAGGTATCTAATAATAAATAATTTTATACTAAGGGTGTTGCTTTGAAGCCGGAACACTGATATCAGATTATTGTGTTAGGGAAATTCTAAGTAATACTCGCACAAAATATGGTCTACAATATGAGATTGGTAAAATTCATCTAAACTTACAAAACACTGAGCTTCAGCGAGTGAAGTATACTGCGCAGTTGATGTCAAAAAGCTGTGCTAATTCTGTTGATTATTGAGGGAGAGGACTGCTAAAAAACAGAAACTGGAACGATAGCCCTAATGCATAACTCATCTCAATGGTTGATGATTGTTTCGATCTTATGAATTTATATAATTTTAGAAGAGACGTTAAATCCTGGAAGTGACTTAAAGAACCAGTAAATCTTTTGTATGAAGTCATTGGTGTAATGACAAAAATGTCAATGTGCAACGCTAGGTCAAACAGTCTTTATAGTTTATAGTTTTCCTACTACTCACTTATGGGCATAAATGAGATATTAGTCACTGATTATAATGTTGCATATATACTGACTAGAAGACTATATCAGGACGTGTTAGAACTTTTTTATGTTGCAGACAGATAAGTGGACTGCATGATCATCCTGGTGCTATAAGCTAGAAAGATCTAATGAGAAAGCTGCTTCAGGGAAAAATGTTGCCTTAATTAGTAATCAAACAAACAGAGATATAGAGCATGAAAATATTGTATGTTTAACAATTGAGTTAGAATTAACAAATGCTATTAACTATGTGAAAAATTATGATGACCGCAACCTTGCGTTAGAAATTTGCATGACCAGCCAAATTTTCAATAATATGGAATTAGATACAAAAAATATGAAACATGTATTACATCAAACTAAGGTGACGATATATATATAATTTGACAATAGATAGTTACATAATTTGACACATAATCGTTACCTGATTTCATAAAGGAGGAAAGTTTGCAATATATATGGGGCTACAGAGTGAAAACATTTCCGATGCAGTATCCGCATTTATATCATAAAAGAGCTACCACTCATTGACGAAAATTTCTGGGTTTAAATGATCAACAGAAGTCAACTGCATACGAAAATAGTAGTTTATTATCCCCATATTGACGTGGGAACAGAAAATTAGGGTAGGAATCATGCTATAGTAGCGATGTAATTTTTATGGTATGACACTATGCACTTTTACCCTATTTACTAATAGTACTACTACAACTACTACTACTACTAATAATAATAACAATAATAATAATATATAGTTTATGAAACATGACGATTGTGATTATTTTCAAAAGGACAAATGAATGTAGGGAAAGAATATTTATTTGAAATACTTTTAAATGTTTTTCTTCATAAAATTTTCATTACAAATATCTGTATAGAACATAAAACACATGTGCTTATAAACTTTAAACTTAGTGAAATGTGTTCATTCAGTAACACAATAATTCTATTGAAATATATAACAAATAAAAACAATATTAGGCCAATCTTAGTGAGTTAGCCGACCGTCCTGAGTAGGCAATGGGCCGTGAGTTGTTAGGTTAAGAGTTATCCCAATGTAAAACAGTGAGTATTCGATCTTTGCGACTGTCTCTGTTTTCTAAACTCCCAAGAATATAAAGAGCTGAATAAATAGCAATGATAAGGTCTAACTCAAGAGAGTGGAAGACCATGGTACAGAGGCTATGGCACTACACAACACTAGAGAGAATTGATGTGATTTTGGCGTGTCCTACTCCTGGAAGAGCTTCTTACCTTAGCTAAAGAGTCTCTTCTACCGTTACAAAGAGGAAAATGTCCACTTAACAATTATAGTGCAGTAACACCTTGAGTGAAGAGGAATTGTTTGGTAATCTCAGTGTTATCAGGTGTATGAGGACAGAAGAAATTACGTAGAGAATCTGCCAGACTATTCGGTGTGTATGTAGGCAAAGGAAAAAGGAACCGTAATCAGAATGAAGGATCCTATGTAGTACTGTTAGGCCATTCAAAAGACGCCGTAAATCTCTAGCGGTAGTATTTCCATGGGTGGCTGGTACCCTGAAACAGTGTTTTTAATATCTAAATAACACTTGCTGATACTGTAGTATATATCACTGCTATATGTACATCACTATAAGCATCTCACAAACTAATTAGCTTAAGTAACATTCAAAAGCTTCTGTAATTGTTCGTTATTTTTGTCCATTACATATATAGTTATTTCAAATCCCATTACATCGTTAGAAAGAAAAATTAAAACTCAATTATTTGTTCAGATTAATCTAAATTTAAAATTTTGTATAATATTGAAATTTAAAAAAATAAATCAATATCATTAAAAAAAAAAGCAAAGATAAAGAGAATTCCTCTGACCAATATTTCCACGCTCAATAGTAATATTCATATCTATAATCATTTAAGCCACAGCCGTATTTTTCGAAAAAAAAAAATTTATTCGTATTCATGAAAGGAATAATTTCTCTCCGATCGTAATAAATTTCCATAGAATCAACGGAGCATTAATAAAATAAAAATATCTTGAATCATACTAATTCATTTATACAACTTAAGTAGTTTTAAATTTATTACAATGCTAGAGGAAGATAGGCATATGAGCCTTCCTCCTTTCTAAGTGTATTCTCATGTTAAGAACTCAGGTTTGTGAACACAAAATAAAACTATGCAACATACCCAGAAATATTCTCTTTATCAAGAGACTGTTAAACTTTATGCAATTTTCTTGTCCACAAATTCAAAAAATTCCATTTAAGTTACATAGTTAGGTGAAACATATAATTCAGCAAAGTAAGGTAAAATTTTTCTACATTTTATAATCACAAACAATAAAAAATCGGGGTGAATTCCGTAATTCTTCTCAATGGGACAAAGAATCTCTTCCTAAGTAGAAGTGTCACTAATGTTTACTGAAAATACTAAAACCAATTCTTTAGCGTTCTACCATATTCTTAACCATGATTGACCATTTTCATATATATAATAAGGTTTTTGATGGGAGAGTTGTCTTTCACTTACTTATTAAAAAAAGACAAAAAGTTAAGGAGCTGAAAAAAAATTTATCACTGATAAATAATTATACATTATTTTGTAAAAGAGAAATAAATAGAAACAAGTAAATAAAAAAATATGCATAAGAGGGTGTAAAGAAATACTGTTTAATGTCAGGAGCATAAACATCAACTTCATCAGGGAAAAATATACCTACATCAAACATCGCCTGGTGGCACCTCACTTCAAATCACAAGGAACAACAAAGCAGCGACTGGGTGGATAACTTATTATAGTTCAGATAATTCTTTTCTGATATAAAGTTTTCATTTAATTGCTTACTATGACATTTGACTTAGCCAAAATATTATTGAATTGTAGATCAGAACTTTACTCAATTATGCAAATAGCATCTTCTGCGGCATAGCACATTAGAATATTTGTTACTTTTAGAAAAAGTCAATCCTAGATATTTTTAAAAATAAAGGATTGGGACCTCCAGGATTATATTACCCAATACTTATCCTACTTCATTTTACTTTAGTAACTTAACTATATACTATCTTAATGGTTTAGTATTCAGTTTTGCTTCATATGAATGTTATATACCAGTTATCTCTAATCTTGATTATCTTTCATTTCTTTTTCCCTTAACTCTTGGTCCTCCTGGTAAGAGAAAGGCAAAGGCATCGTTGGTCAAGTCATCCATTTCCACCTTTTGTTTGCTTTGATTCTTTTGATAAACGGAAATCTGGAAACATATGTGAGCTCGAAGGACATGATGGTGGGTTATAATAAAAGATTATCACTAAAAGAGTCACTTTAATGGAGAATGTGGGAGGCAGCAGTACACAGTTCCTTCGGCCATGAACTTGCCGGTTACACTATACGGATTACGGATAAAAGAAAGCGGCGTCACGGCACGCACATCATGACAAGAATTATGGGTAAAAACAAATGATTGTACCCAAGCGCATAATCAACATCACTAATGCATCATAAATAAAAGTTTAATATTCTAACACCCCCTCATAAACTTTTATTCTCATCAATCTGCAAATTACTACACATCAAACAAATATATGCATCATGGTAATCAAAAAACAAACAAAATACAAAGCTATCAAAGTTCAATATTACAAAACCATTAATGACACAAATTAAAATAAATCAACTTTGCTTTAGTTACTGGTTTTGTAAACATATCGGCTTTATTTTCACTTGAGGGGACATACACTAAATCAACATCTTTACTCATAACTTCATTACGGATAAAATGATAGCGTATGTCTATATGTTTAGACCTTTGATGGTAAACAGGGTTCTTAGCAAGTTTAATTGCCCCTTGGTTATCAACAAATAATATGATGGGTTTGACTTCAACATTAATCATATCAGTTAACAACTGCTGCAAAAATTTTGCTTCTTGGATAGCAAAAGTCAATGAAACATACTCAGCTTCACAAGAACTTAAAGCTACATTGCTTTGTTTCTTACTCTTCCTAGAAATAAGAGCACTATCAGCATTCATTTGGTAACAATAACCTGAAATACTTTTACGATCTTCAGAACTACCCCAGTCTGAGTCGCAGTAACCAGAAATCTGAATAGTATCGTAAGACCTCTTAAAAACAAGGCAATGTTGTTTAGTACCTTTAAGAAATTTTAGAACATATTTACACATAGCCAAATGACTTTGAGTTGGCCTAGCCATATACTGTGAAAGTTTAGACACAACAAAACTTAAATCAGGCCTAGTACAAGTCATGATATATATCAAGCTTCCAACAATGTTTCTGTAAAGAGTACTATCAACTAGTTCAGGACTTTCCTCAAAAGTACACTTATTAACACTTAGATCACAAGGAATTGACTTTGGGTTGCATTCATCCATTTTGAACTTTCTCAAGGAACTTACTTTGGTTCATTTTTATACAATCTCCATCAAAAACAAACTCAATACCCAAAAACCATGAAAGTTTCCCTAAATCTTTCATCTCAAATCTATGACATAATACACGTTTAGTGTCAAACAGAGCTTTCTCATTACTACTGGCAATGATCATATCATCAACCCAAACCAAAATAATTACATGAAAGTTATGTCTTTTATTGACATACACACAATGATCACTTAATGACTGCTCAAAATAATTTTGAATTAAGAAATCATGGAGCATATTATTCCAATTTCTGCCTGATTGCTTTAAACCATACAGAGATTTATTCAGTTTCCAAACCAATTGTTCATTATTACTACCTGTCTCAATGTAACCTTCAGGCTGTTGAACAAATATTTCACAATCAATATCAGAATTAAGATAGGCAGTTTTAAAATCCATGCAATGAACAATTAAATCATATTGTACTGCCAATTGCATAAGCATTCTAATTGAGGTCATACGCACTGTAGGAGAAAAAGTATCAGTATAATCAACACCTTCAATTTGGGAATACTCTTTTGCAACATAGCGAGCTTTATATTGCTCTTCACCATTTAACCCTTCTTTAATGGCATATACCCAACGTCCACCTACAATACAACGGTTGATTGGTAAACTACACAATTCATAAGTATTGTTATCTCTCAAAGATTGAATTTCATCATCCATTGCAGCTATCCATTTGTGAGCCACATGTGAATTTAATGCCTCTCTTTAGCTTTCAAGAATTTCAGTTACTTTACAACAATAATGAACAGAATAGCCCAGTAAATCAACATTATCAGGATCAACATATTCTTCAAGATATTTGGGAGCAGTTCGCTCCCTACTTGGGTAACGGGACTCTCCTTCCCTTTCAGTTTCAGTCAAATCTGTATTAATTTCACTATGCTCATCTTCAACAAGGATATGTTTAGAAACAGGATCACTTTGATTATCATTAACAGTTGTTTTCTTTTCATTGCAAATGACATTCTCATTATCAGAATCAGATTCACTATCTTCTGATTCACCATCTTCCTTTAGACTTTGGGATTTATCAAAATTGAATTTATCAGTAAAATGTACTAACCTAACCTTTCTCAAACTGTCAGTTCCTGGATAATATACAAGATAAGCAGGACTGTATGAATCATAGCCAACAAATATTCCCTTTTCACATCTTGGATCTAGCTTAGCTTTCTTTTCTACATAAGCATAACACAGGGAACCAAAAATATGCATATTTTCAAGTTTAGGCTTCTTAGACGTTAACACTTCATATGGGGTTTTATCTAGTCTAGAATTGTAGCATCTATTCCTTATATAAGCAGCTGCCCTAACAGCATAATTCCACATGAATTTTGGTAGCTTTGCTTCAATTAAGAGACATCTAGCCATTTCAAACAATGTACGCCACATTCTCTCAGCAGTACCATTTTGGTGTGGTGAATTTGGTGAAGAAAATTCTTGTTTAACCTTATTACTTACCAGAAATTCCTTAAATTCTGAAGAAGTAAATTCTCCTCCATTATCACACCTTAATCTTTTAACAACACCATAAGAACTAGTGTCAGCAAGGAATTTCTTAGTAGCATTAAGTGCATCACTTTTCTGCTTCAAGAAATAAACAAAAACAGATCCTGAATAATCATCTACAAAAACTATACAATATTTAGATTTTTCCCTTGATTCAATACTCATTGGTCCAGCAAGATCACAATGTACAAATTCCATTTTACTCTTTGCTCTCTCATCTGGTAATCTGTTCCTAGATAAATGCATTTTACCTTCATGACAAGTTATGCAATCAAAACTACTTTTGTCACTAATTTTCATACCTTCAGCTTTATCTTCTAACTTCAAAATGTCTTTAACATTGCAGTGTCCCAAAACCTTATGCCACTCCTCTAGTGAACGAGATTTACATGAGTTTACATTATTTAGATAATATAGCTTACCTTTCTTATTTATTTCAAAAGACACACCATTTGGACTTATCAACTCAGAATGATTAGGATTAAAGCTTACTGTAGCTCCTTTACTAACAGCTGATTGTACAGAAAATATATTCAGCTTAAAAGTAGGAATATACAAGGCATTATCAAGAACAACATTTTGTTTTATACCATTTGTATCATAAAGTACAATTTTAGCCTTACCTTTACCTTTAACAATATTCTTGCATCTTGCACCATCTGCAAGTTCAACCATATGTTTTCATTCATCAAAGTCTTCATCAAAACACTTAAACTTGGATTTGTCAGTAATGATGTGGGTAGTAGCACCACAATCAACAAGAACATTACATACATCTGTAGATATGTTATCAACAGAGCAACTTATTTTGAAACAACATTCTTCATCATTATAATCATTAGTGGATCTAGGTTTACAAACATTCACAGTTGCACTAGAAAATCTAGTAGGCCTATTAGCCTTTCTACATTCATCAAAATTGTGTGTAATGGTTTTGCATTCTTTGCACCACTTACCTCTGTGTTTCTTCAACTTACACTCGAAAGACTTATGTCCAGTCTTACCACATGAATAACATCTTACTGATGAGCCACTGGCAGATCCACCACACTGATAATCAGGATTCTTCTTATAATTCACCTTAAGGACGTTCTCACTCTTCACATCAGGCCTGTGCGCCTCTCGACTCCTCAGGCTTTCTTCATAACTCCGTAGCAGAGACTTGAATTCCGGAAATGTACACTCGCTATCCTTCTGCATAACAACAGTATTAAATGGAGTAAATTCCTCTGGAAGACCCTTCAACACCATAGCAATAAGAAGGCTGTCGCTGATCGTCTCACCAGCTGACTTTAACGAAGTAGAGGCTGCCTCTGCTCGAAGAAAATAATCCGTTACACATTCTTTCCCTCTCATTTTCAGTGATGTCAGCTCCGTGTAGAGGGAGATGATTCTTGGTTTCCTAGTACCTCGGTAATGGTCCCGTAGAATCTCCAATGCCTTTCTTCCATCGTTGACTGCATCTCTCATTATTAATTGGAGGCTCTTATCATCTAGAACTTGAACGATCTCGGCAAAAATGTCAGCATTTTTAGCACTGAATTCCGCTGAAGTTTGATCTTCACTTTCGTCTAGGGTAAGTTTTCGAAGTCTCAGATGGGCTAGAAATTTTATCTCCCACATTTCATATGTCTCCTCATCACCATCAAAATACAACTTCCTCTTGCTTGAGCTGGGCCCATAACCTGTGAGCTCGAAGGACATGATGGTGGGTTATAATAAAAGATTATCACTAAAAGAGTCACTTTAATGGAGAATGTGGGAGGCAGCAGTACACAGTTCCTTCGGCCATGAACTTGCCGGTTACACTATACGGATTACGGACAAAAGAAAGCGGCGTCACGGCACGCACATCATGACAAGAATTATGGGTAAAAACAAATGATTGTACCCAAGCGCATAATCAACATCACTAATGCATCATAAATAAAAGTTTAATATTCTAACAACATATAATTTGAATTATTTAAAATAAAAGCTTTTTTTTATTCGATTGATTATGTTTTTCCGATATAGTTATCTAGTACGGAATAGTGATACCAGAGATATTGAAGAAAGTAGCCTAGATAAGGGATATTAGCGAATTTTATTCTTGTGCTTCAAAAATGAAGATCTTTATTTCTACTTTCTTACAATACATCCCATGATCACATTGATTGCTTTGAGCGAAATAGTCTATATTAATGTAAATTCCTGTCTAGTATCTTACTGGGGTAGCCAAGACGGATCCAAAATAGAGCCTAAGAGTGAGAAGACTTTACCATTAACAAAACTAGAATTACAAAATAATCAGTCATATCTTGAGGTTTATATGTCTCTTGACAGAAGAGGAAGCTTTTTCCTAGATTGAAGGTTTATGAACTTTATCACCAAAGTTAGGGTGTTGGTTTCGTCAGTAATTATATAGTGCTCCTATCTCTTCGATTAATTCCTCGTTGCATGTTGTAGGTAGATATTCCAAGATCAAAAAGATTCCACTCAGTTATAAGAAAAATACAAGCTATCAACTGTAGAATTACCCCATATTTGTCTTTTATCAGTCTTCTGTGTTATGAATATGATTATTGGTGGGGGGATGGGAGAACTAAAATCTTTGATATCCATGTAATTTTACAGTGTTTCCCCCTCGTGATCCCTAGACCATAGGGAACGCTGGACATTGAGTGAAAAAATTCTACTGTCACTTTTTATTTTCCAAATTACATTTTATAGCGTTCAATATCAAGATCCTCAGGACTTCGAAAAGCAACAGACAGACCATAGTCGAGTGATGGTGTATTCACGAGATAGGTGAATGACACAGACTTCTCTGAGTGGAAAAGTGGGGTATTAAAGCCAACACTTGTTGTTGGCACGGGCCTTTCCCTTGGTTGGCCCGTAGTAACGGAAAAGTGAAGTCCTGCTGGACAGGGGACTGGCCGACTGCAGACTGGTGAAATTGGCTGGGCATTTATGTTTCTTTGCATGGATATTCTGGTAAATATAGAAACCCTATGTAATGACAGAAATGCTCCATTTAAATAAATGGTAATTCCCTTGATGATTATTAGTCTTAAATAACGAATTGGTTTTTATCTCATCCAAATGTTATGCTAGCCACACATGGTGAGATGGTGTAGGATTGAGTGTGCATATGCAGAGGGGTAGAGAGGCGTAACAAAGGAGTAGTTATATCTGTGGTCGAGAGTTTGTGATTGAGTGCACAAGGTAAACAAAGGCGTACTTGTGTGAGCCTCAGGCGTAGCTGTGCAAGTTAAGCTCAGAGCGCACTCTTCAAGTCAACAACGATCAGTGTAAAGGGGAAACGGTGTTGCTCCCCTTATTATTATGTGAAATTCTTACTTTCTTCCTTGTAAAAGGTAAGCACCTGTTTTAGTCATAATTCATTTGTTTTAATAACACTTAGTATTGTCTATTGTGGTTATCTTTTTAAATGTATTAACAGAATTATCAAATAAGGCTATGATAATTTCGCCAGTATTAAAACTGTTTCATGCTGGGCTTGCGTATGAGAGGAATTGTGCCTCAACTGTAAGTTAAAATGTGCAATCATTTTCCCAGATTTGTAATAGTGTTTATTCTTGAGTTGCCAGGCTGACTGTGCACCGAAACCAGTAGGTTAGGTAAGAGTACAGTATAGCCTAGGCTACGAATTGCATGTTGTTTGACATAGGATCGTTGTCCTAAAAGAAGACTTTGTATTACAGGGTACCAGTTTGGAGTAACTGTCATGTACTAGCACTTGTAGAAGTAAGAAATAAAAAGACCCTGGGAACCAGCCTTTCACTCAACCTCCACTGCAAATGAAGATCCGTCCTTCTCCACAGCAAGAGTCAAGTTTAAATTCAAGTCTAGGCTTAGAGTATTAACCTATGCCTATGATGTACATGGTATTAGCCTATGCTAAGGTTTGGTTTGTTATAGATAGGCTAGCCAAGAATAAGTTGATTGTCCTAAATTGAATAGTAGCCTCCGAATGTAAGTCAGGACAATTGATGACAGTAAAAGTTTAAATGAAAAGTCATGATGTGAAACGGCATGACATATGGTGACAGCGGTGTAGGATGCATTCATCTAATATAGATTAATATATCCATCCCAACATCCTAAAGTAGCCATGAAACCATCATGACTGTATTTATATATATATATATATATATATATATATATATATATATATATATATATATATGTGTGTGTGTATATATATATATGTATATATATATATGTATATATATATATATATGTATATATATATATGTATGTATATATATATATATATATATATATATATATATATATATATATATATATATATATATATATATGATAGCCTAACCTATGATTAGGTCTATATCATCCTTGCCTAAGGTACTGTACTATTGGTCTATTTTTGTTTTGTATTGTAGCCTGTGCTGACTATTTTGCTTGTGTTTCCGTATAACATGGCTCAAAAAATGGAAGGTGAGGATGAAACAAGATTTATATGATAATCTCTTGTCTGCCATAGATAACCAAAGTAGTCAAATGCAACAAATGTGTGAACAACTTATCGATATGAAAAGGGAAATATCCACTTTGTCAAATGCTTTACCTGCCGCTTCCACCGGATTCAATTTCAACAGGGCTGACACATCTGACATCAACCCCTTTGTTACAGTAGACAGAGCGGACATAACACCGTCACATAATCAACCAGCTTCATTGACAAATAATTTTCTAGTGATCCAGTTCAGCGTAGAAACACCATTAATAACCCAGTTATTCGGGTAGGTAATGTGCATAACCCTATTGATAATTAGTCTAGGGGATTTTGCTTAAAACCCAAGGATATTTTGATGTTGAAATTGTCAGATTTGCAAGATATTGTGACTAATAATAGACTGGCTAGGTTTTTTGTCAAGTAGAGTTCTGTGTTTCTGCAGACATGGATGGGATCTAAGTAGCACTTACCAGAATGGGTCAAGAAATTGCAAAGCTAATAACTCCTGAAATGGCCAAAAGGGGAAATAACATATCTTGGAGTCAAATTAAGGACTTTCTGTATTACCACTTTGCTTATTCACCTAATATTACACAGTCTTGGCAAGGAATAGAGATGGAACGGTACAGTGTAGATGAAGTCCCCAGAACATTTGTTAACAGAATGAAATGTAAATTATCTGCCTTTGCATTGAAATTTCTCAAGAACATCCTGCCAAAAGCTGACAATCTTGTGAAAAGGAAGTTGTATGGTGGACTTGACTGTAGATCCCAAGAACGACTCAAAGATTTCCTTGATGATGGGATACCTTTGGAAAGATTCATTGAACTAGTTGAGTATGAGTATCATTTAGCTATAATAAGTGGAACCGTTACCTGATGTAGAGTTTTACCTGTTAATAATTCCAATTCCTTTCCAACACCTGCAGTAAATAGTAATGCACAAACCTCATCAAAATTGGAGGATCTGGAGAAGCAGGTTAGTGATTTGTCTAACCAATTAAAGAGAATAGGTAAGAAAAGGGAAATAATCAGTACTGTGCTTACTGTAAGGTTAGAGATCATAAGCTGTCTGAATGTCCACATAATCCTCCAAGAGGTGTTTGTTTTGATTGCCACAGACCTGGTTGTAAAAGAGGTTCAGCACAGTGCCCAGGTCCTGTCCAAAATGAGTGACTAACGGCCAGTAACAGGTCTCCTTCTATCAATTTGATGATAAATCATGTAATGTGCCATGTCTTAATTGATACTGGTAGTGAAGTGTGTGTAGCACAGAAGAGGCTTATAGAAAGTTTAGGTTTACATTGTAATCAAATGAGGAATATCCCACAACTTACTGGAGTAATTCAGCATGTTCTCCCTGTTCTTGGTACGGTGTATTTGGACATGGATATTGGTTCCAGGACACAGACGTATTGTTTGGAGCAGGTTTGATTAGGTCCGCACCAATGACATGGGATGATGCAAAGAAAATAATTGTTTGGGATAGATTTATTTATCCGGTAAGATACTTGAGACCCAGACCATCCAACAAAAGGGTCCGTCAGATTACGGTACTTCAACCTAATGAACCTCAAAAAGCTCAGGTTAGACTTAGAAAGGAACTTATCCTACCCCAGTTTACTGCTGGCATTTAACCTTTAGCTGTAGATGAGCCTCCTAACACATTGTTAGAATTTGTACCTGAAATTAAGGTGTGTCAAACCCAATCTGTGTTGTGCCTTAAAGTTAATGATGCTCAGGAAGGGTTGTTACCATTTGTAAATAATACGAAAGCTAGGATGACGGTGATGGTTGGAACTTCATTAGGTTGTTATAGGATAATCAGTGAAGATGATGTTGATCAGCCAGATCCAAAGTGCAGGAAAACTAGAATTCAGAATGATTTAGTCCCTCCCAGATGTTGATGTTAGCATCCAATCAGGCAATACTATAGAAGAAAAGATTAAATATTTGTAGTGTCAACAAGATAATTCCCATCTTAATGCTGATCAACGGGCAGAATTAAGTGATATGTTAGTTGCAAATCACTCCATATTCATTCTTGAAGAAAAAGAATTAGGAAAGTTTGAAGATGTTCAAGCTCATATTGCAGTAAGTGATCCACATCCAGTTAGGTCTCCCATGTATCGATACCCAGAAAAGGCCAAAACTCTTATTTCCACCATGTTAGAGGATATGGAAGAAAGAGGGATAATAGAACCATCTAATGCAGCATGGTTAAGCCCTATTGTTCTTGTAAAGAAACCCGATCACACTTAAAGGATGTGCCTCGATTACCGTAAAGTCAACACACACCTCCAGGTTGATATTCACCCTTTACCTAGTATAATGTTTGGATGTTTAGGTAGGAAGTTCTATTAACCATAATAATTACCTGGAACAGAGATGAATAAATTGTTAGTAATTATTTCTCAGCTGATCCCATCCTCGTTGATACGTGCTTGATGGATAATAATACGTTGGTATTATAAAATACGTCTTTAATGTATAAAAGACTACATTATGAACTTCACTTTGTGACAGCTGACTCTCAAGTGTATATGGAGCGTCTTACACAAATCTCACAAACCAAAACATTGCTAAACAAAAGAGCATCGCTCTGAAAAGACTTAAATCCTACTCCAGCATAAATCATAAAGAATCCTATCTTATCTGAGGTAATCAACAAATGTTTGAATCCTAATACCAAAACAAATCATTACTCTTATGATCAAAGCATAACATGTCTTATTCATGCAATATGATGCAATGTTGCGCAATACCTGAAACACTTGAAATAACATAGCACATTGTTACAATAATACATAACAGTCTCCTCCCCCTTAACTTGACATTGTAAAAACATTCATAAATCTAATCTCTCAGGGGGCTTTCCTCTGTTAATCCTATTAGGAAGCACTTTAACCTCATCTTGTACTGGTACATGAATTGGTTCTGAATCTACATTGGATGTTGGACCATCTTGGTTAATACTTGACTCATTTGATCTAACTACTTCTTTAAGTTTCTCATCTCTATCATTCACATGCTCTACTGTCTTTCTGTTTAACGGCTGTAATTGATCAACATGACGTTTTACAACATTATCACCAACACGAACATCATAATGTAAATTTCCTATCTCTCTTACAATCTCTCCTGGTACCCACTTCTCTGGAGTGTTGTACGATCTTACCATGACATCAGACAAAGGTAAAAAATGTCTTACATTAGGAAGCTTTGCTACTTGTTTATACCCTTTATCTTCTAAATCACTTTGCAAACTTGGATACAACAAATCTAACTTACACCTTATCCTCCTTCCCATCAACAAATTTGAGGGTGCCACGCCTGTTGTGCTGTGCGGCGTTGTTCTATAAGACAATAAAAATTTTGACACATGCAAAAACACACTACTTGAATTCGCTCTTCTACATTTCATATTGTGCTTAAATGTTTGGACAAATCTTTCAGCCTCTCCATTAGTAGATGGATGATATGTAGCTGAAAATGTATGCTTTATACCATTGACATTACAAAATTCTTTAAACTCTTGTGAGGTAAATTGTGGACCATTATCTGTAACAATTCTTTCTGGAATACCATGCGTTGAAAAAATTTGCATTAACTCTTTTATTGTGGCGTAAGACGTTGTCGTCTTCATTGGGATAATTTCTGGCCACTTACTGTAAGCATCTACTACTATCAAAAACAAATAATTCAAAAAAGGACCTGCAAGATCTATATGCACTCGTTGCCATGGATACCTGGGCAACTCCCACGGGTGCATTCTAGCAAATTGAGGATTGTTTTGTTGCATAACACAATTCATACAATTCCTTATATAACATTCCACATCTTTATCTACACCTGGCCACCATACAAAAGTTCTCGCAATTGACTTTGATCTTACAATACCTTGGTGATCAGCATGTATTTCAGACTAAACCTTATTTCTCAGTGAATTAGGAATAACTACCCTGGAACCTCTCATCACTATTCCTTGTGTCACACTCAGTTCATACCATATATCCTTATACGGTTTACAATTTTCCTCCTTTCCACATAAGTCCCTACCTGTCATTAAACTCTCCAAAACCTTACTAAGTACTGGGTCTTGCTTGGTACTGTGTGCTACATCTTTTGCAGTTATTGGTACATTACATACTGAAATTAATAAAACACTGTCATCATACTCTTCTGGAGCTTTGTCTACGGGTAATCTGGATAAAGCATCTGCATTACCCATATTTGATGTTGGACGGTATTCTATATCATAGTGGTACGCTGCTAACGTAACTGCCCAACGTTGTAGTCTTGCAGCTACCAACGTAGGTAAACTTGCTTTTGGACCCAATATTGCTAATAAAGGTTTATGATCTGTAACAAGTGTGAACTTTTTCCTACCATAAAGATACATATGGAATTTTTTAACTCCATAAACTAATGCTAAACCTTCCTTTTCTATTTGAGAGTAATTCCTTTCTGCCTTGTTCAATACTCTAGAAGTGAATGCAATTGGTTTTTCTGTTCCATCTGGCATTACATGAGATAATACTGCACCTAGACATATGTTTGATGCATCACATACTAATTTAACTGGTAAATCCATTTGATAATGTACTAAGAATGTAGGTGATGTTATTTCCTGCTTGATTCTTTCAAAAGATTCTTGACGCTCTTTTGTCCACTTCCATTCTACACCCTTATTCAACAGATTATACAATGGATGTGCAATTGTAGACAAATTCTGAATGAAATTCCCATAAAATGTTACTAAACCTAGAAATGATTGTAATTCCTTAACATTTTCTGGCACTTTTGTTGATTGTACAGCTTTAATCTTCTCTTTAGTTTTGTGAATACCCTTGCCATTTATTACAAAACCTAAGTATTCCACTGAATCAACTTCTAAAATACATTTGTTCTTATTTACTCTAATATTATGTTCCTTCAACTTCTTCAGAACTGTTCGCAATCTTTCTCTATGTTCTCTTGTGTCTTTACCCGCAATTAAAATATCATCTATAAAAATGAATACTCCTTGCATTCCTGAAAAAATCTTATCCATAGTTTGTTGCCATATAGCTGGACTACTTGCAACTCCATAAGGTAATCTCTTTGGCCTAAACAAACCTAAGGATGTATTTACTGTACATAATTCTTGTGAAGTTTCATCCATGGGAAGCTGTTGAAATGCTTGTCTTAAATCTAATTTAGAAAAAACACTGCATCCTGACATAGTTGCAAACATGTCTTTCGGATTTGGTAAGGGATGTTGAGCTACTTGCAGTTGTGGATTTAACGTTACTTTGTAATCTCCACATAACCTAACCTGTCCACTTTCCTTCACAATAGGAACTAATGGTGTAGCCCAATCTGAATATGTGACCTTTTCCCAAGAACCTTCACTTTCTAATCTCTTGATTTCTGTTTCAACTGCACTTTTCAATGCATACGGTACTGGTCTCGGAGCAAAAAATCTAGGAGAACTGTCAGGTTTCAAAACTAAAATTGCCTTTGCGTTCTTTACTGTACCTATTTTATCTTCAAATACGTCTTGAAACTCTGATATGATATCATCCATAGACATTTCATTTTTGTTTTCATCTTGTCTACCTGCAACCTTCAAAATACTAGGCCAATCTAACTTCAAATACTGTAGCCAATCTAAACCTAGCAAAGTTTGTCCATTACCTTTTACTACTGTTAATGGCATTCTCTCTAATTTCTGTTCTTTGTACTGTACTTCTACGTTCGAAGCACTTATTACCTGAATATCAAAACCATTATAACTTTTCAAAACTCTATTTGTACCTTCTAATAACAAATTAGGAATGCCTTTAGCCATTTTCTCAGACATAATTGATACATCGGCTGCTGTGTCAACTTGCATCAAAATTGGTTTACCATTTATGATTATTTCAACCATGATATGTTTCTTTGCACCTTTATTGACTGAATTTATGTGAAACGCAAAATCAGTTTCTGAACTAACCTGATTATCATGAACATTTTCCTCATTATTCTCTTGACCCATAGTATCAACTGTAGCATTTATTTTCTTTGCGTACTGTTTAGGAAATCTACAAGCAGTTGCAAAATGACCTAGCTTTCTGCAATTCTGGCATGTCTGTCCAGTAGCAGGGCATTTCTTTGCTTCGTATGCAAGATGATCAGTTTTACCACACCTAAAACACTTGGGTTTTTCCTGTTGTTTCTGTGAATAAGCCTGATTCTGATATTTATGAACATTAGTGTTAGGCACTTTTCTATGACTAGGCTTTGTCATATTCCTTCTCTGATTCTCATTGGTTTTCCACTTAGAACCTATTGTATTAATTTTAGAATTTTCTATTCTATTGCTTGTAGAACTACCTATTATGTGACTTTGCCTATTTGATGTTTCTAAAGCTCTGCCTGTTATCAATACCTTTTCTAATGTTAAATCTTTATCTTGCAATAATTTCTTTCTTAGCTCTTCTGATGTGCAATGTGCAATTACTTGATCTATGATAACATTCTCTAACTCTAGAAATTCACATGAAACAGCTAAATTCTTTAGTCTAGTCACAAATGCATCTAAACTTTCATTTTCTTTCTGATAAGCTTGCGCTGAAAACTGGTATCTTTCAAAAAATTTATTGACTTGAGGAGCAAAATATGTGGTAAGAGCCTTAATTGCAGCTTCACTTGTGTCACCTGTAGGCTGCAAAGTCTTAAACACTTCCCGAACTTCCCTACCTGCTGTATGAAGTAATAATGCCTTCTTTTGTGCATCCTTCATGTTCCCTAATGCTTCTAAATAAATCTTAAATTCCTCACACCACTGTTGCCATCGTGTTGCAACAGAATTAGGCTCAGCAGTGACGCTAAAAGCTTCTGGGTGCTCGATGTTAAAAGGCATTTTGTTTGCTTACCTTAATAACTGTGGTAGGTTAAGCTACTGTACTGCAGTCACAAATATACTTCCTACCTACCCAACTTAAATTTCACCCTTTTGTGTATTTGATGAAATTCCTATTCTGCTGCTGGTAAAATCTTCATTGGGCGATTTTACTCTTGATTTCCGATGTACAAAACCTTCTCTTGTGCTGGCCGTCTTTGTACATAGGCTCCAATGCTTCTCCCTGCTTGCTTCTCCCTGCTTGTCCGTCGTCCTCAAACGTCGTCGCCAAAATATAATGTATGGATGTTTAGGTAGGAAGTTCTATTAACCATAATAATTACCTGGAACAGAGATGAATAAATTGTTAGTAATTATTTCTCAGCTGATCCCATCCTCGTCGCCAAAATATAATGTATGGATGTTTAGGTAGGAAGTTCTATTAACCATAATAATTACCTGGAACAGAGATGAATAAATTGTTAGTAATTATTTCTCAGCTGATCCCATCCTCGTTGATACGTGCTTGATGGATAATAATACGTTGGTATTATAAAATACGTCTTTAATGTATAAAAGACTACATTATGAACTTCACTTTGTGACAGCTGACTCTCAAGTGTATATGGAGCGTCTTACACAAATCTCACAAACCAAAACATTGCTAAACAAAAGAGCATCGCTCTGAAAAGACTTAAATCCTACTCCAGCATAAATCATAAAGAATCCTATCTTATCTGAGGTAATCAACAAATGTTTGAATCCTAATACCAAAACAAATCATTACTCTTATGATCAAAGCATAACATGTCTTATTCATGCAATATGATGCAATGTTGCGCAATACCTGAAACACTTGAAATAACATAGCACATTGTTACAATAATACATAACACCTAGATTAGAGGAAATAGTAGATACAGCTGCAGGAAACCATTATTATGCTTCCTTAGATATGAAAGATGCATATCATCATGTGGAATTAGATAAAGAGAGCGGGGATTTAACTACTTTTAGTGATGGAGTTTCACTGTATAGATTTAAGCGCCTTCCTTTTGGATTAAGTTGCAGTCCAGCTATATTTTCACGTATCATGTCTAATATCTTGGCTCCTCTTATTAAGAAAGGGTGGGTTAAGAATTACCTAGATGATATAGTTGTTTGGGCTCCCAGTTTTCCCATCTTGTTAAAAAGGTTAGATCAACTACAGTGAACCCTCGCTACTTCGCGGTTCGACCATCGCGGATTCACCACTTCGCGGATTTTTTCCATAACCCATATATATACAGTAATATATATATATATTTATATATATATATATATATATGTATGCATGTATTTATGTATATATGTAGGTATGCATATGTGTATACATATAATATATATATATATATATATATATATATATATATATATATATATATATATATATATACACACACACACACACACATATATATATATATATATATATATATATATATATATATATATATATATATATATATATATATATCTAAAGTAGGAAGATGTGATGTAGTTCTAAGGGAAAAGTATGGGAAATATGTCTGGGTAATAAGCAAAGCTCTACCTCTAGTTTGTTTCTACATTATGATCAGAGATAAATGTAAACAAAACATTGGTTGCCATTTTTTATCGTGCTTTTTAGCATGTTTAGGAAATGCATGATATAAAATCACCTTTAATATTTGTGCCTGTTTTAGTTTAGGGTACTGTAGTACATGCATTAACTGTTCTGTACATTAAAGAGTAGTTTGTTAACAGTACTACGTACAAGGGAAGGTTTTAAAAGTCTGAATATACATGTTGAATAAATAGGTAAATATGGTGTCACTACTTCGCGGATTTTCACCTATCGCGGCCGGGACTGGAACCTATCTACCGCGATAAACGAGGGTTCACTGTATTCAAACTTTACAGTGACAAAGGAGTGAAGTTAAATCTAAAGAAATGTCAGATAGGCCAAAAGGAAATAAAGTTTTTAGGTCATATAATCTCCAAGGACGGTTGTAGACCATGTCCAGACAATATCAGTGCAATCAAAGGCATGAAACCAGCTACCAATGTTAAGCAAACTTAGAGATTTCTGGGAATATGTGGGTTTTACAGGAAACACATTAAGGATTATGCTAAAATAGATGTTCCCATGACTAATCTCTTAAGAGAGAAAAAACCCTTCCTGTGGACAAAGAATTGTCAGTCCAGCTTTGAACAGATGAAACAAGCATTAGTCACTGCTCCAGTGTTAGTAAAGGCTCCACTGACTAAACAAGTTGAATTATTTACTGACGCTAGTTTAGATCATGTAGGTGGGGTTTTGATGCAGAGACAAGATGATCAGTTGAAACCTGTTGGATATTTCTCTAAGAAACTGAAGCCAGTTGAGCAGCGCTACAGTACCACTGACAGAGAAGCACTTGCTATTGTCTTAGCATGTCGTAGGTTTCATCATTTTCTTTGGGGTGTTCCATTTACCATTCACACAGATCATCAGCCTCTAGTATCAGTGTTCAAGAGAAAGACTAAATCACCTAGAATGAGCAGGTGGGTAATTGAAATGCAAGATTTCCGGTTCAAGGTAGAATATCGGCCAGGTAAAAATAATCAGGTGGCAGATCAATTAAGTAGACCAGTTAGAGCAGTTTTTCATCAGAATTGGGACAATTATCTCGGTCTGAGCAAGGATGAGTTTAAAGAAAGGCAGTTAGAGGAACCTAGGTGGGCTGAGTTAATAACCTTTCTAGAGGGTGGCAAATTACCACGTAAGAGGTTCCCTAGAGCTTTGATTACACAGTTCCTGCTGTACGAAGGCTTATTATATCTCAGTGCAGATAAAGTTGATAACTCCATTCAGCTGAGATTAATAGTTCCTAGGGATTTAATCAAGGCAGCTTTGAAGTTCGGTCATGAATTGTTGTCAGGTCACTTAGGAATACGCAAAACAATTGATGCTATTGAAAACTTATTTTATTGGCCTTCATTGCGATCTGATGTTACCAAATATGTAAGTGAATGTGTCATGTGTCAAAAACATAAAGCTAGTAGTTCTTTACAACAACAGTTTCAGGAATTGCCTCCAGTAACTAAACCTTTAGAGAGAATCAATCTTGATTTAACAGATATGTTATCTGGTGCAAATGGTTATAGATATGTATTGACTGTTATTGATCATTATAGCCGGTATGTTAAGTTCTATCCCTTGCAAAGTAAGTCTACAGAGGAGGTAAGCAAAAACTTCCTTATGTATCTGAATGACTTTGGTGTACCTATGACTGTCATTCTGGATAATGTTGCTGAATTCATTTCAAATCAATTTAGAGAATTATGTCGCAAACATAAGATCAATGCAGGTTATATTACCCCATATCATCCACAAGGAAACAGCGTTAGTGAAAGAATGGATAGAACCATGTAAACCGTATTAAATGTGATGTGTAAAGGACATCCTTATCAATGGTCAAAGTACTTAGGTGAAACCCAGCGTGTGCTCAATTCTGCGGTACATACCACTCTTGATGAACAACCTCATTATGTATTTTTCTCTCGCAGGGCACCTAGGCAAGTTACTAGTGTGTTACCCACAATAAATGATGGTGTAGAAGAGACTGCTATAGCAAAAGCACATGAAATAATTTAGAAAACTCATAGAGAGATGGCCAGCAGGTATCGCGCAATAGCCAGTCAAAAGAGGAAGAATGAGTAAGTGGATGAAAACTGTCTTGTATGGGTTAAAAATGAAAGTGTGATTCCCAGCACAAGTAAAAAACTAAACCCAAGATGGTCTGGTCCTTATGTAGTAACAAAAGTGTTTAGGGATGGTGCTAAATATGAGTTGAAAAACTTGTTTGACCACACCATTATTGAACGTGCTGTTGACAAAGTAAACCCTTTTGTAGGACAAGAACAATGGTTAGTGAAAATGCAGGAAATGGATATTATCAATCCAGATGTGAACGGAAGAGTACAAACCAGAGGTGCTTACAATATTGTTCCTCCCTCTAGATTAATTGAGGAAAATTGAGATAATTATATTTTTTATACTGTATTTTGTATTTTTGTACTTTTATATGGAAATGTATGTTATTTTGTACCTTAGCATTGTCCATGCATATAACAATTGTTAATTTCCAAGTGTCTTTATGGGTTATGTTCATAAATTATGGATCTGATAATAACACTTTGTTACCATGAACTTGTACTCGGTTGAGTTTTTGTATCAAGAGTAACCCCATCCAAAAGCTTTACAAACTCTGGTGGAGTTGTTCAAGTTATGTAACTGATGTGTAAGTTAGTCATTAGGATGCTTTAAGAGGTATATTATCCTCAAAGGTACTTTTCTCCTGCATAGGTTTATTGAGTGCATGATACTGAATGACATGAAGAGGTTGTTTATAAGGAAAATAATCCCAAGTGATTATACCCTTAATGAGGAGTGACTAGGTCTTAATTGAATTTAAGATCACTCTTACATAGGTGTTTTAACTTGGTAAGGTTATTAGGATGGTCAGGTAGAAACGCACCTTAAGGGTGGCGTCCCACAACTTGCTCTGTATGTCTGGCAGTAGACCTTGAAGATTAAATGTTGCGGCCTATATCCGGCTGAGAGATGGCTACTATTAAGGGCTTATAAAACTTGTTGTTGTAATTAGATCTGTTTTCTACCCTAGATTTTGCTGATAGTTGATAGTTCTTGCTAAATGAAAACCAATTTCTGTAGGGGTAAAGTGATGTAATGACAGAAATGCTTCATTTAACTGAATGGTAATTCCATTTACGATTTTTAGACTTAATATACGAATTGGTTTTCATCTCATCAAAATGTTATGTTGGCCACACGTAGTTGAGAGGGTGTAGGATCGAGTGTGCATACGCAGAAGTGTAGAGAGGCGTAACAAAGGATTAGTTGTGTCTGTGGTTGAGAGTTTGTGATTGAGTGCCAAGGTAAACAGAGGTGTAGTTGTGTGAGCCTCGGGCGTAGCTGTGCTAGGTAAGCTCAGAGCGCACTCTTCGAGCCGACAGTGACCAGTCTAGAGGGGAAACGGTGTTGCTCCCCCTTATTATTATGTGAAATTCTTACTTTCTCCCTTGTAAAAGGTATGCACTTGTTCTAGTTATCATTTATGTGTTGTAATAACACTTGATATTGTCTATTGTGGTTATCTTTTTCTTCAAATGTATCAAATAAAATACAATAATTTTGTCAGTATTGAAACTACTTTATGCTGTGCTTGCATGTGGTTGGAAATGTGCCACCAACCGTAAGTTAAGATTTGTAATATTATTCTCAGATTTGTGAAGTTTATTCTTTGAGTTGCCAGGCTAACTGTGCAGTGTAACCAGTAGGTTAGGTAAGATTACAGTATAGCCTAGACTACGAATTGCATGTTGTTTGACATAGGATCGCTGTCCTAAACGAAGACTTTGTATTACAGGGTACCAGTTTGGAGTACCGATCATGTACTAGCAATTTTAGTAAGAATAAAAAGACCCCGGGAACCAGCCTTTCCCTCAACCTCCACTGCAAATGAAGATCCGCCCTTCTCCACAGCAAGAGTCAAGTTACCTTAAGCCTAGGCTTAGAGTATTAGCCTATACCTATGATGTACATGGTATTAGCCTATGTCAAGTCTTGGTTTGTTATAGATAGGCTAGCCAGGAATAAGTCGATTGTCCTAAATTGAATGGTGCCTCCGAACTTAGGTAAGGACAATTGACGAAGGTAAGAGTTTAGTGGAAAGTCATGGGTGAAACAGCATGACAATGCAACAAGAGGAATTAGTTCTGAATCTAAAACAAATGTTTAGTAACGCTTACAGTACACCTTGTGGGTTTTACTAAAAACACTAGTATTTTTCCAGAATTTATCTTAATCATTGAATAGAATAAACGGATTTTGAGCGAAGCGAAAAATCTATTTTTGGGTGAGATAGCCATGACGTCCTGATGGAAGGTTCCTTCGGTAGCTTCCTTGGGTATATTTAACTACAAGGATATTCCCAGAGAATTAAACCACAGGTTATCACAGAATTCTAACCTCCGGTGCGAGTATCCTAAAGGTTTCCCTTTAAGACATCGTATATCAACAGGGGACGCATGTATTTAACACGCCACATAGCTATCTGCACCCCATATAGAGTTAACACTTAGATATGGAAAGGTGGAGAATAACTGGGGAGCCGTTCCACAGTTACACTCATCCGTGGCTACTTTTGGTACTCAAAACGTAAACAAACGGGCGCCTTTGCTAAATGACGTCACGTCCGTCCTCATCCTGATGCCAGCTCCTTGCTAATCTCCATGATACAGCAGGACAGGGCGGGGCCTGAAAGGCTGGACTAGAATAGAAGGGAGGGTCCATCAGGACATCATGTCTATCTCACCCAAAAATAGATTTTTCGCTTTTGGGCTCAAGCCATGACGTCCTGATGGAAGAGTACCAGAGAATCAATGTATCGTGGAAAATTTCCCCTTATTAGAGTAAGTGCCAAGGGCTTCGAATAGAGGTATGTAATGTGACCTCAGTAGAGGTTCCGTGGGGATCCAGCTTCCTGCCCCCCTGGCAGAGAAGTCCCAACGGGTTATACCAAAATTCAAAGTGGTCATCGAAGGGCTACTCACCCTGCGGAGAGTTTGTGAAGGACTCGGAGACAAGACAGAATGGTCAATATTCGTGTAGGAATATTCTCAAGAGTAGATGAGTGATAGTTAATCACTATATTCCATGGGTTAGAGAACAATCTGGTCTCGAAGGTATGGCGAAGGTAAGTATTCAAGTAGGAATATTACACAGCATGGGTGAGTATATAATACAGACAATTTATATTATTCTTCTCATTTCAAAGGAAAGGGGTAAATGAAACTATGACATTCATGTATTTCATAGTGGTAATAGGAGCGAAGAGAGACGCACAAGTAATAAAATAAACATTTTATTTCATAAATTGCAGGTTATAGTAATAATAAATGCAATGAAGGATGTAAAGTTAATTAACAATAATAAATAATGTACATAGAAATTAGAAGACTTCAATCTTGAATCTGAAAGAAATTTAAAAATTAGAAAACACAAGTTCCAGAGGAATGTCAGTCTTTATCAAAGAAAAAAACACATCATGCCCTAGGGCATGTGGCACTCATGTGAAGTCTATGACATTTCACCTTGGTAAGAACAGTCTATTAGAAACATTAAGTGTCCATGAAATCACTATGTATCACACGAGGGTCAACACAGGCACCCATAGAGTTAAAGTCCCGAGTAACTCGCTGTTCTGTGAAGAGTTAAACGGCAGGTTTCATAACACTACCTGCGGCTACCACGAAATGTTTGACTTCATGCACTTGCTTCGCGTAGTGCTTGAAGAAAACGCGCGAAGATTTCCATCCTGTGAAGCTCTTGAGGCTTTCAAAATCCATACTCTGGAAGAAATTCAGAGAAGACGCGACTTTTCTAGGATCGTGACCTGCGGGTGTACTGTCAGGATCCGCTCTGCAAATGAAGTAGGTGATTTCAGCTCTCAGTTGTTTCAGTGACAGATCGCTACCCGATGTTTCTCCTTTGAAGAGTTGACCTCCACCAAAGTCTGAAGTTCTTCGAAGATAGACCTTGAGACTCTCTACTGGACATAGAGAGACATCTTCCTTCAGGGGGCAGATTCTCCAGGGGCCCCATCTCTTGGTGGGTAATTCGTTTTTTGCGAGAAACGTCGGATCAGGGAAGAGGGTAAGTTCTCCTGTATCTGCGAACAGGATATGACCCTCGTCTCTTGATAATGCCACTATTTCGCTGACTCGGGCTCCCGAGGCGAGAGCAAAAAGGAATATAACTTTTTGAGTCAGATCCTTGAGAGGGCACGAATCGTTGTCCAAGTTAGAGGCAAAATGGAGCACCTTGTCACCAGGAGATAGGTTTTGGCAGAGGTGCTGGGCGTAGTCTAGCACATGCCTTTGGTAGTTTATTGAAGATATCGCTGGACAGATCAATCTGGAAGGCGTACAGTAGTGGTCTAGTCAAAGCCGATTTGCAGGTAGAAATCGTGTTGGCTGCTAAGCCTTGTCCATGAAGGTGAATGAAGAAGGACATGCAAAAATCAATGGTGATTTCCGTAGGATTTTTTGCTTTGACGAACAAGACCCACTTTCTCCAGGATGATTCGTATTGCCGTCGTGTGGATTCGGTCTTGTATTCCTCGAGGAAGTCTAGACTTTTCTTCGAGATCCCAAACCTTTTCTTTGCGGCTAGGTAGAGAAAATCATGAGATGAAGGTCCCTGGCTTTCAGTGATGAAGCGAAGACAGTCGACTTCTGTACTTGCTGAGAGAGAACTGGGCCCGGGAGGGGAATCAGCGTGGGCTGCAGCTCCAGGACCAGGGGGTACCAATTGCTCCGGGGCCACTTGGGAGCCACTAGGGCCGCTGTCCCTTTGAAGGTTCTCAGTTTGGAGAGGACTTTCAGCAGAAGGTTGGTGGGAGGGAACAGGTATATCCTGGACCATCTGTTCCACTCCAGTGACATGGCGTCCACTGCTTCTGCTTTGGGGTCCTCGTACGGGGCCACATAACGAGGAAGTTGATTGTTGTCGCTCGTTGCGAAGAGATCGATCTGAAGTTCCGGGACTTGGCGAGAGATGAAGGAGAATGATCTTGCGTCTAGAGACCATTCCGACTCTATTGGGTTTGTCCGTGATAGAGCGTCCCCCGTCACATTGCGGAATCCTTGTAGGTGAACTGCAGACAGGTGCCATTTCTTCTTTTCTGCCAGACGGAAGATCGGAAGAAGTACCTGATTCATCTGGGGCGATCTCGAGCCCTGACGATTGAGACATCTGACTACCACCGAGTTGTCCAGAGTCAGACGGATGTGGATCGAGGGAGGCGGAGAGAGTTTCTTCAGGGTGAGAAGGACCGCCATGGCCTCCAAGATGTTGATGTGAAACGTCTTGAATAGGGGAGACCATGTTCCTTGAACCTGTCGTTGGTGGGAGTGACCTCCCCAACCCTCCAGCGAAGCGTCCGTGTGGATGTTGAGAGATGGAGGTGGGTGTTGAAGAGGAATGGACCTTTTCAGGGCCTTTGCTTCCGACCACGGCTTTAAGAGTAACCGAAGTCTGTTTGGGAGCCGTCTCTTGAGGTCTCTTCGAGCAATGGATGCAGAACGCCTCCAGACTCCCGCGGCATCCTTTAGCTGTGCACGAAGCACTGGGTTTGTCACAGAGGCGAACTGTAGAGAGCCTAGAACTTGTTCCTGCTGTCGTCTTGAGATCCGTTTGGATTTCAGCAGTTTTTTGACAGACCCTGCTATTTCCTTCCTTTTCTTCTGCGGGATGGAAAGGCGGTGTGACTGAAGATCCCAATGGATTCCCAACCATTGGAACTTCTGAGCTGGAGAGAGGCGAGATTTCTTGGTGTTTATCTTGAATCCCAGGTGTTCTAGGAACTGGGTGACTTTGTTGCAGGATCGTACACAATCTTCGGGCGATGTCGCCCAGACCAGCCAGTCGTCTAGGTAAGTCATCACTTGGACGCCGCGAAGGCGGAGCTGTTGAACGATGGCGTCTGCCAGCTTGGTGAAGATCCGTGGGGCCACGTTGAGCCCAAAGGGCATGGCCCTGAAGGCGTAACTTTTCCTTTGGAGTCGAAATCCTAGGTAGGAGGAAGCGTGATGGTTGTTTGGAACGTGCCAGTAGGCATCCGCCAGGTCTATAGAGACCGTGTAGGACCCTTGAGGCAGGAGGGTCCTTATTTGTTGAAGAGTCAGCATCTTGAACTTGTTATTTGCAATGAACTTGTTGAGGGGGGATAAGTCTAGAATGACTCTGAGTTTGTCGGAGTCCTTCTTGGGGACGCAAAATAGTCTCCCTTGGAACCTGGTTGACTTTACCCTCCTTATCACCTTCTTGTTCAAGAGTTCTAGGATGTACTCTTCCAGGAGGGGGGTTGACTGTTGGAAGAATTGCTGGAAGGCTGGGGTTTGTTGTGTCCAGCTCCAGCCTAGTCCCTTCTTGACGATGCTGTGTGCCCAGGGATCGAAGGTCCAACGATCCTGGAATTGGCGGAGTCTTCCTCCCACCGGAAGCACTTCATTGCTTCTGGCTTCCCGAGGGTTTGCTACCTCGGCCGCTGGTTCCCCTTCCTCCTCTGCCTCTGAAGGGGCGGCGAGACACATCTCTGCCTGAACCTCTGTTTGAGCCTCTACCTTTGGGACGAAAGGTAGTGGTTTGCTGCTCAAATGCAGGGGTGAAGACCGGTGACTGAGAGACCATCGGTTGGGTGACCAGCTGAAAGGTTTGTTGTGGCTGAGCTGCCACTTGGGGAGTAGCGGAACCCAGAAACTGCCATCTCTGTTGACGTTGCTGGGGTTTGGGCTTCTGAGGTTTCCTCTTAGGTTGAGGGCCATCGTCCTGAGAGGATTTCCTTTTCTTCGACATGCCCCACTTATGTAGAAGGGTCCTGTTCTCCGTGGCGGCTTTGTCGGCGATCTCTTTCACTAGGGAGGAGGGAAAGAGGTGTTTACCCCAGATATTGGAGGAAGTCAGTCTCCGGGGTTCGTGTTTCACCGTAGCATTCGCGAACACGAATTCACGACAGGCTCTGCGAGCCTTAGTGAAGCTGTACAGGTCCTTCATGACAGTCGCCAAATGCGTTTTGGCTAGGACCATGTAGAAGTCTGGAATCCTAGTGTCACCGGCCATAACTTCAAGCTGTACCTGGAGGAACATTGATGCGGCAAGCCTCTCCTTCGTATCTTGTTCCCTACGAAGGAGGTGATCGTTGAGTTTCGGGAGGTCCTCATTAAACTGACGACCGGCAACGTCAGGCTCTAACTTCCCCACTGTGAATGTTGACTGGACGTCTTTCCAGTGTCTATCATCAGGGGGAGTAGTCAGGGAGAAGGGCCTGCACTCCTCCAGTACAGGGCAAGGTTTCCCTTCTTCCACTGCTTTCAGTACCGCAGTGAAGGCCTTTTCAATAAAGGGGAAGGTCGCATTGTTCGGTGCGACAAAGGTTAAGTGCTTTTTACTAAGCGCCGGCATCTTGGAATTGGTGAAGCCCCTACTCTTCACCGTGTTGGCTAGCATAGCCTGGGCCTTCGAGAGATCGAACACTATTACCTCCTTCGGTTCGGTCTCTTCTTTAGAGGCGGGTTCGGACCTGAGCCGGACGTAACAGTCCGGATAAGCCTCAAAATTCGGGAAGAACTCCACTTCTTCCAACGCGATCGAGCCGACCTTCTCACTGATGAAGATCTTGCCCGTGGTGATCGGCATGTGCTCGGCATACCTCCATGGGTTAGTATCCGAGCAAGCTTAAAACTTCCTAGGTTAGACCTGAATAGCTCGTGGGTCTCGCGAAGTTTCTTATCCATGAGGGCTTCAAGCATCTTGAAGACCTCCTGAGTGCCTGATGGGAGAGGATCCGGGGTGGCAGACGTCGAAGGAAGGGATTCCTCGGTCGGCATAGGATTTGGTGCAGGGGTAGGAGTGGGAGCGACCTCATGCTCCGAATCAGGGTATTCCACCTGATCTTCCTCATAGTCGAGCTCCTCGCCCATGAGGTTCCTCTCCGTTGTTTCCGACACTTCCGACATATGTTCCGCGTTGTCGGAATCTAGACGGCACTCATGCATGGACTGGGCCATGACAATGTCAGGTTCCACCACTATCTGGACGGTGGGAATCTGATCACTGGGGACCACTGAGTCTTTTGATGCCTTCGGAAATAGCAAGGCCCTCAAATCTTCGGTGGCGAGATACGGTCCGGTGGCGTTCTTCTGGAAGCCACGCACCCACTTGCGTAGCTTCTCCCGAGCGTTGTCCCTTGCCTCCGCTGAAGGAGGATCGTCGAACGCTTCGACCAGACGACTCTTGCAGACTGTACAGTGCTGCGGGTCCCAGAATTTCAGGTCGCCTTTCTTGGCGGCGCAGGGGGCGTGGGTCCAACACGCCTTGTGCCCGTAGAAGTCCGGGCGTTTCACTCCGCAGAAGTTGCTTTCACACTTCATATACTCCTCCTGTAAAAGAAAGAGATCATGAGTATATGGAAGGCATAAGAATGACTTACATTACTCTAAGGTTAAATTTTAAGTAGTTAAAATTTTATCTAACATTAAATAATTCATAAATATTGTAATGTTTGAGAATAGGAGCGGGAAAGGAAGTAGATAGACACATACTTGTGAATCCCGCCCAGTCGGTTACTGTAACCTTATCCATAGGCAATTTCATTTGTGACCGAGGGACACAAAACGGAAATCCACGTGGATCACCGTGGTGGGTAGAAGCTAAGTTTCTAGCAGAGATTGCCTGCGAGGTGTATCAGGGACTGAGACCACTCAGTTCCTTGGGGTAAAGGGGTAATAGGAGACCCCGTATAGATCTAGGTTCCGGCAACCGGCCGTGCTAAGACACACAGAGTATGCTGGAAAATTGTAATGTGCAAGAAGACAGCCCAGCCACCAATTAGGATGGTAAGATAATACCTATATATAGAAGTGGCTAAGCCATCTGGCTGCAGTGTAGGACTGTCGGCATGTTGTCGACGGGTAAGAGAAGGGGTGCATGTCCCTTGGCGCCTCCAGAGGGCGCCGGCAGGCCGACGGCACGCCGGCAGGCCGACGGCACGCCGGAGGCCGCTCCAGCAGGGTGTAAGGCATCAAGACAGACACATTGAGAATCTAAGCATAATGCCAACTTGGCGACCGCCGGCACAGCGGCGGAACGCCGGGGGGAGGTGGTGGCTCCGGCAGCCGAAGGCTGATGGCTTGGTGATCAGTTCATAAGACAATTAAGCATATGGTAGTATACCCAGACCGCCGGCAATCAATGCCGGCACGCCGGAGGCCGGCCCGAAGGTCGGACAACCGAAACTAGGTAAGGGAGGGGTGGATCATCGGTTGTATGCCGACGGAAGGCGGAAGCCCCCGGCACACGGAAGGCTGACGACTTAGAGGAGGGAGGGTATCTTATGAAAGAGAGTCACCAAAGTGTAGGGCGGTATCGCCGGCAGTAGAGGCGGCAAGGGACCGGCACCAGGGTAGATGGAGAGACAGATAAAGAGGAATTGGAGGGGTAAGACCACATACCCCTCCGGCATCCCTCCGGAGAGAGTGTACACATGATAGGAGTAGATACACCTAGCATCCAATGGCAGGGGGCCGGCAGCCGGCCGGGTGCCAGGGTAACCCAAGGGAGGGTTAGAGTACACTCAAGAGGGGGAACCCCCTGCTGGACAAATCGCTGCCAGTGGCTACCCCCATAGGACACTATGAAGGGTATGTGTACCAGAGCGGCTTGCTCAGCAGGATAGCCCTTCACTCCACCCCAGGGAGGAGTTGTAGGACTAGGGACAGATGTGTATAGGCAAGCCTATGTATAGGCTAGCCTACACCAAAGGGATAGGTGGGGAGGGAGAAGAAGAGGGGTCTTCCATAGAGGAGGCTCTGTACAAGAACGGCCACCAAGGAAAGGGAGGACGCTCCCTAGCCTAGGGTAGTTGACCAGAATGAGAATGGTGCAAGAGTACCGTCTCAAACTATAAAAGTACAGAACTAGCGCCCCCCCCCCCCCCAAGGCCTAACCTAGATAAGGAGTGTTAATTCCCAGGCTAGGTAGGCTGAAAGACACATCGCAAGTTGCAGGGGAAGGATGAGTAACCTAACCATAAGCAACTGAGGAAGGGCAGAGCCGTTCCTCATTCTCGGTCACAACCCTAAGGGGGGATCATTCCCTTAGGATAGACAGAGAAGCGATAAATACTCTGATTGTGGACAAGATTCCCCTATATAGAAGGGGAAGCCTGGCCACGCAGAGGGAATGCCCGTAGGCAGGGGATGTAGGGAGCATATAGGGGTTCCTACATTTAGGTTAGGTTAGAAAGGAACGCAATCAAACCGGTCCCCTATATGGTCCCTGAAGGCGAAAAACACTTACATCACAGTTAACAGTATGATAAATAATGCCACTATCTTCATAACTTAACCTAGGATCACTGGAATATATCATGCATGAACAAAAGTGCTAGGCAATCTAGCCTAGGGGCTAAGCTAGCGATCTAGTATGGAGTCGAACGATGACCGGATAATAGAGCGTTAAAACACGATATATGAAGTTCCCTGCTATGAAGACTAAATAACTAACAATATCAATTAGTTAAAAGGACGGAAAAAGCTGTTCTGGCTAGCTAAATAAGGCATGCAAGAGAACAGCGACGCCATAAAATGGCGTGTCCGTTAGCAGCACAGCTCCGCCACAAAACACAAAATATTACGAAAAGTAGAAGTTACTTTACGGCCAGAGCTTATTTAAACAATACTGGGTCCTGGTACTCAACTTTCCAGAAGAAGGCGAGGCTGAAGGTAAAGACATAACGGCGATGCAAGTCGCACAAGGGGAAATCCGTCTAGAGCAAGGTAGCTACAAGCAGAAGGATGAGGACGGACGTGACGTCATTTAGCAATGGCGCCCGTTTGTTTACGTTTTGAGTACCAAAAGTAGCCACGGATGAGTGTAACTGTGGAACGGCTCCCCAGTTATTCTCCACCTTTCCATATCGAAGTGTTAACTCTATATGGGGTGCAGATAGCTATGTGGCGTGTTAATACATGCGTCCCCTGTTGATATACGATATCTTAAAGGGAAACCTTTAGGATACTCGCACCAGAAGTTAGAATTCTGTGATAACCTGTGGTTTAATTCTCTGGGAATATCCTTGTAGTTAAATATACCCAAGAAAGCTACCGGAGGAACCTTCCATCATGACGTCATGGCTTGAGCCCAAAAATCTAGATTATTAAAAGATCGGCTTCAGTTGGATGACTTGACCAACATGAAACAAATTAGTCCCTCCCAGAAACCCTTTTAAAAAAGAAACCCTCTAAAAGTTAAACTGCATCTGGCATAATGATGAGACATATTATCATGCATTGTCTCTATTACTGCCAATTCATCTTGTTTGGCTGCTTTTAACACATTAAAAAGGACATTTAACTTCCCATTTGTAACCTATTGGTTAGAGCATTCAACATATAGATATCAATATTTACATTTATCCTATTATAGCCTTCAATATCTCACTACTTTGTACTTTAAGCAAAAAGTTTAAGGGAAATCAGTAGTTATAATGTTAATTATATTAGAATTAATAATATTTTTATATCAAAACTGTTAGAGGATCCCCTCGTCTACCATTACCGAGAGAAGTTCTGGTCGTATCCTTTCTGCAACTGATAGAGGATCTCAATCTACCATTATTGAGAGAGGAAGAAATAAACAATTAAGATAACATATTGTGAGAACAGTAGCAACCTTAAAATAGATCTTTCATATATAAACTATAAAACTTGAAATAAAAGTAATAAGATAAAATGCTGTGCCCGAGAGTATCCTCAAGATATGTGTATTGTATTATAGATGTTAATGCAATATTTATTTAATTTCTCATATTTATTAAATTTTTCATTACACTGAAATAAAGATATATTTTTCATTACACTGAAATAAAGATATATCTAAAATTCTACCTATTTCATGCTTTTATGATTATATTTAAGAAGGAATTCTAAATAAAATGTATTCTTGATTCATTTTTTTTTTTACTATTTAAATATATCTTTGTAATTAGTATTTTACTTTCCTGAATAACAAACATTACGGGCCAACCAAGGGAAAGGCCCGTGCCAACAACAAGTGTTGGCTTTAATACCCCAACAACAACAATAACAAACAATAACGTAAATTTACATATACACTTTTTACGGAGTACAGATTAACATCTGCTCCTAATAGTACCTATTGCTGCATCAGTTCACTGATCAATTTTTTACCGGCTGTCTACGCAAGGTAAGGCAATCTACACACTCACATTAACTGTGAATTTATTTATCCTCCTTTAGCACTCCTTAAGTAACACGTACCAGAACGACTTGTGCTATCTTACCAGGGCTTAAACTCATGCATATGTCATATGACTATCACCTTGAATGCTGCTGCTTTTTCACTTAGATTACCTTAAAACTTTTTCCTATTACCTTGAAACCATGAAAATTACCTCAAACTAAGGTAATTACCTTAAAAGTTGAAACCTTGTTCCTTACTCACTTAAAATCATATCATCCTTCACAAATAGATTAACTGGAGTAAAAAAGCAGTAGGTCTAGTGTGTGTAAATAGATTCTCTTAGTTCGTCTTCTCTTCCTTCCCCTGCTTCTTTTGCTATCTCTAGGGACCCTTCTGTTATTCTTAATGTCCATCTATTGTTTGTCATTCTCATTATATGTCCTCTCCATGTCCATTTCTTCATCTTGTTGTTTGAATACCCTCTACTTTAGTTTGTTCTTATCGTATCCATGTTGCTCTTTTAGTGTCTCTTAGTCTTATTCCTATCAATAGTCTTTCCATAGCTTTTTGAGTTGTAACTAGTTCGTGTTCTAAGGCTTTAGTAAGGATCCAAGTTTCTGATACACATGGTAGGCCTAATACTTGTAGGGCAGTTTCATTAAACAGTTCACTTCTTTAGAGAAAGTGGCATTTTACACTCATAATTACATTTTGTTTACCTAAGCTGATATCTTAAGCTTGTCAAAGTCATTTGCCATGTTTCAGATAATGCTAATATTGAAAAATGTTTCTCATTTATCAATTGGAATTATTTGGTTACCAATAGACTCAATAGACACAATTCATAACATCCTTGGTATCCATGGTCTTTTTCTGCTAATCTCTTCAATTCCAGAATATAAAGTTTTAAATGTCTTGATTCACTATATGGTCAAATATTTTGTTCAGCTCACTGCAATATATACACATCTTATCTGCTGTGAGTTGCATTCCTTGGTGGCGTGGTTTAATGAATATCACCTGCACTCTATATCATCAGTCTTGAACTTTCAATCTTCTTTAATCAACCACTACTTTAGCTCACCTTTATCAGATTCAAGAAAAGACAATCTTGTCCAGTCTCATCTACTTTTAATTATCTAAAATAATATTTAATTGTTTTTTATGCATTTGATTACACTACATCAAGTTTAGGCATATAGCTAGAGCAGAATCATTTGTGCATTTGGGAACTTATAAATAAATATAGCAATGAATAATAAGCAGTGAACGTAAGAAGGGCATAGACGCCCAGTTATGTTAGGTGGGGAAAATTGGGTTAGGTGGTGTTTTTTGTCTGTATCTCTCTCTTAAGGGGACCGCCAGCTATGTTCTGCCTTTTTTAGCTAATGATTCAAAATACACAATATCTATATAAAATTTTAGTCATATATAGTACTTTTATTATATATAAATTTCAAGTCATTTTATCCAAACCTTTTTTTATTTATTAGCTAAAGTTAAAAATTACTAATCGATTTACACTGGCTGCCTATTAACCCTGGATAGGTACGCTCCTCGGACACCCCTTTAAGGGTATACTCGGACGCGCGCGACCCCGACGCCAAAAAAAATTCTTGAAAAATTAGTTTTTGCAGTAACCTCCTTTTTTCTTTTGCCAAAAAAAAAACTTCAATGAATGCTTAAAAAAACTGTAAAGATAAATACTACTCATCTGCAGAAAAACTATTTATTATAAATATTTTTAAAAATTAAGTAGAGAAAAAAAAAGACCTTACATAAAAATTCATAAAAAAAAAAATTATACATATATACACAAATCCTTTTAGGAATTGATTCTTGAATGTTTAGGACACATCTTGATGTATTTTGGATGAAGTCAGACCCATGGAGGTGAAGATCTGAAATGAGAAAAAATGGGTAACTTTTTTTGGCCAAAAAAATTTGTCCAAATTTCATGAATTTTTTTGGGTACCCAAATGAAATAGGAAGTGGCTAATTTTTTTAGGGAATAAACATATGTTATCCTAAAATAGAAATATGGAAAAAAATCTTCATTATTTTGTAAATTACATTTATATCAAGGGCCATATCCAAAGGTAATTTTTTGAGTACTTAGAAATTTCGTAAAAAAATAAATATATTTAATATATAATATGATATTTATGCAGGTAAAAATATACCAAAATATCACAAATTCTATAGGGAACAAGAATATATATAGATAGGGCAACTTACGCTTCGGATATGTCCACAAAATGGCCGCCAACCACACTGACTCAGACTCCCTAATCTGCCACCTGAAATGTAGGAAGGGTATGTCAATTTCAAGGTGTTATTTACTAATCTAATTATTCTTGGATATGCATAAAAATTGTATGGTGGGTTGCTGGATAATTGTCGATTATTTTACGACTATAAAATTAAAATTCTGACCCAAAAAAATTTTTTGAAGGGAAATAAAATCGAAAAAAAAATGTAAAACAATATAATACTTTAGCTAAAAAAATTTGATGATATTCAATCAAAAAAGAAGTAAACAAAATTTTCCGACAAATAAACATCTACAGTAGATGAATCATTACTCTGTGATAGTTCCTTAGTACGTAGTAATTTTGAAAGAAATGGGAAAAAAACGAGAAAGTGGCAATCGCAGGAAAATCGAACACATACCTATATATACGCCATATCTGGCTAAAAATAAAGATAGGCATGGGTAGCCAGATCATCTAGAAACACTTTCCAACACTATGAAAATACAAGTTTTGCGACACTACTTGCCAATTCCTTACGGTAACATGACTAAGCAAAAAAATACAAACAAATAAAAAGGGGCACTCGCGGAAAAATGGCCAACATTCTAATATACGGCATTTCAGAAAAAAAAAAAATTTCAGCCACGTACTAGGCAAACCATCAAGGCACATTTTCCGACAAATAAACATCTAAATGAATCATTACTGTGTGATAGTTCCTTAGTACATAGTAATTTTGAAAGAAATAAGAAAAAACGAAAAAATGGCAATCACCGGAAAATCGAACACATACCTATAAATACGCCATATCTGGCTAAAAAAAAGATAGGCATGGGTAGCCAGATCATCTAGAAACACTTTCCAACACTATAAAAATATAAGTTTTGCGATACTACTTGCAAAATTCCTTACGGTAACATGACTAAGCAAAAAATTGCAAAACAAATAAAAAGGGGCACTCGTGGAAAAATGGCCAACATTCTAATATACGGAATTTCAGAAAAAAAAAAAAATTCAGCCACGTGCTAGGCAAACCATCAAGGCACATTTTCCGACAAATAAACATCTAAATGAATCATTACTCTGTGATAGTTCCTTAGTACGTAGTAATTTTGAAAGAAATGGGAAAAAACGAAAAAATGGCAATCACAGGAAAATCGAACACATACCTATATATACGCCATATCTGGCTAAAAAAAAAAGATAGGCATGGGTAGCCAGATCCTCTAGAAACACTTTCCAACACTATAAAATTATAAGTTTTCCGACACTACTTGCCAATTCCTTACGGTAACATGACTAAGCAAAAAAATGCAAAACAAATAAAAAGGGGCACTCGCGGAAAAATGGCCATTCTAATATACGGCATTTCAGGAAAAAAAAAAATTTCAGCCACGTGCTAGGCAAACCATCAAGGCACATTTTCCGACAAATAAACATATAAATGAATCATTACTCAGTGATAGTTCCTTATTACGTAGTAATTTTGAAAGAAATGGGAAAAAACGAAAAAATGGCAATCACAGAAAAATCGAACACATACCTATATATACGCTATATCTGGCTAAAAAAAAAGATAGGCATGGGTAGCCAGATCATCTAGAAACACTTTCCAACACTATAAAAATATAAGTTTTGCGACACTACTTGCCAATTCCTTACGGTAACATGACTAAGCAAAAAAATGCAAAACAAATAAAAAGGGGCACTCGCGGAAAAATGCCCAACATTCTAATATACGGCATCTCAGATAAAAAAAAAGACATGCACGTGTTAGCCCAACCATCAAGGCACACTTTCTAACACATAAACATGAAAAAAAATCAATAATATACGGCAATTCCTTACTACGTAGTAAATTTTTACAAATATTGAAAAAAAAAACAGAAATTGGCAACCGCTGTTAAATACCCCATATACCAATAACTACGTCGTATCTGACAAAAACAAAGTCACGCATGGGTAGCCAGATCATCTAGACACACTTTCCAACACTAAAAAAGCAAAAGTTTTACGACACTATTTGGCAATATCTTACGGAAAAATGACTTGGCAAAAAATTTTTAAAAAATGAAAAAGGGGCACTCGCGGTAAAATGGTCCTCGTGGTGATGAACGACATTTTAACTAAAAAAAAAATCCTGCACATGGTAGCCAAACAATCCACCAAGACTTTCCACAACTGATAACCTATACAAGTTGCACCATTCTACGACAATTTCATAATACGTAATAACTTTGATAATTATGCAAATTACCTTAGAAAGGTAAACTCGGTCGCGCTCGACCCCGACGCATCTCAGAAATCGGGGAAGGAGTACAGCTACAGCAATGCACATCTGGACACTACTAGAGCGTGTAGGCGAGACACCTACTGCAGGTCGATCACCCACAAATTCAGTTACGGGGGTGAGTCACGTGAGAAAAACCTCTTTTTTTTTGACGCTCGGGGTCGCGGACGACCCACCGTACCGTTCCAGGGTTAAAGTGAGAATTGAATTCAAAATAAGTACAATAGCCCACCAAGTTATTGTAATGGCAGAAATGCTTCATTTAACTGAATGGAAATCCCATTGACGATTATTGGACCTATAAACGAATTGGTTCTCATCTCATCAAATTGGTCTGATAGCCACACCTGGTTGAGATGGTGTAGGATCGAGTGTGCATATGCAGAGGTGTAGAGAGGTGTAACAAAGGAGTAGTTGTCTGCGGTCGAGAGTTTTTGATTGAGCTCACAAGCTAAACAAAGGCGTAGTTGTTTGAGCCTCGGGCATAGCTGTGCGAGGTAAGTTCAGAGCACACTCTTCAAGTCGACAATGACCAGTGTAGAGGGGTAACGGTGTTGCTCCTCTTATTATTATGTGAAACTCTTATTTTCTCCCTTGTAAAAGGTATGCACTTGTCTTAGTTATAATGTATGTGTTTTGATAACATTTGATATTGTCTATTGTGGTTATTTATTTTTTTAAATGCAATAACAGAATTATCATGTAAGGTTACGATAATTTTGCCAGTATTGAAATTGCTTCATGCTGAGCTTGCATGAGGTTGGAATTTTGCCACCAACCAAAGTTAAGATGTGCAATATTATTCCCAGATTTGTGCAAGTGTTTATTCTTGAGTTGCTAGGCTAACTGTGCAGCGTAACCAGTAGGATAGGTAAGAGTAGAGTATACCCTAGGCTACGAATTGCATGTTGTTTGACATAGGATCGTTGTCCTAAATGAAGACTTTGTATTACAGGGTACCAGTTTGGAGTACCTGTCATGTACTAGCACTTGTAGAAGTAAGAAATAAAAAGACCCCGGGAATCAGCCTTTCCCTCAACCTTCACCACAAAGCAAGATCCGTCCTTTTCCACATCAAGTGTAAGTTTAACTTTAAGACTAGGCTTAGAGTATTAGCCTATACCTATGATGTACACGGTATTAGCCTATGTCAAGGTTTGATTTGTTTTAGATAGGCTAGCCAGGAGTAAGTTGATTGTCCTAAATTGAATGGTAGCCTCCGAAAGTGAGTCAGGACAATTGACGAAGGTAAGAGTTTAATGAAAAATATTGGTTAATGGTATGATATTATTAGAACCGGTCGTCCAAGATACTTAAGAGAATTGCTACGCATTGCGCAGCCAACAAATCGTGTCGACACGAGATAGTTACAGATGGCTTCAAACTGTTGGAACCTAGACGCATGTCTACTTTAGGCTAAGGCCCCACCGAATCCATCGCGTGCGTCCAACACGGCTAAGCAGCCTCGTGCGTGTATAAGCATGTCCGTCTTTTGTGGGTATGGCCCAACCAGACAACGAGCGACAGTTACAAGACGGACAGTTCAGCACCACTAGTCATTATGGAGGGAGCGTGCAAATTTTTGCTCTATGACTCATTGCTGTCAACAAAATTAGAAGTGTTTAAGACCAGGAAAATCTGGACTCATGACATAAATTTAGAATGAGGAAAGAGTGGAGAATATGCAACACTCTTTCATAAGCTACGACAGCATCCAGACAAGTTTTTTTAATATTGTCGGATGTCGCCGAAAACCTTTGACCTAATTCACGAGGGCATTATGTCTCAAATATCAAAATTTAATACCAATTACAGGAGACCAATATCAACGGAGAAGAGACTTGTAGTAATTCTGAGGTAAGGATTACTGATTTCTAAATTTTTAAGGTTGCCCTTTATTTTATTCAATAAAAAAAATCAAATATGTAAATTGTTTGTGAACTGAATACTATATAAAGAAACTTTTTAAACAAAGGTATTTACATACATGTATCCATTAAAATATATTAATAATGATAATAATAATATTAATTATATTAATAAAAATAATAATAATAATAATAATAATAATAATAATAATAATAATAATAATAATAAAAACTACCTGAATTCTTTATCACAACCAAAAATCATCACTTTTGATATAGCTCAAAGTTGGGTAGGTGGTTCAATAGATGGTGTCTGGCTTGGCTCAGTTCGGAGACGCACGTCTACTGCGGCTAAAAACAAAATGTTGTTCCTTAACGCAAAAAACGCTTAGCCGTCCTATCTGTGGTGTGTTTATGTTATGATATCCTCTTTATTGGAAATACTTTTTTTATTGTTTCTGAGATGTCTGAAATTCTTTTATTTATTGCTAAGTTTTTTTGTTATATTTAGTTGTTTAGATCAATTTCCATTTATTTACATAAATTTATTCATTGCTAACTTTATTGTGTTTTATGGTGTGTTTTCATTGTTGTTGAGTTCTATTTTTTGTTCCTCTGTGGCTATTTTCATAGTTATTGTACCTTTAAAAATTTTCCAATTAGCGTTTTTAATATCTTGCCTGTATTTTAATCTCTGACTATTGGTTTAGTTGAGAGTTTAACTATTATGGAATATGATCATAAACGGTAATTGGATCTGGTGACATGGTATAGTTTAGATGTGCTCTGTTGTTTTTAAGTATTATGTCTAGTCTGGTTTCATATAGTTTATCTAGTTTTTATGTCATTATGTTGAATATTGGGTCTATGCGTGTTAGGAAGTTATAGCCTATGTGCTGTTTTACTGCATTTCCTTTTGCGCTTGTTGTAATGAAAGCAATACTTGGTGATAATTTCCAAGCTTTATTCAACACATTAGCAAACTACCATATCTGTAACCAAGAAAGACAACAATGAATATCAACATAAATGCACATGTTAACACAAACACATAACTTATGAAAATCATGCTATAAAACATTAACATAGGAAGAACAAAACAATAAACAAAACAATATAAATACTCAAACATTGACAGTAAAAAGCAGCTAAGACCAACTGATATTATCACATTCTCCCCTCCTAGAAAATTCAACTTTAATCAAAGCAAATGTATTGGTTTAATCCCATCCATAGCGATCAGGCGGCCTTGACACACGAGTGGACCTTCTTATCTCAGTGGGCTCTCTGGATTCATGACAATCACGGTTATCATGAGTTTGTGTATCCTGTACTTCAGTTGTATCTGGGGACTCCGTCTCTCCTGATGGTTCAACATGGTGTACAGGAGACGTTGCACCTGCAGGACTTGGGGCTAAGTCACGGGTAGACACAGTTGATTCTCTACCGTCTGGATATTTGACATTTGCATACATTGAGTTTGCATCCATGAGTTGAACCTCTTCAGTTAACGGTTCATGTTTGCTAGATCTAACATGCCGTCGCAATAGTACAGGTCCAGGGGTCAAAAGCCATGACGGTAACGTACTTCCAAGACTAGAGCGTCGCTGAAACCTAAAAAAACGTTCATGAGTTGTCTCATTAGTTGCTGTACATAAGAGCGACCTAACTGAGTGCAAAACCTCAGGAAGTACTATCTCCCAGTGTTGAGTCTTCAAGCCACGACTTTCGAGTACTAGACAAATAGATTTCCAAATAATACCATTATATCTCTCAACCTGGCCGTTGCCCATCGGATGATAAGGTGTCGTTCTGCTGGTTGCAACCCCCTTCTGAGAAAGGTACAGTTTCAGTTCTTGGAACATGAAAGAAGCACCTTGATCTGAATGAATGAAACTAGGCATTCCACAAAGGATAAAGATAGATTCATGACATTTGATCACTGTTTTCGAATGCATGTTTGGACAGGGAAACACAAAGGGGAAACGTGAATACTCGTCAACAACTGTAAGAATGTACTTATTGCTCGTGGTAGAGGGCAGAGGCCCCTTGAAATCAATGCTAAGACGTTCCATTGGCTGGGTGGCCTTTATGAGGACTCCTTTTCCTGGACGATGGAATTTTGGGTTTTGTTGGGCACAAATTCTACAAGAAGCACACACTCTTTTCACGTCATCTGTTGAAAACGGGAGGTTTTTGGATCGCACGAAGTGCAAAAGGCGAGTGACGCCAGGATGGCAGAGGTTCTCATGGATGTCAGTGAGACTTGACATTGAGGAAATAGACAATAGGCACGAGTCAGGGTGTCCGGTGCAATATTCTGTTTCCCCGGACGATACTGTATAGTATAGCTGTAGGATGCCAGCTCCAACCTCCACTCTTGTATCTTGTTGTTCTTTATTTTAGTTCGCTTCCTGCTGTCTAACATGAACATCACCGATCTTTGATCAGTAATCAGAGTAAAATGTCGTCTCGCTAAGAAATGGCTCCACTTGCGAACCGCTTCAATAATAGCTGTGGCCTCTTTTTCCACTGCTGGATAATGCAACTCGCTACCCTGGAGCGTTCTCGACATAAAAGCTACTGGGCGGCCACCCTGATTCAAGACTGCGGAGACAGCAACTTCCGAAGCATCACACTCTACAACAAAAGGAAGACTCTCATCCACAGCCCGCAGTGAAACATCCATAAGTTGTTTTTTTTAAAGAATTGAAAGCAGCTAGTGCTGGCTCGCTCAGTGGAAAAGTTTTTGTGTTCACTAAGGGATGTATCGTGTCAGAAAAACCAGGGATCCATTTGGCATAATAGGCAAACAATCCTTGAGCTCTTCGCAGAGAGCCCATATTTGTGGGAGGCGGTAATTCTTGAAGGGGACGTAATCTGTCTGGGTCAGGCTTTATAACATTATTCCCGACACAATACCCTAGAACATTGATTGTAGGAACAGAAATAACCGATTTCCCTTCATTGAGGGTAAGGTTCCGTTTCCGAACCACCTCCAAGAAGTTTTGAACGTTTTCATCATGTTCAGCCTGAGATGTTCCACCTACAGTGATATTGTCAAGATATGGAAAAGTATCTTTGCGCTTCTCATCCTCAACTAGTTTGTCCATAGCTCTTTGGAATGAAGCTACACCATTCGTCACACCAAATGGAATCCTACAAAATTTAAACAATTTCCCTGCACCTTCAAAAGCAGTGTACTTCCTCTCACTCTCTTTAATGCTGATTTGGTGATATGCACTCTTCAAGTCAAATGTGGAAAACACCTTATATTTAGCAAGGTCATATACCATATCCTCTATCCTTGGGAGGGGATAAGCATCTAGTTCTGTGTATTGGTTAATGGTCTGGGAATAATCAATGCAAAGTCTCTTTTTATGCCTATCAAGTGGATCTTTGACTACTACAACCTGTGCCCTCCAAGGGGATATACTTGGTTCGATGATACCTTCAGATAGTAAATGTGAAATTTGGTCTTTTACAAACAGCTGGTCATCTAGACTATAGCGTCTGGATTTGACTGCAATGGGTTTACACTGTTGAGGTAAGTTCGGAAACAATGACGGTTCATCAATGTCAGCTGTCGCTAGTAAACAAACAGGTTTGGCGCCAGTTATCTTCAAACTTGGTCTTTTCCCTTCATATTGAAAACTCACGCTCTGGTTCGATGATACCTTCAGATAGTAAATGTGAAATTTGGTCTTTTACAAACAGCTGGTCATCTTGACTATAGCGTCTGGATTTGACTGCAATGGGTTTACACTGTTGAGGTAAGTTCGGAAACAATGACGGTTCATCGATGTCAGCTGTCGCTAGTAAACAAACAGGTTTGGCTCCAGTTATCTTCAAACTTGGTCTTTTCCCTTCATATTGAAAACTCACGCTCTGGTGTTGCTTTTGGAAATCATAACCCAAAATGACATCACAACACAAATCCTTCAGGACCCCTAGCTGTATACAGGGATATCTCTGATCAAGGTGAACCAAGTCTGCTATGACAAATCCAGGGGAACTAGCATTGAACGATTTTGATGCCATTGAGACGCTGAGCTTGCAGGGACTACTGTCAGTTTTAGTCTCTGCGCTACTTCCTCACGTATAAAACTACCCGAGCTACAAGAATCAACTAGTGTCTTCAATGAGTGGCCATTTACAGTGATGTTTGTAGCTGCATGTGAAAGATTATTTGGATAAGTGGCAGTTATTGTAAGCAAAGTGGGATTATACAATGTAGCAGTGGTACTACCTGAAATTTTTTATTTACAGACTTTTGCAAAATGGCCTGTTTTACCGCATTTGTTGCATGTGGCAGTACGTGCGGGACAACTCACTCTACCTGTACTGTGAAGTGCATTACCACAAAAATAACATTTTCGCTTTGATAAGTAGGCAGCGGCAACAGCTGAACCTCCCGGTGAACTTCCTTCAGCTCCCTCTTGCGTTGAATGTTGCTGCTGGTCACCGGTTGGCTGCGCCTGCCGCTCTGGAACTAAAGCAGCAGTATGAGGAACAGGTGGCAATGCATATGCGTCGGCACTGCGCTGGGCAAGATCCAACGTACGAGCTTGACTGTGTGCAGTTTCCAGATTCAGTGACTTATTCTCTAGTAACCACTGACGAATAAATACTGAGGCAATACCATTGATAAATGCATCACGTACTAGCTCTTACCGATATTGTTCTGCTGTGACTGGCTGGAAGTTGCAGTCTTTGCTAAGTTTATGTAACTCGCGCAGAAATTCGTCAATGGATTCTCCTGACTGCTGTCGTCGCGTCGCTAAAACATGTCTAGCAAAAATCTCATTTGGCAACTTGACATAAACACTATCCAGTTTAGCGATTGCACTCTCAAAAGTACTACAGTCTTCGATCAGTTCATATACACTCGAGGACACACAATTCACTAATGCCCTCAACTTGTCTGGTGCAGCATCTCCACTTTCTTCTATGAAATTAGTGAATGTTCTATGCCAGTGCTTCCACTCTTTGGCTGCATTGGACGAGCTGGGATCCGTGTCCAGTCTGGACGGCTTCAGTAACTTAGCCATGATGAGTATGTGTTGAATGAATTGTAATGAAAGTAATACTTGGTGATAATTTCCAAGCTTTATTCAACACATTAGCAAACTACCATATCTGTAACAAAGAAAGACAACAATGAATATCAACATAAATGCACATGTTAACACAAACACATAACTTATGAAAATCATGCTATAAAACATTAACATAGGAAGAACAAAACAATAAACAAAACAATATAAATACTCAAACATTGACAGAAAGAAACAGCTAAGACCAACTGATATTATCACACTTGTGTCTGGCTGTCTCTCGGGTATAGTATTGGTTACCAAAATGGAATGGCCTCTTCATACATACCTGGTATAGTAATAGTTCATAAAGTGAGAATGAATCCTTTTATCTCAGCATCTTCGCCGACGCATCTTGGTGGGATATAATCAGAGACTTCTTATTAAAATACGTTTAATCTTGCTAAGGTCTACATTACAGATCTACCCTCTGACTTGACTCTCGAGTGAGAATATGCAAACAAAACTCGCACGCATACATTCTTAAAACAAAAAATGAGCATCGCTCTCAAAATGATCGAGTCGTACTGCAATACAAAAGTAAAAAGAATCACATCCTAACTTTAGGACAATTAGTTAATGATTAAATCCTTCATAACATACGCTACTATTCTTTTGAACAATGCTGAAACACGTTTTATCAATGCAATACTGTACAACATTACTCTTAATACCATATAGTATTACAGTAAAAATTACACAAGTCTCTTCCTCTTTAACTTGACATTGTACAAAACTGCTAATCTAATCTCTCAGGGGCTTCCCTCTATTCATCCTATAGGGAAGTACTCTAACATCATCCTGTCAACATGAATAGATTCTGAATCTACATCTGAGGTTTGAGCATCTTAGTTAATATTTGATTTAACTAGAATTTCTCATCTCTAACATTCACATGATCTACAGCATTTTTATTTAACGGCTGTAATTGATCAACGTGACGTTTTACAATAATTCCCCCAACTTCAACATCACAATGTAAATTTCTTATCTTTTTACAATTTCTCCTGGTACCGCCTTTTCTGGGGTATTGCATGATCTTACCATGACATTGAAACAAGAGGAAAAATGTCTTACTTTTGGGAGACTTTCTAATTGCCCATACCCTTTTTCTTCTGAATCACTTTACAAACTTGGATACAACAAATATAATTCACACCTATTCCTCCTCCCCTTCAACAAATTTGATGGTGGCACACCTGTTGTGCTGTGTGGTGTTGTTCTATAAGACAATGAAAACTTTGACACATTATAAAATGTTATTCAAATATGCCTTTCTGCATTTCATGTTATGCTTGAATGTTTGAACAAACCTTTCAGCTTCTCCATCCGTGGAAGGGTTATATGTTGCTGAAAATATATTTTTAATACCTTTTACTTCAAAAAAATCTTTAAATTCCTGTGAGGTAAACTGTGGCCCATTATCTGATACAATTCTTTCTGGAATTCCATGTGTAGGAAATTTTTTTTTCATTAATTCTTGAATTGTGGCATAAGATGTTGTCTTCATTGGCATTACTTCTGGCCACTTACTTTAAGCATCTGCAACTATTAAAAACAAATAACCAAAGAAAGGACCTGCAAAATCTATGTGCAGTCTTTGCCATGGATACCTGGGTAATTCCCAGGGATGCATTCTTGCAAATTGAGGGTTGTTCTCTGCCGTAGCACAATTCATACAATTTCTTACAAAGAATTCAATATCTTAATCTTCACCTGGCCTCCTGACAAAACTCCTTGCAATGGACTTTGATCTGACAATACCTTGATGATCAGCATGTATTTCAGACAAAACCTTATTCCTCAGTGAACTAGGAATAATTACTCTTGACCCTTTCATTATACAACCTTGTGCTATACTTAGTTCACTCCATATATCTTTATAGACATTACAATTTACCTCATATCCACATAACTCCCTACCTGTCATTAAGCTCCCTAAAACCTTACTAAGTATTGGGTCTTTCTTGGTATTATGTGCAATATCCTTGGCTGTAATGGGTACATCATATACTGAAACTAGTAATGCACTGTCATCATACTCTTCTGGTGCTTTGTCTACTGGAAATCTAGATAAAGCATCTTCATTACCCATCTTTGGCATAGGACGATATTCTATATCATAATGATATGCAGCTAACGTAATAGCCCAACGTTGTAGTCTTGCTGCTACCAACGTAGGTAAACTTGCTTCTGGACCCAATATTTTTAAAAGAGGTTTATGATCTGTAACAAGTGTGAACTTTTTCCTTCCATAAGGGGACCGTACGCCATGTCCGCCATTTTTTTCTAATGAACCAAAATACACCATTTCTTTATATGTTTTAGACATATATAATACCTTCAAGTCATTCGATCGAAAACTCTGATACATTAGCAAACATCATAATATTAAAAGAAATTTAGGTACAATTTTTCCCACTAATACAAAACCAATTTTATTGAATCTTATATCTTAAAAACTACTTTATAAACCAAACAATTCTGTGAGACAGAATTTTGATTTTCCTTTTTGTTTTGTTTTTTTACAAAATTTTGTTTACTTTTCCTCGTCATAAAAAATAATCATAAAAAATAAAGCAAAAATAAAATAAAAATTTCGTCCCCAAAAATTGTGGGATTTTTAGTCGTCTTCTCATTGGTACCTTTCTCTCTAAAATCGAACAATAAATAAGTGAGAAAAGTGTACCTAATTGTGAATAAGTATGTTTTTAAGTTATGAGCTCCCAAAGATTTGCAACAGATTTTCAATTCTTTTCTTAAAGAAATCAAGATAACATTATGGTCGCTATTATTGTTTTTTCCTACATAAACGCACTCTAAACGAGGTATTTGAGCCCTCAGTTCACTATTACTGTGTCATGAGTTGCCAGCGATCTCTAAGGGCTCGGCCAGACCAAGCGCGGCTTCCCGCGCCTCCTATCTGGCCACCTACATAAGATACCTAAGGTTTCAATTTGCCGCCATTACCTCTTGTCGCTAACTTCGCCGCTAGCCCCGCTTGGTCTGGCCGGGCCCTCATTGTTGCCAGTGTTTTAGTTAGCATGTTTCAGCTGTGCACTCCTATTCATGTTTCCCTCTCTTCTTGGTTCTTTTTTTTTTTTTTTTTTTTTTTTGTTCTCCGCTTACTTTTTGTTCTTTCTATGACCTTAGGTAACTTTTGCTTTGCTATAAAGCTCCAGAGGACGTTGTGAAAACACAATGTATATACGATCTGCAAGTAAACAAACATATGCATTATAACTTCTATATGTCTTTGGAAACTCTGGCTGCAGTTCCTGTAGCTGGTAGTTTTCATTCAAGAAGCGTCTATCAATGCCTTCCATTTCTGCCAAAAGTACGAGATTTTAAAACAGAAGAGAGAGAGAGAGAGAGAGAGAGAGAGAGAGAGAGAGAGAGAGAGAGAGAGAGAGAGAGAAAGAGAGAGAGAGAGAGAGAGAGAGAGAGAGAGAGAGAGATCATGAATCATTTTATACTGAGAGAATTTAACTTTGGAGTGTTAGCATTTGGTTGATATAGATGGCAGTTCAAATTGAGAGAGAGAGAGAGAGAGAGAGAGAGAGAGAGAGAGAGAGAGAGAGAGAGAGAGAGAGAGATCAACCATCCTTTGATTCCAAGAGAGTTGAACATTGGTATTAGAGTATTTATATAAATGGCAGTTTAAAATAATTTGAGAGTGATATATATATATATATATATATATATATATATATATATATATATATATATACATATATATATATATATATATATATATATATATATATATATGTATATATATATATATATATATATATATATATATATATATATATATATATATATATATATATATATATATATATATATATATATAAATAAACGCATAGACGATTCTGTCAAACTCCGTCATGCAGACGACGCAGTGAAGATTATGCTACCCTTTAAAGACCTATATATCTTCATTATATGAAAAAATAATTGACTATTTGTTTTTTTTTCATGACCTTAGGTAACACTGGCCTTGCTATAAAGTTCCCGAAGACGTTGTGGAAACACAATGTCCATTTGTACTGCAAGTAAATTAACACATGCATTATGACTTCTATACGTCTTTGGAATCTCTGGCTGGTGTTCTCGGAGGAGTAGATTTCGTTCACCTACGCTTTACCAATGCTTTTCCTTTCTTCCAGACGTACGAGATTTATGATCTGCAAAAAGCGTGAACCTTTTCCTGCCATAAAGATACATATGAAATTTTTTAAAGCCATACACTAGTGCTAAACCTTCTTTCCCTATTTGAGAGTAATTCCTTTCTGCCTTGCTCAATACAATTGGCTGTTCCATCCTGCATTACAGGAGATAATACTGCGCCTAAAACTATGTTCGATTCATCACAAACTAATTTAAATGGTAAATCCATTTGATAATGTAATAGAAAGGTATGTGATGTTATTTCCTGCTTGATTCTTTCAAAATATTTCTGACAATCTTTTGTCCTATTCCACTCTACACCTTAATTCAGTATGTTATACAATGGATGTGCAATTGCAGATAAATTCTGAATGCAATTTCCATAAAATGTTACTAAACCTTAAAATGATTGTAATTCTTTTTCATTTTCTGGCACCTTTGTTGATATCACTGCATTAATTTTCTCCTTAGTCTTGTGAATACCTTTGAACTTGATTGCAAAACCTAAGTATTCCAATGAATTAACTTCTAAAATACATTTGCTCCTATTTACTCTAATATTATGTTCCTTCAACTTCTTCAGAACTACTCGTAATCTTCCTCTATGTTCTCTTTTATCTATACCAGAGACTAAAATATCATCTATGAAAATTACTACTCCTATGTCGTTGCAAACATGTCTTTTGGTAATGGATGTTGAGCTACCTAAAGCTGTTGATTGAACGTTACCTTTGTAATCTCCACATAATCTAACCTGACCGTTTTCCTTCATGATAGAAACTAATGTTGTAGCCCAATCTGAGTATGTAACTTTTTCCAAGAACCTTCACTTTCTAACCTTTTGATTTTTGTTCCAATTGTACCTTTCAATGCTTATGGTACTGGTATTGGAGCCATAAATCTATGAGTATTATCTGATTTCAAAACTAAAATTGCCTTTGCATTCTTTAGTGTACTAACTATATCTTCAATTACGTCATGAAACTCTGATAGAATATTATCCACAGACACTTCATTCTTTTGTTCATCTTGTGTACCTGTAACCTTCCAAATACTAGGCCAATCTGATTTCATATAATGCAACCAGTCCAAACCTAAAAAAGTTTGTCTTTTACCTTTCACTACCGTTAATGGCATTCTGTCTAACTTTTGATCTTTATACTGTACTTCTACGCTCAAGGCACATATTATCTGAATATGAAAATAATTATAACCTTTCAAAACTATTTGTGCCGCCTAGTAACAAATAAGGAATGGTTTTAGCAGTTTTCTCAGACATAATTGATACATCAGCCGCTGTGTCAACTTGCATTACAATTGGTTTACCATTTATGATCACTTCTACCAATATGTGTTTCTTTGCTCCTTTATTGACGGAATTAATGCGAAAAGCAAAATCAGTTTCTGACCTAACCTGATTATCATGAACATTTTCAGCATTATTCTCTGTGCTTACAATATCAACTGCTGCCTTTTTTTTTTTTAAGAGAAAATCTGCAAACATTTGAAAAATTTCCCGTCTTTCTACAATTTTGATCAGTTTTCTCACACCTATAGCATTTGAGTTTTTCCAGTTGCTTCTGCGTATAGGTATGATTCTGATATTTGTGAGCATTAGATTTCGTAGATATCCTATGACTAAGCTTTGACGTATTCTTTCTTTGATTCTCATTGTCTTTCACATTTGAGCCTATCTTGCTAATTTTAGAATTTTCCATTCTATTGCTTGTAGAATTACCTATCATATTACTTTGCCTATTTAATGTTTTTAGAGCTCTGCCTGTAATCAATACCTTCTTTAGTGTTGAATCTTTATCTTGCAATAATTTTTTTCTTAGTTCTTGTGATGTGCAATGGGAAATGACTTGATCTATGACAACATTTTCTAACTCTAGAAATTCACATGAAACAGCTAAATTCTTTAGTCTAGTCACAAATGTATCTAAACTTTCGTGGTCTTTCTGATATGCCTCTGCAGTAAATTGATACCTCTCAAAAATCTATTGACCCGAGAAGCAAAATATGTGGTAAGAGCCATAATCGCATCTTCACTAGTGTCATCGGTAGGGTTTAGTGACTTAAACACTTCCTGAACCTCTCTACCAGCTGTGTTCAGCAATAACGCCTTCTTTTGTGCTTCTTTCATAGTACCCAAAGCCTCAAAGTAAATCTTAAATTCTTTAAACCACTGTTACCATCGTTTTACAACAGAATTGGATTCAGCAACAATGCTAAACTACTCTGGATGCTCGATGTCCAAGGGCATTATTACTTCTTACCTGAATTAGGTTGGGGAAATGAAATCTACAAAATCAACTAGTTACTCAATAACAAAGTTATTTATAAACTAATTTCTATGTTAATTGCACCTCTTGTTGTGTCTATAAAACCAACTAAAGGTAGTTTACACTTTATTTTTTATGCAAACTATCTCCTGACTACTTCTGAAATTTCACCACCAAATGCCCACTGATAACAAATTTCAGTCCTACATTAATTGTTTGAAACCTATATAATATATACGTAGGATGTTTGCTTGTTTCTTGACATTGAGCTTATATGTAGAAATGTGTTGTGGCGTTCCTCTTGTTTACTGCATACCTGCTCCTGCTGTAGTGGGGGCTTCACCCAGTTGTCTCTTCTGCTGTTGCAGAAAAGTAACAAAACGAGTATATGATAATTATTCCAGAAGGAAAACCATCACTGTGGACAAAAATCCTCATATAAGTAAACTAGAAAATTTATGAAAAATAATCAAGTAAATTTCTAAAATTTAGCAACGATAAAAACTCTGAATACATGTTACCTTTGTAGAGCTAAAGTGAGAGTGAATATAGGAAAAAAGGCAAATGCTGGTGCACTTAGAGATAATGCTCCAACACCAAACGAAGGAAAAATTAAGGACACCAAAACTTAAAAAATGAAAGGGAAAGGGAACAACACAGATGAAACTAAACAGGAAATAGATTCTGAGGCCTGTGCTCTAAATGATGAGGAAACAGTACCAAATTAGCCTCCATTCCACCACATAAAATATAACATTAGACAGTATTCGTTCCACTCACAACCATTATCTCTAGACCCCAAAAATTTTGTTTTAACGGATGAGTATACAAAAACACAAAATGGAGAGGATTTTTTACTGTACGCCTTCGGATCTGTTGAAAAAAGAATTTTGATTTCTGGAACAAGTGAAAAATCTTAATTATTTATCCAAAGCTCGACACGGTACTCAGACAGAAATTTCGAGATGGTGCCACGGATATTGTCAAAATTATATAATATTCATGGATTTCTAAATGGCACAGTGTAAAATCCGAACGTCGGACGTTGGATGCTGTCCGGGAGAATAGAAAATCGCTTGTATCACCGGGAAAGATGCGAAAATACACCTCTTTTTTGTGACAGGTAATGTTCACTGATACTTTCTGTTATTTTCTGAATAAATGTTCGAAAAATATTGGTTTATTTTCATGTTATTGAGAATAATCTCAATCGGACGTCAACATTACACTATTTAACTGCCCGCTATTTTACCCTGTTAGGATAAAAGCCGGACGTCGCCAATCAGCAGTCACAGATAAGAATTTACCCGGCTATAAAGTAATATAAGGAGAAAGGGCCTACCACTCCCTTTACCCTGCATTTAGTTGCCAATAGGTTTAGTATGATCCACTAACCAATTAAAATGTTGCCAACTTTAGCCAGACACAGGATACAACATGTAAGAAATGAAGCCTATTTCACTTGAAATGTTGTGATTTTCACCAGTTTATTAAATCTGCCCGATGTACTGGGCGGATCGCAAGGCCTTGAAGAGGCAAGATTCCCAAAACTTTCCAGGAGTTAACTAAAATACGGCGATAAAATTTACAATTTTATTACAAAAATAAACTCTGATAAAGACAAACAACATTCTTAAGCATTCACAAGACTTACTGAAAAACAAGACTGACCCTAGGTAATGTAGCATGTGCTCTTCAAGCACAAAGTCCACACCGGACTCATTAACAAACTGAAAATAGTGCCAATTCGAATTCAATACACAACGAATCACACACCAAATATCCCAATTCTTATTTAACTCAGGATTCAGATCCCCAATCACAAGGATCTCTACACTAAACTGCGATATAAAAACTAAACGTCTTGCACACAAACTTCTACTACAACCAACCTGGTACACAAGGTAGAGAGGAGAGATAACAATTAGAGGGGACTTACTTTGGTTGGGGACGTTGGATCAAAGAGGACGAGGTAGCCTTGCAACCTCCGACGTCACCTTTTTGGCGCAATTTGTCATGAACCTAAATTTCTAGATTGGATTTTTTTATCATGTTACAATAGAATGACATTATTTTTCCTAATCTTAAATTACCAGCAATTGATTTTATTAGTCTCAGCGTCTTCCTACCAGGCGGTTTCCCTTTTTGGCTCTAAACGTTCACGTCCGGAACCACATTCATTCGCCCGCGAGTCCTCTCCTCTCCCTCCAATTTGACGTAGTCGTAGGTGGAGTCAAATGGCGGGAATTTCGATTGATCGGGTCGAAATTCCCGACATCCTCCACGCCCCAAAATAAGGAGCGATGAAAAGTCGGTCAATTGGATGGAGCTAGACTCGGGGTGAGGGGAGTGGCTTACTCAGAGACTCTGTTAGGCTCGCTGCGTAGCGCTCCGCAACGACTCGAACAGAGTACGCACAATGTACAACAGCAATGTTACCCCGGGGTAATAAACACAATCAATAATACAGTCATATAACAGATCAAATTAGGCAATGGGCCTAGCAATTCTAAAGCACTCGTGTAATACACATAAGGAACAGCAGAAATAAGTGATAATGTACACACATTTTACAGAATTCAAATGGCAAGCAATTAGGCAATGGGCCTAAAACAAACAGAAAATGGCAATGGGAATGCATACAATTCAAGCTCTAAGGCAATTAGGCAATTGGGCCTAAGACAATTCAAGAAATAGCAGAAATGCAAACATAACAATTCGAGTGCAAAGACAATTAGGCAATGGGCCTAAGACAATTCAAGAAATGGCAGAAATACATACATGACAATTCAAATTCAGTCTGTCTCAACTCACAATAATCGAGACTTCTATAGCGCTGCTACATGCAGGCTGTTACTTAATGGAGTACAAGAGGGAGGGGTTGGTTCTGTGCAACGCTCGGTCTGTACGCACGAGAGACCATCCCGTCCCCGTTCTCCACCCCTAAGCACTTCCAACCTCCGCAGATTCACGCACACCTCACAAACTCCACCCTCCCTACCTTCCAGATAGGACACGCCCCCTTTTCACTTACAGTTTACAGCTACTTTTCATATATCGTCACTTTTCAGCAGACAGTCCATTAGTTCTCGCTGTTTCGCGGCAGCCCTTCTCAATGGGCGTGCAGAACGTCCTTGTGCGTTCGTCTGCTCTGTTTCATTTTCATTTTCACTTCTTTCACTAACTGCATAGTTCTCACCTTCCTCGTCGTTGTCGTCCGTTCCTGTGGCTGGTTGTTGAGTTGTCGTAGCTGTTGCCATACCTTGGTCGTTCCCAGACGTCTCCGCTATTCCTGGCATCCCGGCTGTCGAACTGTACGCACCCTCTTCTCCGTCATCGCCGTCGTCTCCTTCATGGTCATCCTCAGAGGGGGCTATTTCTAGGGGAACCAGGTGGCTGACAGCTCGCATCGATTCGACACCCTCAAACAACACTTTCGCCGATCGTACGACTCCGTCGTCGTCAGGATACGTCTCCACGACACGTCCCAGAGGCCAAGTCGCTCTCTTCTTATTGTCCTGCTTAACTAGCACGATGTCTCCGGGGTGCAGCTTGGAGGGTTCCCCGGGCCGACTGTCGTGCCGGGCTCTCAAGGCACTCAAGTATTCCCTCCTCCAGCGTTCCCTAAAGGCTTTGAGTGAATCTGTCAATCTTACGTAACGATCACGTAGCTTCCGAGAGGTGAAGGTTGCGTTGAGATGGTCGTCCGGTAAGATCGGGGCCATGAGGTGGACTTGGTGTCCTCTTATCAAATGGGAGGGGGTGAGGACTTCATCCTCGCGCTCGTCACCGCTGTACATAAGCGGTCGATTATTCACCACTGCTTCTGCTTCTTTCACGAGGGTTAGCACGTGGGCGTCCGGCAGGTACTTCTTTCCGAGGGCTATCTGGAGGGTCCGTTTCGTTACTCCTATCAAACGCTCGAAGAACCCACCTTTCCAAGGTGCACGGGGCGTCTGAAACCGCCACTTTATGCCAGTTTTCCTCAGGAACTGCTGGACTTCATCCTCTTCATAAAGTCCCTGCAGGAGGTGGCTGGCAGCCTTGAAGGTTTGATGGTTATCGGACATAATGAGCTGTGGGGCACCGTGGGTGGCGCTAAACCGTCTAAGTGCCAACACGAATTCTTCTGCTTCCAAAGAGGGACAGAAGTCAAGGTACACGGCTCTGCTGGCCATGCAAGTTACGATAAGTATATACCCGGGCCGTGTCTCCGTGTGAATTGCTGCTGTGTGGTCCACTCCGACCGCCGTGAACGGTTTTGTGAGGGTGATCCTTTCCTTTGGCAGGGGGGGTGGTGGTGGCTGTCTCGTTAGAGGCTGGAAGGCTAGCTTGCATTCAGGGCATTGCCGCACGGTTCGCTTCGCAATGGAACGTAGACCCGCCACCCAACATTTCTGTCGAAAGATACCTATTAGAGTATTCACCCCACAATGCAAATGTATCTGATGTAAATAATTTAAATACATCCTAACCAAATGCCCTTTGGCTGGCAAGAGAATTAAATGATCAGTTTCTCCTACATGGGACACTCGTCCCCTGGTGCAGATGAGATTATCTACCAAAACTAAATTCAATTGTCTAGCAAAATTAGCAACTTCACGAGGTGGTCTGACTCCGCCCCTCTAAGTAGGCATAAACAGTAGGCAAATAATGTTTTTGCTCTAATTTTACAACAATACTGAACGGATGCCGTTCTATCTTAGCAAACTTTAAAACTAGTCTGGCTACTCGTAACAAGAATTGGAACCCTACTTCCCTTTTCAGGACGTCCCAAATCTCGCCTGGGGGGGTAGGACACATCTCCTCCCTCAACTCCTGTACCGCCGCTACTACGTGAGTTTGATGTAGTAGATCTTCCTCCTCGCAAGGAACAGGCTTTCCCGTGGTCCTGAGGAATTCTGGACCGTTCCTCCACAGGGGGTTAGCTTGCAATTGTTGAGCCGTTGCGCCTCGGGATAGGATATCGGCAGGGTTCTGCTGACTAGGGACATGGTTCAGACTGAAACTACAAACCTGCTGAATAAAATTAATTTCCGCCACTCTGTTAGAAACAAACACATTTTTATTAGACCTGGCATCGGGCGATGCTACCCATGCCAACGTTACCTTACTGTCGGTCCACATTACTATTTCCCGTGGCTCGATCAGATCCTTGAGCGTTCTTGCTAGTCTGCTGCCTAACAACAAGGCCAGCAACTCTAGCTTAGGGATCGTCAGCTTGCTCATCCCTTTCGGAGTGATCCGGGTTTTACTCGTTACCAGACTTACCCGATTGCATTCGTCCCTAGTATATGCTACTGCTCCATATGCCTTACTGCTGGCATCGGTGAACACATGAAGTTGTAAGCCTTTTTTTCCTATTGATCTTTGAAAGGTGATGTCGCTCACCGCTTTCAAATCATTCAACAATTCACTTGCCTCTTTAGCCCTCTCTTTTCCTAAAACATCATCCCAACCTACATTATCCTCCCATAGTTGTTGAAGGAAAAGCTTTCCCCTTACAAATAATGGGCTTATCAAACCTATCGGATCATATATGGAGACTAATAGGGAAAGTACCCTACGCTTCGTGGGTACCCATCCCTCCCCCAACTCACAGATCCTTTTGCTTTCTTTCACACACAATCTGTCCACGTCCCGGGCCCATCGCAGCCCGAGCACGTTCACACTCACAGGCTCACTCCACTGTTTCTCGCTATCGAAGGCCAAGTGATTGCTGGCCCACCCTTCTAAGGGCATACCCGCCCTTTTTAAGATGTTATGAACAGACTCATGCTCTTGCCTCATATGTTCTATATCTTCAAACGTGACCAGATAATTATCGACATAAAAAGATTTTACTAAATCTGGGCGCCCTTCCTCTTTAAAATGACAATTTAATATTTGTTGTAGCAAAAATGGACTAGCTGTGATGCCGAACACCACGACTCTAAAGGCGAAGGTAAGCGCTCGACCAGCTGCCTTGCGCCACAGAAATCGTGTGTATTTGGCATCACGAGGATCTAACAAAACACGATGGAATGCTTTACTTATGTCAGCTAACATGGCATATCGATTCAACCTAAACCTTATAATTAAACTATATGCTACTTCTACCAAATTGGGCCCAGGTAAAAGACATTCATTCAAGGACTTGCAACCTTGTGACTTGGCCGAGGCATTGAACACTATTCTAAGGGGGGTGGTACGGCTGTCTTTCTTAACACCAAAGTGTGGCATGTAATAACCTTCCACTACGGGATTTTTCACTTCTGATATAAATCCTGCTTCGAGATACTTATCTATCACTCCCTGATATTGTTCAAAATATTTCCTATCCTTTCTGAATTTTGTCTGCAACGACTCCAACTGCGCCACAGCGTTACGATAATTTGTTTCTGGCCTAGCATCCGACCCGAATGGTAGGCTAACTTGATATCCCTCAGGTTTTCTTACAACGCTTTGCGATACCTTTCGCACGGCCTCGGCCTCGCGAACAGTGTATTGCTCAGATGGGGCGATGCCAACACGGTCTAATCGCCACCGCTCATCTACATCATACAGATATGGCTCCTCCGTGATTCTGCACACTCTCAACGTTCTAACTTGTTCGACCTTTTCCCCTTGGAACAGCCACTGCGGCACCTTCCCGTACGGGGACATACCATTATGCGTTAAGAAAAGATTTATCCCATCTATTTTTTCAACACCTATGATGAAATAGCTAAAATAGTCAGCCCCAACTAAAATGTGAACGTTCTTCATGGTATCCGATTGGTTTGCTGGATCGGCTAACGTGACTCCCTTGGTCAACAGATGCTGTCTGACCTTTACATAACCCACGTTATGTATCGGGACGTCCACGTTTTCGTGTGCCACCAACTTCATACGCACGATTCTTTTCCCCATTTCAACCCTGCAACTTACTACATCATATTGTCCGCTTATTTCCTCGGAACCAAACGGAGCTATATTCAAGGATACTCTTCCTACCACCGGTAGGCCTAATTGACGGGCAATTTTTGCAGAGATGAAGCTCCTCTGGCTTCCTGAGTCGAGAAATAGGCGGACTCGCTTACTACCTTGCCTTTGTTGAATACCTGCCATGGCTGTTGGCAAGATAGTGCATGGGAGGTCCACATCAGACCTCTGCGCGATCTTTGCGCTCGTGCACGGCTTAGATTCTACTTTAACTTTGGATGGACGGGGGGCAGTTTGGTTCTGCGCAGGCGTCGCATTTACTACGGGGCGGGACGTTGTTGATTGACTATTACTACTATGACTAGGGATTGATTGCGGTCTACCCGCATCGCAAATTGCAGTGTGGTGGTTAGCATTACAGTTTCTACAGGAATTTGAAACGGGACATTTATCGCTACGATGGCCTGATTTCGTGCAATTAAAACAAAGACCCCTTTTTAATAAAATGCGACGTCTAGCAGCTACGTCTGTCACTTGGCGACATCCGTGAGGCGGATGCCGTTCGCTACAAAATGGGCAGGAATTATGGTGGATGGGATGGGTTTTCGGTCTTACACTACTGTCTGGTCTTTTGTCACTCTCAAGACTGTCGCCTCTCTGCAATGCATCGTCTTCTAACATTCTTACTATGAAATCTATTGCCTCAAAAAACTCGTCCAACGTATAGTCGCATTTCCTTAAGTGCTCTACCACTTTGCGGTATAGTTTTCCCTCCGAGAGTTTTTGATTAATGAGGCTCATGACCATGCCCTGGCCTAAGTCATTGGTACTAAGTCTTTTGATTTGTTCAATAATGATGGTCAACTCAAAACGGAACCTTTTGAGTTCTACTGGGTTTAGTGACGGCACAAAGATGTTTGCTAACTTACGGTGCAGAATCACGAGTGTCTGGTGCACGTTGCCATACTGCTTATCTAATAGGTCTAATGCTACACTATAGTTCGCGGCGGTTACACTTAGAGATTTGATGATCCTAAGCGGCTCTTTGCCCAACGTCCCCAATAAATACGTGAATTTAGACACTTCGTCTAAATCAGCTCTTCGATCCACGTGGATCGTGAATAGTTCACGGTACGATGCGTACTCTTGCACTTCCCCTTCAAACGTGGAGAGAGGCAGCAGCTTCAACCTGGGGAGGGCAACATTCCCCGTTGAAGGGCTTTTCACTTTATCTATTCTATTGTACAATAGAGTGGAAGCGCGTGTCGCTTCACCTAACATATGCCTAATTCGGGCTTCGAAACTAGTTTCTAGCTTAACGCGCTGGCTCTTGTATAGCTCTTTAAGCTGTCGGACCTCTGCCTGCAACTCCGTTACCAAATTCTGGTAAACGGACTCGGAGTAAGTCTCTATCAGCGCCCTTTGCGTTTCGCTTAGTAAATCCTCCAGTAGGCCCATCGACGCCTCGATATGCACGATCGTGGACACAGCCATCTTAATTAACTTTACTTTACGTTTGGGGGGGTTGGGCAAGGCAAGGAAAAAAGGATAATTTAACGTTAAGAAGGGACTCAAAGAACTGACCCACGTGGGCGATCGCACATCGGGACGTAGAGGACCTTAATTGTTCGTCTCTCTCTCTCTCTCTCTCTCTCTCAAAAGCTCATATTTTAAATTAGTCCTGTCCGGCTCTGGGAAGCGCTTGCGATCCGGTTCGAAGGACCAATTGTTGTGATTTTCACCAGTTTATTAAATCTGCCCGATGTACTGGGCGGATCGCAAGGCCTTGAAGAGGCAAGATTCCCCAAACTTTCCAGGAGTTAACTAAAATACGGCGATAAAATTTACAATTTTATTACAAAAATAAACTCTGATAAAGACAAACAACATTCTTAAGCATTCACAAGACTTACTGAAAAACAAGACTGACCCTAGGTAATGTAGCATGTGCTCTTCAAGCACAAAGTCCACACCGGACTCATTAACAAACTGAAAATAGTGCCAATTCGAATTCAATACACAACGAATCACACACCAAATATCCCTATTCTTATTTAACTCAGGATTCAGATCCCCAATCACAAGGATCTCTACACTAAACTGCGATATAAAAACTAAACATCTTGCACACAAACTTCTACTACAACTAACCTGGTACACAAGGTAGAGAGGAGAGATAACAATTAGAGGGGACTTACTTTGGTTGGGGACGTTGGATCAAAGAGGACGAGGTAGCCTTGCAACCTCCGACGTCACCTTTTTGGCGCAATTTGTCATGAACCTAAATTTCTAGATTGGATTTTTTTATCATGTTACAATAGAATGACGTTATTTTTCCTAATCTTAAATTACCAGCAATTGATTTTATTAGTCTCAGCGTCTTCCTACCAGGCGGTTTCCCTTTTTGGCTCTAAACGTTCACGTCCGGAACCACATTCATTCGCCCGCGAGTCCTCTCCTCTCCCTCCAATTTGACGTAGTCGTAGGTGGAGTCAAATGGCGGGAATTTCGATTGATCGGGTCGAAATTCCCGACATGAAATGTACTGGAATTTTATCAATCAATTTGTTTTTATTCGTTTTATAATAGCCTGTGCCTGTTGCCCAGTCAGAGCCACGGGGAGGCAGTTGACAGTCTAACCAACTAATCTACCACCCTACACCATATTATTTCCCATAACCATAAATATAAGCAAATATACTCAATTGAAAGAAATAATAAAACAATTAAGAAAAGGTAAATATTAAAATTAATGTAAAAGTAAATGTAAAAAGTTTTATCACAGCCACAAAAAAATTCAAGAAATTTACAACAATGATATCCTAATTGCACTTGTCCCGACCAAACAAACAACATGTTAGAATAGTTTATTTTAAAAGTTACATGAGACTACAAGTAGAAATACAACAAAAGCAGTTTTACATAAAAGCATGTAAGTGTGATGTAAGTGTGAGACGATGCACACACAAACCATCCAGGCCCCTCTTTTGTTTTTTTAATGTGCTGTTAATATATCACTTAGTACATCTGTCACAAATCCAAGTTTCATTTAATAATGTTTTGGCACCTTTATTACCACACACTGGATGATACCATGTATCACATTCTGGGCATTGCACTAGCGGGCAGTTAAATAGTGTAATGTTGACGTCCGATTGAGATTATTCTCAATAAAATGAAAATGAATCAATATTATTCGAACATTTATTCAGGAAATAACAGAAAATATCAGTGAAAATTACGTGTCAAAAAAGTGGTATATTATGGCGCCTTTACCGGTGATACAAGCGGTTTTCTATTCTCCCGGACGGCATCCGACGTCCGACTTCCAAAAAGAAGTAAAACCTCTGAAGAATTTTTCTTCACTCTTCTTCTTTCAATCGTATTTTTAGCTCTCTCATAATAATACTATAGCTACCCCTTAAACATTCTCTCCTACATCAAACTTTCTTTAATGAAACATTGGGAGGACTATTCTAAACTAGATAAACTTGACAGTAGCGCATGCCATGCTCGTGATGTCGCAGCGTAGATACACACAACAAAGGGCCTTAGTATCCCCGGTGTATGTTGGTTCTTTCCTTATACTACATGGGTCGAGATTAAATTCCTAAACTGATTTAAATATAATTTTCAACACTGCTGAATTAATGCATCTTATATTTCTCAATATCAATTAAGGTTTTTTAATTTTAAGATGTATGCCCATCGCACCAGCCCATTCCTAATTGATCATT
>NC_090732.1:72427656-72430156 GCF_036898095.1 Palaemon carinicauda
GCGTGACATCTCAATTCAATTGTCCTCGGCGCACGGCACCCCCACCTAAACCTACGTTTACCCTCATGCCAGCCAAAGAAGGTAATAGGGAGGCCATTCAACAATACCTGAAAGAACTCTATGACTCCAGCACATTCAACACGGGAGTCCACCAGCCCCTCCCCATGATGGCGGGCCCACCCATGTACTTGCTGGTCGACTCAGATGCTAAACCCGTCGCCCATCACACCCCCATTCCAGTAGCGTTACACTGGCAAGTAACCGTGAAAGCCGTCTGGACCAAGATGTCAAAAGGGGAGTTATCAAGCCAGTGCCAGTAGGAGAGCCGGTGACATGGTGCCACAGAATGGTAGTCTGCGCCAAGAAGACGGGCAAGCCTAGAAGTACGGTAGACCTTCAGGCTCTCAATGCTCATGCCACTCGCGAAACACACCACACCCAATCGCCCTTTCATCAGGCCCGTTGTGTCCCACCGGGGAAACTAAAAACAGTGTTCGATGTCTGGAATGAATACCACTGTGTTCCACTGCACAAGGATGACTGCCACTTGACCACCTTTATCACAACTTGGGGCACATATCGATACTGTGTCGCCCCACAAGGCTATGCCGCGTCTAGCGATGGCTACTCAAGGCGATACGATGAGATAGTATCCTACGTCCGTGATATGACGAAATGCGTAGATGATACATTACTGTGGGCCGACACTATTGAGGAAAGCTTCTACCAGGCAGCCACCTGGTTCGACGCCTGCAGGAGAAACGGCATCACCCTCAATCCCGACAAATTTTTGTTTGGCTGTCGCGAGGTAAAATTTGCTGGCTTCACCATCTCAATGGACAGTGTGTGCCCGTGTTCAAGATACCGGCAGGCAATATGAGACTTCCCACGCCCGAAGAACATTACCGACGCTCGATTGTGGTTTGGCTTAGTAAACCAAGTGTCTTATGCTTTCAGTATGGGTGAACGCATGCTCCCATTCCGCGAGCTACTGAAACCCGAAAAGGCATTTACGTGGACCGACGATCTTGAAAGCACATTCCAAGCATCTAAAGAGGCCATTGTAGATGAAATTACCAACGGGGTGCGCATCTTTGCCAAAACCAAGCTGACATGCCTTGCGACCGATTGGTCTAAAGAGGGCATCGTGTTCTGGCTGTTCCAAAAACTTGCCAATGCCCAACAGACAAGCCATTCTGCTGCCGCGATTGTTGGAAGGTAACTCTAGTCGGGAATCGCTTCACGCACCCAGCCAAATCCAGGTATGCCGCGATAAAGGGGGAAGCCCTGGCGGTAGCCGATGCCCTTGACAAATCACGCTACTTTGTCCTCGGCTGCTCAAACCTGGTCATTGCAGTAGATCACAAGCCACTGTTAAAGGTGTTGGGGAACCGATCCCTGGATGACATACCGAATCCACGCTTGCGTAACCTAAAGGAGAAGACACTGCGCTACCGCTTCAGCATCGTATACGTGCCAGGAATGCGCAACAAAGCAGCCGACGCCATTTCATGTCATCCAAGAGGCGACACCAACCCAGAAAAACTATCTCCCCGACGACAATGCATCAATCTGCGTCCACTCCATACCCTCGGTCCATCACGATATCCTTGCCGGCATACACATGTGGGACTGTGACACATGCACGATTGAGGAGTTCACATACCTCACAGCCCTAGATTCTCTTCCCGCGGTCACGTGGGACCGTGTACGGGAATCTACAGCAAGCGATCCCACCCTTCACGCGATCACAGAGCTCATCGAAAATGGGTTCCCAAAGTCAAAAGATGACATGCCGCAACACCTCCATGCGTACTACCACCTACAGAACGAGGTCACCACCTTCGACGGTGTTGCATTGTTCAAAGATCGTGTTATCATCCCAACGTGCTTGCGCCAGGGTGTCCTATCCATGTTACATTCGGCACATCAGGGCGTTTCCATGATGACTGCTCGTGCAGAGGCATCAGTGTACTGGCCAGACATTACTGCAGACATACAGGCGACTAGAGATAACTGTGATGATTGCCAATGCATGGCCCCCTCCCAACCATCTGCCCCCCCTCTACCCCAACCCATCTTGCCTGTTTACCCATTCCAGTCGATGTGTGCTGACTACTTCACTCATAAGGGCACCCACTAACTGGTAATTGTGGACCGATACTTGAACTGGCCACTTATATCAGTCTACCAGTGGTGCCAAAGGACTAATTAACAACCTGTGCCGTGCATTCGTCACGTACGGAATTCCTGAGGAACTTGCCAGCGATGGTGGGCCAGAATTCACGGCAACCAAAACACGCGGGTTCTTGAGAAGCTTGGGTGTCCACCAACGACTGTCGTCAGTAGCAATTCCACACAGCAATTGCAGAGTGGAAATCGGAGTGAAAACGATGAAGCGCCTGATTACTAACAACACAAGGACAAATGGAGACCTGGACACAGATGCCATTCAGAAAGCAGTCCTCCAGTACAGGAACACTCCAGACCCAGTCACCAG
>NC_090732.1:72435156-72477656 GCF_036898095.1 Palaemon carinicauda
TCGTCTTCATATGGTGATAAATACCGTGCTTGGCAGGAACCGTGGACGTTTGGCGAAGTTCTGGACGGAAAACTTCCAGTTACGACGTGAGGAGGTGGGCGTAGGCATCCGTGGGTGCGCTGATGTGGAGAGCGAGGTTAGAGGGGGCGGGTTGAAGAGGTGTCGTCAAGGACGAGTCTGCGTTGACCAATCGTCGGTGGGCGACATCGACCAGAAGGTGGAAATGAGAGAGGAAATCCGCACCGAGGATTGGCATTGTGACGTCAGCAACGAGAAACTTCCAATTGAATTTACCGTTTCCGAACGATAATGTGAGGTTCTCGTAACCGTAGGTGGTTATCGCAGATCCGTTGGCAGCTACCAAGCGGACATCGGCAGATGTAGACAGACTACGTCGTGCCTTGAAGAGTTTCCTTTGCAAAAGAGAACGACAAGCACCCGTGTCTACCAAAAATCGCACGCCCGTTCCTGCATCCTGTAAAAAGAAAAGATTAGAAACACGGGAGGCCACCGCCACAAGCGATGGCCTACTTACACGTTTTTTGGCCACTGACAATCCTTGGCACATTTCTTCGCGGTTGCCCCGAATCTGAAGTGGTAGTAGCAAAACTGCGGCGGATGGGAGGTAGTAAGTGGCTGTAGAAGTCGTTCGTTGGGGCGCGAGCAATTGGTGGGTGGTGGGCGGCTTTGTCGCCGTTTCGGCACGTCACGGGGTAGGCGTGTATGTCCTACGGCATTCATGTCAGCTTCGGTTGACGTTTAATAGGCATCCTCGTCGTCAGGGGTGGAGGCATTGATGGAGGTCTTGAAGTGGCTGTCCATAAGGGCGTCGGCTTTGGTCATCAAGTCCTTCATGGGTAAACTATCGACATCGGGTATGGCAGCGCGTACAGGTTCGGGTAAACGGCGTATCCAAAGGGCACGAAGTAGGTTCACCTCACGAGGAGAGCCATCTGCGGCAGGTTGAGGGCGAGCGATACTGGTCATTTCCCTGAGGGCAAGTGAAGCCCTTTGGTCCCCCAACGGTTGTTGCGAGAGCTGAAAAAGCTTTGCTATACGGGCGGCTGGCAAAGGCGAGTACTGCTGCAGAAGGTATGTTTTGAGGGCGTCATATGCTATTGGGGTATCTCCTTGTTCACAAAGCCAGTCGGATATTTCTGGGAAGGTGTCCTCAGGTATCGCCGCGAGAACATAATCCGCTTTGGTGGTTGAGCGAGTCACGCCCCTGATACGAAACTGGACTTCTGCACGCTGAAACCAAGCAAACGCCTCTCCGCTGGCAAACGATGAAAGTTTGAATGGAGCGGCCGCAGCACCAACTGCCGTAGAGTCCGCCATAGTACAACGATGAAGGGGCGAGGGGGTGGGGGTGGAAGGCGGTGGGAGCGAGTCGACTTCCGGGGTCACCAATGTGACGGGCCGAGAGAAAGTTATGAACTCAAAGGCAGGATGCAATCAACTGAGTTGTTTATTAAGGAACACTCTCCTTTATATACAAAACCTCAAGGCAGCAGGACATAACCTGTTTGAGAGACAGACAATGTTACAGAGCAAAACCGGAGACATGATCATTCAGGTTCTTTTTAGTGCGAGGGAAGAGCGCAGATACAAGCATAATATATACAAAATAATTATGGTACAGTGTTCAGGAATCCTGGGCAGCTTCTCAAAAAGTTGGTGGCCAGCCGCACCCGTATCCGGTTTAATCTCAACAAAAGTAAACTGGACATTGGTCTAGTGGATGGAATCGGGTGGTAAGAAAGGTAAGACTGGTTTGCACTCTTCCAAATCCGGGAGAGGCTTACCCTCACAAAAGGCTAACTCCATTGATGTAGCTCTTTGAAACAAAGTGGAAAACCACTTTGCCCAGGCCCACAAAGGAGGCCAAGGTCTTACTAAAGGCGACAATCTGTAAATTAATACCCGCTGCCGTCATCATTGCTGCGTGCAACAAGGTAGCTAGGAGTGCCAAACCTTATATCAAGGCAACTCCTCTTTCTTCTCCAAGGCCTGGATCTCTTCACATGAGGCCTTGAAGACCATCACCTGGTATTACTAATTCCCCTCCATGAAGGCTTTCTTGTTAGCCATAAGTACCAGATGTATTGTAGTATATAAGGTACTCGGGAACTGGGGGGCTCCATGAGCCTAGCAGAAGATGTTGGGAGGAGAAACGGGCAGGAACAGCCCCCATCACGGAAGAAGCATTCGTAACCGTAGATCGGGAGACCGATGTTATAGTGGAGGCGAAATTGGTAGACACCACTGAATCCTTGATGAGATCAGACTACCTCATCCTCTTACCCGGATGCGAAGGTACCGCAGGAAGAAAATGCAGGCATCATCGGAGGTATCCTCCAAGACCCATCCGGAGTGAAGTAAATCCTCACAAACACTGCAATCCTGATGGTCCTAGTACAATACACGGCCTTTCATCTTCCAACACTTCACATGTGTGCAGCAAATATCGAGACCACGGGGATGCCTCATAGCCCTGACACAAGTCTGCACTCAACAGTGTATCTCTGTATAGGCACCGCCTGTAAGGAGAAAAGGGTTCAAGTGAGTACTATATTCTCTAGCAGACACCAAAAGCCAAAAGAAATGGGTCATTAACACTCCATGTTAACAATTGAGGGAATGGTAATCCCCAAATAGTGAGTAAATGCAATGGGTAAGAAAAAAGGAGATAAATTACAAAATGTTCATTCCCCTAAAAAGAACGTGATTGGAAAAATTAGCCCCCTAAAGATCCGTTACTATAGGCCCAAAAAAGGGGAAAAAGGTGTGGGGAAATACTCATGGAAAGAACCGTTGCTCCTATATATCCGCACAGAAATGGCCAAATTGAGGGCACCGGTACAGGTAAACTTAATCATTAAGCAATCGATGCATTGATTAATGAGCAAGAGTCTGAAGCAACCCGGGAGTTATAAAAGCAAGGTGATAACCTCAATAGAAAAAACTCAGGAGGGGTAACTAGCCTATTGAGTTACCAACCATCTACTCAATCCAAACCCTCAAAGGGAAATGGACAAATTGGTAGAAAACCAATAACAATATGTATTGGTTATTCAATGCAGGGGCCTAGAACCCTTTCGTAGGAGTTCCCAGGCCCAACCTACATAAAGAAGCCTCAATCGTTGAATGAGTAAGGCTTTTATGTTAACCTGCAGTAGAATTCACCTACAGTAAGTAGAGAACTCATGTTAGTTATGTAAAACGGTCTCAGATAAAAAACGGGCAGAAAGGTATATGTCCTAAAGGTACCGGCGTTGCCGGAAGTACTGACAACGCCAGAGGAGAACGGCAATGCCGCCAACATCTTATGTGCCCTAAGGCACTGGTACCGATATCCACACCCATAGACTAGTACTAACCCTGCCGTCAGTGGCAATAGTGCCCAAGGGAGGCGGAGATAATGGTCAATGGTTTCCGCAGAAACACCTTGCCAAAAGAGAGGCAGTGTCACCAGTGGCGGCACAGCCGTAAGCAGAGACGTATCGCCAGAACGGGTACTATAAAACAGATTTTGACGTAGGAAAAATCTATGTTTGGGTGTCGAAAGGTAGCGAAATAACCGTTATTCTGGTGCTGCCATAGGCATGTACGCCAGATATACCTGCATTGCCGGAAGCACCGGCATCGCTAGGGGGTAAAAGCATTGCCGGCAGCCTCCTATGTGACTTAAGGCGCTGGCACAGTCAACCCTTCCTACAGGCTAGTACTAGCCTCGCCGCCAGTAACGGCAACACCGTTAGTGGCAAAAGTGCTTTGGGCGGAGGAGACAAACGGCAATGGTTCCTGCAGAAAACACCATGCCGTACCGGAAGGCAGCGCTGCTAGTGGAGGCACTGCCACAAGCAGCACGCATAGCTAGTACAGGTACAATAGGATAGTGTGCCAGCAACTTTGCCGCCACGGCAAAGTCGCCGGCACCGGCACTGTCATCAGTCTGATAGCTCACCCCCAGGGAGAAGCACGCCGACGGCCATGGAAGGTCAGATCCCAGAGGGAACCAACTCCCAACATGAACAAAAGCAAAAAACACAGCAACATAATGATAAAATTCATGCAATGTCCATCCCGGAAAGACTAGGATCAAAAGAGAGTTGACGACATGGAGAAGCTATACCCATGCATCAAAATAAATGCCACGCCATCAGAGACAGTAGCTGCCGTCCGATCGAGAAATCTTAGAGGCTAAGAAGTAACGGCAGTACATGTAAGTTGGCGCACTGACATGATGAAATCACCCTTTGCAAAGGGGAGTTCTAAAAGACTGCGCAGTCCTAGCACGAGAGATCACGAGTGAATGCAGAATGGCTAAGCCTAATAGGTCGATGCCACAGGTCAATCGAAAAATCCTAGAGGCTATGATGGAACGGCAGAGCAGGTAAGTCGAAACACCGACAAGTAGAGATCACCCTTCGCAAAGGGGAACTCCAAAAAAATGCACAGTCCAACCATGGGAGATCAAGAATGTATGTAGCATGGTGGCCCAACGGATTTACCGACGAGGGCTAATCTAATCGCCACCAGGGCTAGGCTAAGTCTAAAAGTTCAATGCTGCAGGTCAATCGAGAAATCCCAGAGGCTTGATAGAACGGCAGTACAGGAAAGTCTGCACACAGACAAGAGGAGCTCACCCTTCATAAAGGGGAGCTCTAAAGGACTGCACAGTCCTAGCATGGGAGATCATGAACGAATGCAGCATGACGGACCAACGGATTTGCCAACGAGGGCTAAGCTAAGACTAATAGGCCGAAAAAACGGATTTTGAGCAAAGCGAAAAATCTATTTTCGGGTGATATGGCCATGTCGTCCTGATGGAAGGTTACTAGGCAGCTTTCTAAGGGATTTTTGGCTACAGTGATACTCCTAAAGAATTGACCACAGGTCTCCAGAATTCTAACTTCTGGCGCAAGTATCCTTAATATAACTCTTAAGGATATCGCATATCATCAGGGGACATATTTCTTGATACGACACCTAGCAATCTTCATCCAGAATAGAGTTTTCGCTTTGAGGGGGAAGAGTGGCGAAATTGAAGGGGAGCCGTTATCAAGGTTACTCGTTGAATCCCCTCCCGGTACCACTACGGCGAACTATTCCTTGTTGCAATTAATTATGGATAGTCGCAGATAGAGTAGTTTTGGGTGGGGACTTTGTTACATAGATGTATACTCCTTTTTAGAAAGGAGGGAGGGTCTATCAGGACGACATGGCCATATCACCCAAAAATAGAGTTTTCGCTTTCTCAAAATCCAGTTTTTGGGCTCAGCCATGTCGTCCTGATGGAAGTTTACCAAAGAATTACTTGACAGTACTACAGTATATCTGTGGGTTTGTATAAGTGCCTTTACTTTGACTCAGTTCTTTATATGGTCTCCCAGACCAAATATATGTATGACATTACAGTTATTTGTCATATCCACTAAGTTTGGAACTAACCTAGGGCTTCCTGCCCCCTGCAGGGAAATTGTCAATACAGACTATAAAGCGTCAAAGTTGTATTTCGTAGGAATAAGGTGGAACTCTTTAGCGATTACTAGGTTGTTCTTACAGAGGTATACTGACAAGTATTTTTATTTTTAGGGAAATAAAAGGCTCTGGAATATTTATTCAATTTAATGTAGGACGAATGAGATGCAAATACATTTCATGCATTTATTTGTATATACAAAAATAAATACAACAATGAATGTATTATAAATAGAATCTTTTAACAATTCAACATCTTCAAGGTATATATATATATATATATATATATATATATATATATATATATATATATATATATATATATATATATATATATATATATATATATATATATATATATATATATATATCTGTAACCTGTAAGGGAAGAAATGCATATATGGGTTAATCACAGGTGCCACTCAGTATTGTGAAATTATTAGATTGATTTCACTTAGATGTTGGATATGTTTTAACACTGTACGAATGTTCACACGGCACTGGTGTTATTGATTAGATTCTACACCTATATAAAACAGTCCGAGATTCACTATAGTGATCTCCACTAATGGGTATTACACTAAAAGATGCTAATACCTGTTCACCCCGTATACTGTTAAGTCCCAAACAGTTCACTGTTCATTACAGCACTAGACGACAGGTTTTATGACACTACCTGCCACCACCACAAAGTGTTTTATTACATGCCCCTGCTTCGCGTAAGGTTTATAAAAGGCTCTAGAGGATTTCCAACCAGTATATGAGAGGAGTCTATCAACGTCCATATGCTGAAAAAAGTTCAGCGAGGAAGCAATTTTTCTAGGATCGTGACCTGTGGGTGTACTGTCAGGATCTGCTCTGCGAATAAAGTAGGTGATTTTGCCCTCAGTTGTTTTAGGGATAAGTTTGATCCTGGGGTTTTGCCTAGGAAGAGCTGTCCTTCCTTGAAGCCTGAAGTTCTTCGAAGATAGACCTTAAGACACTCTACTGCACATAGAGAGACATCTTCCTTCAGAGGGCAGATTCTCCAAGGACCGCACCTTTTGGTGGGTAGCTCGTTTCTGGCGAGAAAGGTAGGATTGGGAAAGAGATTCAGTTCTCCCTCTTCTGTGAACTGAATATGGCCCTCGTTTCTAGATAGGGCCACTATTTCACTAACTCTAGCCCCTGAGGCTATAGCAAATAAGAATATCACTTTCTGTGTTAGATCCTTTAGGGTACAATCTTCGTTGTTCAAGTTTAAGCGTAGTGCAAGACTTTGTCCAAGGACCATGATATGGGCTCTGGAGGGGTTGCTAGTTTAAGTCTAATGCATGCTTTCGGAATCTTATTGAAGATTTCGTTCGACAGGTCCACCTGGAAGGCGTAGAGAAGAGGTTTAGTCAAAGCTGACTTACACGTAGTTATCATGGTGGAAGCCAGGCTTTGCTCATAAAGGTGGATGAAGAAGGAAAGGCAGAAGTCTATCGAGATTTCAGCCGGCCTGTTTGCTTTGACAAAGGAGACTCACTTCTTCCACGACGATTCATATTGTCTTCTGGTTGACTTTGAATTGTATTCTTCTATAAAGATGATGTTGTATTTTCAGATCCCGAACCTTTTCTTGTCTGCTAAGGCGAGAAAATCATGAGATGTAGGTTTTGGGTTCTCGATGATGAAGCATAGACAGTCGACTTCTGAACCAGTTGGGATAGAACTGGGTTCGGTAGGGGAAACAGCCTCAGCTTCAGTTCTATCACTAGAGGGAACCAATTGCTCTTAGGCCATTTGGGGGCCAATACTGCTGCTGTCCCCTTGAAGGATCTCAGCTTGTTGAGGACCTTCAGTAGGAGATTTTCTGGAGGGAACAGATAGATATGATTCCATCTGTTCCAATCGAGGGACATAGCGTCCCTCGCTTCTTCCCGAGGGTCCTCGTATGGGGCCACATATCGAGGTAGTTTTTTGTTGTCGCTCGTAGCGAAGAGGTCGATCTGCAGTTCCGGGATTTTTTCCAAGATGAAGGAAAATGAGTCTGCGTCTAGGGACCATTCTGACTCTACCGGTTTTCGCCTGGATAGAGCGTCCGCCGTCATATTGCGGAACCCTTGTAGGTGAACTGCTAAGTGCCATCTTTTCTTTCTTGCCAAGCAAAAGATGGCCAACATCACGTTATTGATGTAGGGCGATCTCGAGCCTTGTCGGTTCAGACATTTCACTATCCCGTCACAGACCAAGACCGACTTGACGTGGGCTGATCTGTGAGGAGACAGTTTCTACTATGTTAGGAAGACTGCCATGGCTTCAAAAAAGTTAATGTGAAAGGTCTTGAACTGGTGTGACCAGTTCCCTTGTACTTTCCTTTGATGGGAATGACCTCCCCATCCTTCCTTCCGGTGAGGCATCTGTGTGGATGACTACTGACGGTTGAGGTGGTTGTAAGGGAATTGTCCTTGCTAGGCTCTTGACCTTTGACAATGGCCTCAGAAGCGATTGCAGTAAGGTCGGTGTCGATCTCTGTTGATCTCTTTGAGCGTTTGATGCCTATCTTCTCCAGACTCCTGACACATTCTTCAGTTGTGCTTTCAGCACTGGGTCTGTTACTGCTGCGAACTGGAGAGAGCCCAGTACTCTTTCCTGTTGGTGTCTTGAAATCTTGTTGGATTTCAGTAGTCTCTTGACAGAACCCACAATCTCTCTCCTCTTCTTTAGTGGAATGGAGAGGCAGTGTGACTGTAAGTTCCAATGGATTCCTAACCCTTGAAACTCTTGAGCTAGAAAGAGGCGAGACTTCTTGTAGTTGATCTTAAAGCCCAGATGGTTCAGGAACTGGATCACCATCGTGGCTGCCTGCAGACAAGCAGTCTTGGATGCTGCCCACACCAGCCAGTCGTCCAGGTATGCTGCTACCTGAATGCCTTCTAAGCGTAGCTGTTGTAAGATTGTATCCGCAAGTTTTGTGAATATCCTTGGGGCTATGTTTAGTCCAAAGGGCATGGCTGTGTCTTCTGCAAGGTCTATTGAGACTGTGCACGTCCCTTTCGGTAACAGGGTCCTTATGTGTTTTAAGGTTAACATCTGGAACTTGTTGCTCTCAATGAACTTGTTAAGTGGAGACAAGTCCAGAATGACTCTGAGTTTGTCCAAGTCTTTCTTGGGAACACAAAACAGCCTTCCCTGGAATTTGATTGAATTTGCTTTCCTTATAACCTTTTGGTTCAAGAGTTCTAAGGTATATTCCAATAAGGGGGTGGAGTGTTGGAAGAATTGAGGAAATGAAGGTGGAGTTTAGTTCCATTTCCACCCTAGTCCATTCTTGATTAGGCCGTGGGCCCAGGGATCGAAGGTCCAACGATCCCAAAAGTGGAAGAGTCTTCCTCCGACCTGGAGCATCTCATTGCTTAAATGATCCGGAGGGTTTGTTACCCTGACCACGTCCTCTTCTACCCCTTGAAGGGTTTCTTGAGGAGCCTCTTCTAGATCCTCTACCTTTAGGGCAAAAGGTAGTGGTGTGCCTCTCAAAGCCTGGGTTAAAGGCTGGTGACTGAGCTACTAACTGCTGAGGTACCATCTGGAATGTGGTTTGCGGCTGGGCAACTATTTGGGGCACTGTGGTCATGGTAACAGTGGGATGCTGTGCAGGTTTACGAGGTATTCGTGGCTTCTTCGTCTTCCTGTTCTTGGGTTAGGGACCAGTGTCAGAGAATGATTTCCTCTTGGAAGACATGCCTCACTTTTGGAAAAGGTTCCTATTCTCCGTGGCAACTTTAGCAACTACCTCTTGGACTGCTTCCTTTGGGAAGAGGTCTTTGCCCCAGATACATGAAGTAATCAACTTCCTGGGCTCGTGCTTGACCGTTGCGTTGGCAAACACGTGGTCTCTACAGGCCCTCCTAGCCCTCCCGAAAGCATACACGTCCTTTTGTTAGGGTAGCCATGTGCCTCTTGGCTAGGACCGTGTACATATCTGGGGTACTTGAGATGCCTGCGCACATCTCCATGCAGTTCTGGAGAGACAGAGAGGCAGCTAGTCTCTCTTTTGTCTCCTGTTTCCTTCGCAGAAGAAAATCCAACAACTTCGGACGGTTCTCATTGAACTGCTGTCCTGCTATATCTGGATCCAGTTTCGAGATTGAGAAGGTTAGATGGACCTCGTTCCAATCCTTCTTGCCAGTAGACAGGGCTAGAAACAATGGTTTACACTCCTCTAGCGTAGGGCATGGTTTGTCCGCATCAACTGCTTTTAGCACGCAGTGGAGAGCCTTAGCCGTAAAGGGAAAGGCTCTGGAGGAATGAGCAAGGAAGGTAGGGTGCCTCTTGCTCAAAACAGAAACTTTCGAATTCGTATAGCCGGCTTTCTTCAGGCTACTCTTCAAGAGAGCCTGTGCCTTGTCATGATCAACGACCATGACCTCCTTATGTTCCGTCTCTTCTTTAGATGCAGGTTCGTACTTCAATTTCATGAAGCATTCCAGGTAAGCCAAAATGTTCGGCCAGAATTGGAGATCGTCAAGGGGTATGGTTCCCATCTTCTCAGAGACGTAGAGTTCCCCATTCATCATGGGCAAGTCTGTTGAGGGGTTGGGGCTGAAGAGGTTGACGGCACAGGTGGATATGCCGTCACACACAGTAGAGGGTCTTCCGTCACTCTCGATACGGACCATTCTTCCTCCTCGGGTGGCTAGGCCACCCCTTCTTCAGGGTCTTCTTGAAGAAGATACTTTTCGGTGTCCGAGGACACATCTGATATCCTTTCCTGATGGATGTCGATGTCTTCTAAAGCCTTGTTAATGTCAGCCTCTATCGTCAGTTGTATGAAGGGAGGCTCGACCTGTGCCTGAGGCACAACCGCGTCAGATGTTGCCTTAAGGAACAGAAGGCTTCTCATTGTTTCGCTTGGTAGGTAAGGTCCCGGAGAGTTCTTCTTGAACCGTCTTACCCACATTCGAAGCGTTTTCCTCGCAGTATCCCTCGACTCCGCCATCTTGGGATCACCAAAACCCTCGGACATCAAGGCCGAGCAGATGGTGCAACCCTTCGGATCCCAATACCTTAGGGTTTCAGTTGCGATGGAGCAGGGGGCATGAAACCTCCACATCTTGTGGCCACAAAAACCACTGCTTTTGTGGTTGCAGTACATAACTGCGCACTTCACCTTAGCCTCCTCCTGTAAGGAAAGAAAGAGTGAAATGAGTATGGGGTAATTTATCATGCTGATAAATATATTCACATGCATTAAATAGTAATCATTACTATTATAATTATAGCTTAGGAAAGTAAGCTAGAAAGGAAATTGGAAAGATACATATCTGTTTCCTGTCCAGGCAATTGCTGTGACCTCCCTCAATATTAATATTTTAAAATTTCCTTATTAGGGAAATACAGGGTGGAATAGCTCTAGTACTTAGACCTGAAGTCAGTGTATACTAGCACTAAATCCCCCACAAGTGAAATATTAATACTGTATGGTAAAAAAATTTGTGTTCTGATGATTTAGGATGCATCAGAATGTTGAAGGAATGCTCCACCTCAACATTTACTTAGCTGTCTCAACAATGGACTGTGAAAGGATACACAGAGTATGTTGGAAAATCATACTACTGTATGTTATATACTGTAGTTTTCTAACTGCTGTATTAGCTATACTGCAGGAATACTGGCTACTGTATAATCGTATACTGTAGTTCTGCTGGTATACTACCGGGCTATGCTAGTACCTGGCGGCACTAGAGCAGAGAGAGAGAAGGAATGAAGAGAAGGACTACCGTATTATTATAGTTTAGTACAATAATTAGGGTTGTAGGGACTACTGTCTCTACTGCCTTCTTTCCAGAATGAGGATTCAAATGGAAGGGGAGAGAATGTAATAATTCTAGCTTTCATCCAACCACAATATCTGTTGCCGGCTGCACTGCCGGTTACAGGGTTTGTGGATGGCAGTCCAAGGAAGGAATGAAGAATACTCAAAGTTGTAATGGGTATCCCACCGGCAGCCGTCATGGCCGGCTCAACCTTTCCCGGCGCCTTGCTGCCGTTAGGGGGGAAGGTCGAAGCGGCAATAAACTGCCTTTTTGGGCTCAGCCATGTCGTCCTGATGGAAGGTTCCTTTAGGCAGCTTTCTAAGGGATATTTAGCTACAGATATACTCCCTGAGAATTGACCATAGGTCTCCAGAATTCTAACTCCTGGTGCGAGTATCCTTAAGAAAATTCTTAAGGATATCGCATAATATCAGGGGACGTATTTCTTGATACGACACATGGCAATCTTCACCCTGAATAGAGTTTTCGCTCTGAGGGGGAAGAGTGGCAAAAATGAAGGAGAGCCGTCATCAAGGCTACCCGGTGGATCCCCTTCCCGTACTACTACAGGGCCACACATGGCAACTCATTCCTTTTAGAGTAGCGAATTAAGCACGGTGTATCTCCCACTTGCTCTCGGTGTTTTGTTACTATTCCTGGATATATTCTCCAGCATCTTCATCCTCTGGAAAGTTGAGTATTTAATCTTTCCTGTGAAAATTTTTAGCTCACTTCTCACAGTTAAATTAGCATAATTTAGATATGTTTTTCGGAGTATAGCCATTCACCGGAGGCGCCATTTTGGACGCTGTCGTACGCTTTAATGAATTATAGCTATTTAGACAAATTATACTTGTGAAGACAAGATCATGCATGTATATTTCCTCTTCTGTGAAATGCTTCGATCGTGTACAATAGGGCCTCGATGATGTAGCATAGCCGAGATCCCGACTCGCGTTGGGGTAGCCTAATGCGTTTTAGTATACTTTCGTACATTATCCACGTTTACCCTCTTATATCGTTCTATCAATTCAGTCAGATAGCATATCTCCTAGAAACTACTTATATAATTCGATACTCGTCTCTTTTAGAGATTTTAGGATAACCCTACCTTCCCTCTGAGTGCCGCCATTAGGCGACATCCCTATCTTGGTCTTGCCATAGAGTAGTGTACTCCGGCTTGACTAGGCTAGTGTTTCTGTCTTCTCTCTTTGCCGGTAAGTATCCCGGCTTTGATTACGACAGTAGCAGAGTATTCAGTCTTGTTGTCGGCAACTCTACTGACGGGGGACTAGTCATTCCACTGCCGGTTCACAGTTGCAGGCATAGGAAGCCCGGCTTCCCTAGCCCACAACCGAAAGTGGTAGTACGATTGCAGCCACCTTCTTCCTTGTGGTCTAGAAGACTGTGTCTTATATCCGGCAAGGCCTTAGGCTGAAAAATAGTTATTCCTCTGCCGCCTAGGACAGCGCCAGTATAGAAACTATGTTTCTGAGTTTGTAGCCGATAGTGGAAGGCAAAATATAAGACCCTTTTCCCTTCCACTTTCTGTCCTTTAATGATGGCCTAGCTGTCACAACATCTAAGGCCAGTATTCTACAATCTCCCCGCTTGCCGGGTGGATTGTGATGCCGGCCGGGCTCCTACAAAGGCGGCTTGATTGCCGCTTCGACCTTCTCCCTAACGGAAGCAAGGCTCCGGGAAAGCTTGTGCCAGACATGACGGCTGCCAGTGGGAGAGCCTTATAACTTTGAGTATTCTTCAGTCCTCTCTTGGACTGCCATCCACAAACCCTGTGACCAGCAGAGCAGCCGGCAACAGATACTGTGGCTGGATGGAAGCTAGAATAATTACATTCCCCCCTTCCATTTGAATCCTCATTCTGGAAGAAGGCAGTAGGGACAGTAGTTCTTACAACCCTAGTTATTGTACTAAAATATAATAATACGGTAGCCCTTCTAACCACGCTTTCTCTCTCTCTGTCGGCTAGTGCCGCCAGGTACTAGCCTAGCCAGCAGCAAGCCGGCAGAACTAGAGTATAAGATTATGGTGTAGCCAGTATTTCTGCAGTATAGTACATACTGCAGTTAGAAAACTATAGTATATAATATACAGTAGTATAATTTTCAACATATTCTGTGTGTCCTTTCACAGTCCATTGTTCAGACCGCTAAATAATGTCTAAGTGAAGTATTCCTTCAATATCCTGATGAGCCATAGGTCATCAAAACATAATATCCTTACCCTACAATATTAATATTCCATTATGGAATGGTTAGTGCTAGTATACACTAACTTCAGCTCTAGAATTTAGAGCTCTTCCACCCTAGATTTCCCTAATAAGGAAATTCTAAATATTAATATTGAGGGAGGTCACAGAAATTGCCTGGACAGGAGACACAGATATGTGTCTTTCCTATTTTCCTTTCTAGCTTACTATCCTAAGCAATAATGATAATAGTAAGTGCTAATTTAATGCATGAATTTAACTTATCAGTGTGATAAATTACCCCATACTCATTTCACCTTTTTCTTTCTTTACAGGAGGAGGCCAAGGTTAAGTGTGAGGTGATCTTCTGTAACCACAAGAGTAAGGACTTTTGTGGTCACACCATGTGCAGGTCTCATGACCCCTGCTCTATCGCGACTAAAACCTTGAGATATTGGGATCCTATGGATTGCAACGTCTGCTAGGCCTTGATGACCGAGGGTTTGGCGATCCAAAAATGATGGAGTCAGTGGATACTGTGAGGGAAACGCTTAGGAAGTGGGTACGAGGGTTCCAAAAGAACTCTCCGGGACCGTACCTACCAAGCGAGTTGATGAGAAGCCTGCTGCTCCCGAAGGCAAGAGCTGATGCCGTCGTACCTCAGGCAGGACCCGGACCTCCCTGATACAACTTGCAATAGAGGCCGATAACAATGAGGCTTTACAAGGCATGGACATCCATCAGGAGAGGATGTCGGGAGTGTTCTCGGACACCGAAAAGGGTCTCCTTCAAGAGGACCCTGAAAAAGAGGTGGCCCAACCACCTGGAGAAGAAGATGATCTTGAGTCGACAGAAGTGGAGGACCCTCTTCAGTCTGTGTCGGCATTTCAGCCTGTGCTGTTAACTTTTTGGGCTCCAACCCCTCAACTAGACCCGCTGGGCCAAGTGGTTGTGGCCCAGATCCAGCAACTAGTTCACTCCCTACATAACAAAAACGAAGATATGAGGAAGGAATTCCGGGAAGCATCCCGCGTAGTTGCTTCTCGTGGGTCATACAAGCAACCCAAAGTGTCTGACCTGCCACCCTGCTCCAAAACCAATCCCTGAAGGTATGCAAAGTTCATGCCCATGATGAATGGGAAACTCTACATTTCGTAGAAGATGGGGGCCTTACCCCAGGACGACATTCAATTCTGGCCAAACCTTTCGGCTTACCCGGAATGTTTCATCCGGCTGAAGAGTGACTCGGCGTCTAAGGAAGAGATGGAACCCAAGGAAGTCATGGTTTTCGACCACAACAAGGCACAGGCTCTCTTGACAAGTAACCTAAAGAAGGCAGGATATACCAACTCCAAAGTTTCCGCGTTGAGCAAGAAGCACCCTACCTTTCTTGCTCCTTCATCCAGAGCTTTCCCCTTCTCGTCGAAAGCTCTCCACAGTGTGCTTAAAGCAGTTGATGCAGGCAAACCATATCCTACGCTAGAGGAGTGTAGGCCATTGTCTCTGGCCTTGCCCACGGGTGAGAAGGATTGGAACGAGGTCCACCTAACCTTCTCAGTATCGAAGCTCAACGCGGACATTGCAGGACAGCAGTTCAGTGAGAACCTTCCGAAGCTGTCGGACTTTCTCCTGAGAAGAGAACAGGAGACAAAGGAGAGACTAGCCACCTCCCTGTCCCTCCAGAACTGCATGGAGATGTGTGCATGCATTACAAGCACCCCAGACATATATACAGCCCTAGCCAAGATGCACATGGCTACCTTAGTTAAGGACTTGTATGCTTTTGTGAAGGCCAGGAGGGCCTGCAGAGAGTTTGTGTTTGCCAATGCAACAGTCAAACACGAGCCCAGGAAGTTGATCACTTCCTGTATCTGGGGCAAGGACCTCTTCCCAAAGGAAGTAGTTCAAGAGGTAGTCACCAAAACCACCTTGGAGAATGGGAATCTTTTCCAAAAGTGGGGCATCTCTGCCAAGAGAAAATCTTCCCCTGATGCTGGTCCCCAACCTAAGAGGAAGACAAAGAATCCAAGACTGCCTTCTAAACCTGTGCAACATCCCACAGTAACCATGACCACGGTGCCCCCAAATGGTTGCTCAGCCACAAACCACTTTCCAGGTGGTGCCTCAACAGCTGATAGCCCAGTCACTAGCCTTTAACCTCTTCAGTACGATGGGTCACATGTGTGACCCTTTATTTTTCCCATATGTATTACGATGGGTCACACGGGTGTCCCAAAATTCTATCAAATCTCACCTAGACATAAAGAAAGTTGGAACAGCCTCGATAGATTAGTTTCCCCTATTCGTAATGCCTGTGGAGGTTATATTCGTCTACTATAGAAAATGGGATTTTCCAGAATAAAAGAAAACTGGGCATTTATCTTACTCGTAGCAGTATCGTCAGCGGTTGCATGGGAGTTGTTGGTGGCGGACATACGAACGTTTTCTGACGTGCCTTTGCCTTTTTTGTGTATATTACAAAATGTCTGACATAGAAATTTTGGACAGTGATGATTCATATCATCCGGAGGATTCAGACAGTGAAGATTATGCGTCAATGTAAAGTGCTATCCATGAAAGTGATGACGAATCATTCATACCTTTAGGTGGCGGATGGTCACGTGTTTTATATATATATATATATATATATATATATATATATATATATATATATATATATATATATATGTATGTATGTATGTATGTATGTATGTATGTATGTATGTATGTATGTATGTATATATATATATATATATATATATATATATATATATATATATATATATATATATATATATATATATATTATCCTAGCTTCCTCAAAAAAGCTTTGCTTCAGTGAGGGAAAATGGTTGTTGTTAGTATAATGGTTACCATTGCTATATATATTTTATATACTGTATATATATATATATATATATATATATATATATATATATATATATATATATATATATATATAGATATATATATATATATAGATATATATACATATATATATATATATATATATATATATATATATATATATATATGTATGTATGCATGCTTGTATGTATGTATGCATGCTTGTATGTATGTATGTATGCTTGTATATATGTATGTATGCATGCTTGTATGTATGTATGTATGCATGCTTGTATGTATGTATGTATGCATGCTTGTATGTATGTATGCATGCTTGTATATATGTATGTATGCATGCTTGTATGTATGTATGTATGTATGTATATCTGTATGTATGAATGTATGTATGTACATACCTGTATGTATGTATGTATGCATATATGCATTTATGTATGTATACATACATATACATACATATATCTTTTTCTCGGAGATTAGGGATCTAGGCAATACTCCGTCAACAAAAACGAGTGTAGAAGTATACCTTTGTGGTCACTTGGAAAATACTTTAGGTAATCAACTTTTTCGCATATACAAATATACATATACACACACACACACACACACCCACACACACACATATATATATATATATATATATATATATATATATATATATATATATATATATATATATACATTCATTTATACAGTAGATTTACACATACATTTACATACCAAAGATATATATGTATACACAGTTGTGCATAAGTATATACATGCACATGTATGTGCACTTATACATATATACATGCATACGGATGGACACACGCACGCGCACACACTCACACACACACACACTTATACTAGTAGATAAATAGTTATATTTGATAATTGCCTGATTTCTGGTGCGTTTACGCGTGACGGAAAAAAGTCGGAATGCCTATATTGACGCTCCGGTGACAGGTCATGCTGAAGAGGTTAACACAGGTACAGTATTGAGAGGCACACCACTACCTTTCGCCCGAAAGGTAGAGGATCTAGACGGGGCTCCTCAAGAAACCCCTCACGAGGTAGGAGAGGACGTGGTCAGGGTGGCAAACCCTCTGGACCATCCAAGCAATAAGATGCTCCAGGTAGGAGGAAGACTCCTCCACTTTCAGGATCGTTGGACCTTCGAACCCTGGGCCCACAGCCTAATCAAGAATGGACTAGGATGGAAATTGAACAAATCTCCACCTTCATTTCCTCAATTCTTCCAACACTCCACCCCCTTCTTGGAAGAATATACCTTAGAATTCTTGAACAAAAAGGTTATAATGAAAGCAAAGTCCATCAAATTCCAGGGAAGGCTGTTTTGTGTTCCCACTAAGGACTCGGACAAACTCAGAGTCATTCTAGACTTCTCGCCACTCAACAAGTTCATCAAGAACAACAAGTTCAGGATGCTAACCATTCAACACATTAGGACCCTGTTACCGAAAGGGGCGTACACAGTCTCAATAGACCTGGCAGATACTTACTGGCACCTTCCAGTCAGTCACCCCCTCTCCTCCTACCTAGGATTCAAGTTACAGAAGACAAAGTATGTCTTCAGAGCCATGCCATTCGGACTAAACATTGCCCCAAGGATCTTAACAAAACTTGCGGACGCAGTCGTACAACAACTACGCCTAGAAGGCGTTCAGGTAGCCGCATACCTGAACAACTGGCTGGTGTGGACAGCATCCAAGACTGGTTGTCTGCAGGCATCCGAGAAAGTGATCCAATCCCTGGAACATCTGGGATTCAAGATCAAAAACAAGAAGTCTCACCTCTCTCCAGCTCAGGAGTTTCAATGGCTGAGAATCCATTGGAACTTGCAGTCACACCGTCTCTCCATTCCACCATAGAAGAGGAGAGAGATCGCGGGTTCTGTCAAGAAACTATTGAAATCCAACAGGATCTCAAGATGCCAACAGGAAAGAGTACTGGGCTCTCTCCAGTTTGCAGCAGTAACAGACCCAATACTAAGAGCACAGCAAAAAGATGCATCAGGAGTCTGGAGAAGATACGCATCAAACGCTCCAAGAGATCTACAGAGACCGACACCGACCTTACTGCAATTGCTTCTGAGGCCATGGTCGAAGGTCAATAGCCTAGCAAGGACTATTCCCTTAAAACCACTTCAACCATCGTTAGTCATCCACACGGATGCCTCAACGGAAGGATGGGGAGGTCATGCCCATCAAAGGAAAGCTCAAGGGACCTGGTCATCCCTGTTCAAGACCTTTCGCATCAACATTCCAGAACCCATGGCAGTCCTCCTGACATTGAAGAAGCTATCACCTCACAGATCAGCCCACATCAAGCTGGTCTTGGACAGCGAAGTGATAGTGAGATGTATGAACCTACAAGGCTCGAGATTGCCCTACATCAACCACGAGATGTTGGCCATCTTTCGCTTGGCAAGAAAGAAAAGATGGCACTTATCAGCAGTTCACCTACAAGGGTTCCGCAATGTGACGGCGGACGCTCTATCAAGGCGAAAGCCGATTGAGTCAAAATGGTCCCTAGATGCAGACTCATTTTCCTTCATCTTGGAAAAAGTCAAGCGGGGAGATTGTAGGACACTGGCCAAAGAAATTGCGATGGCTAGGGCAGCACTAGAGGATAGAGAGGGGAAGGGAAAGTGTCTTGTGTGTTGTGTCGGAAGAAGGCGGCACAATTGCCGCCCACTTTCGGTCACAAACTCAGAAACATTGTTTCAATATCGGCGCCGTCTTGAGCGGCAGAAGAATATCAATTCCTCAGCCCAGGACCTTGCCGAAACAAGACTTGTCTTCCAGACTGCAAGGGAGAAGGTGGCGGCAGTGTACTACCACTTCGGATGCAGGATAGGGAAGCTAGGCTTCCTATGTCTGCTACTGTAAACCGGCAGGGGAGTGATTACTCCCCCGGCAGCCAAGTTGCCGACATAAAGACTGAATACTCTGAGTTACTGTCGCAAATCAAATCCGGGATACTCACCGGCAAAGAGGGAACACAGAAACACTAGCCTAATCAAGCAGGAGTACAATACTCAATAGCAAGACCAAGATAGGGTTGCCGCCTAATGGCAACACTCAAGAGAGAAGGGAGTGTTTACCCTCAAATCTCTAAAAGAGACGAGTATCGAATTATATTAATAATTCTAGGAGATATACTATCTCCTGTTGAATTGATAAAACGATAAACGATGGTAAACGGGGATAATGTACGAAAGTATACTAAAGCGCATAGGCTAGGCTAGCCTAGCGCAGGTCAAGATCTCGGCTACGCTATATCAGCGATACTCTAAACGTATACGATCGATACATTGAAGGAAGAGGAAATATATGTGTATGATCTTATCTTCACTAGTATAATTTTGCCTAAATCGCTATAATTCATTAAAGCTAAATAGTCATTCTACTGACTTGATAAGGCATATATGGAGAACGACAGCGTCCAAATTGGCGCCTCCGGCTACCGGCTAAGCTCCGATAAACACATCTAAATTATGCTAAATCAACTGTGAGAAGGGAGCTAAAAGTTATACATAGGAAAGATTAACAATGGAACGGTACGGTGGGTTGTCCGCGACCCCGAGCGTCAAAACAAAAGATGTTTTTCTCACGTAACTCACCCCCGTGACTGAATTTGTGGGTGATCGACCTGCAGTCGGTGTCTCGCCTACACGCTCTAGTAGTGTCCAGATGTGTATCGCTGTAGCTGTACTCCTTCCCAGATTTCTGAGACGCGTCGGGGTCGAGCGCGACCGAGTTTACCCTTCTAAGGTAAGTTGCATAATTATCAAAGTTATTACGTATTATGAAATTGTCGTAGAATGGTGCAACTTGTATAGGTTATCAGTTGTGGAAAGTCTTGGTGGATTGTTTGGCTACCATGTGCATGATTTTTTTTTTAGTTGAAATGTCGTTCATCACCACGAGGACCATTTTACCGCGAGTGCCCCTTTTTCAGTTTTTTCCATTTTTTGGCCAAGTCATTTTTCCGTAAGAAATTGCCAAATAGTGTCTCAAAACTTTTGCTTTTTTAGTGTTGGAAAGTTTGTCTAGATGATCTGGCTACCCATGCGTGACTTTGTTTTTGTCAGATACGCCGTAGATATTGGTATGTGGGGTATTTTCCTGCGGTTGCCAATTTCTGTTTTTTTTTCAAAATTTGTAAAAATTTACTACGTAGTAAGGAATTGCCATATATTATTGATTTTTTTTTCATTTTTATTTGTTAGAAAGTGTGCCTTGATGGTTGGGCAAACACGTGCATGTCTTTTTTTTTACCTGAGATGCCGTATATCAGAATATTGGCCCTTTTTCCGCGAGTGCCCCTTTTTCAGTTTTTTTCATTTTTTGGCCAAGTCATTTTTCCGTAAGAAATTGCCAAATAGTGTCGCAAAACTTTTGCTTTTTTAGTGTTGGAAAGTTTGTCTAGATGATCTGGCTACCCATGCGTGACTTTTTTTTGTCAGATACGCCGTAGATATTGGTATGTGGGGTATTTTCCTGCAGTTGCCAATTTGTTTTTTTTCAATATTTGTAAAAATTTACTACGTAGTAAGAAATTGCCATATAGTATTGATTTTTTTCATGTTTATTTGTTGGAAAGTGTGTCTTGATGGTAGGGCTACTACGTGCAAGTCTTTTTCTTATCTGAGATGCCGTATATTAGAATGTTGGCCATTTTTCCGCGAGTGCCCGTTTTTATTTGTTTTGCATTTTTTTGCTTAGTCATGTTATCGTAAGGAATTGGCAAGTAGTGTCGCAAAACTTATATTTTTATAGTGTTGTTAAGTGTTTCTAGATGATCTGGCTACCCATGCCTATCTTTTTTTTTAGCCAGATATGGTGTATATATAGGTATGTGTTCGATTTTCCTGTGATTGCCATTTTTTCGTATTTTACCATTTCTTTCAAAATTACTACGTACTAAGGAACTATCACAGAGTAATGATTCATTTAGATGTTTATTTGTCGGAAAATGTGCCTTGATGGTTTGCCTAGCACGTGGCTGACATTTTTTTTTTCTGAAATACCCACCATTAGCACATTGCCATTTTTCATCAAGTGCCCCTTTTTATTTGTTTTGCATTTTTTTGCTTGGTCATGCTACCGTAAGGAATTGGCAAGTAGTGTCGCAAAACTTATATTTTTATAGTGTTGGAAAGTGTTTCTAGATGATCTGGCTACCCATGCCTGTCTTTTTTTTAGCCAGATATGGCGTATATATAGGTATGTGTTCGATTTTCCTGTGATTGCCAATTTTTAGTTTTTTCCCATTTCTTTCAAAATTACTACGTACTAAGGAACTATCACAGAGTAATGATTCATTTAGATGTTTATTTGTCGGAAAATGTGCCTTGATGGTTTGCCTAGCACGTGGCTGAATTTTTTTTTCCTGAAATGCACACCATTAGCACGTTGCCATTTTTCATCGAGTGCCCCTTTTTATTTGTTTTTCATTTTTTTGCTTAGTCATGTTACCGTAAGGAATTGGCAAGTAGTGTCGCAAAAATTATTTTTATAGTGTTGGAAAGTGTTTCTAGATGATCTGGCTACCCATGCCTATCTTTATTTTTAGCCAGATATGGCGTATATATAGGTATGTGTTCGATTTTCCTACGATTGCCACTTTTTCGTTTTTTCCCATTTCTTTCAAAATTACTACGTACTAAGGAACTATCACAGAGTAATGATTCATTTAGATGTTTATTTGTCGTAAAATTTTGTTTACTTCTTTTTTGATTGAATATCATCAAATTTTTTTAGCTAAAATATATTGTTTTACAATTTTTTTTTTTTCAATTTTATTTCCCTTAAAAAATTTTTTTTTTGGGTCAGAATTCTAATTTTATAGTCGTAAAATAAGCGACAATTATCCAGCAACCCACCATACAATTTTTATGCATATCCAAGAATAATTAGATTAGTAAATAACACCTTGAAATTGACATACCCTTCCTACATTTCAGGTGGCAGATTAGGGAGTCTGAGTCAGTGTGGTTGGCGGCCATTTTGTGGACATATCCGAAGCGTAAGTTGCCCTATCTATATATATTCTTGTTCCCTATAGAATTTGTGATATTTTGGTATATTTTTACCTGCATAAATATCATATTATATATTAAATATATGTATTTTTTTACGAAATTTCTAAGTACTCAAAAAATGACCTTTAGATATGGCCCCTGATATAAATGTAATTTACAAAATAATGAAGATTTTTTTTACATATTTCTATTTTAGATTAACATATGTTTATTCCCTAAAAAAATTAGCCAATTCCTGTTTCATTTGGGTACCCAAAAAAATTCATGAAATTTGGACACATTTTTTTTTGGCCAAAAAAGGTTACCCTTTTTTTCTCATTTCAGATCTTCACCTCCATTGGTCCGACTTCATCCAAAATACATCAAGATGTGTCCTAAACATTCAAGAATCAATTCCTAAAAGGATTTGTGTATATATGTATAAATTTTTTTTTATGAATTTTTATGTAAGGTCTTTTTTTCTACTTAATTTTTTAAAATATTTATAATAAATAGCTTTTCTGCAGATGAGTAGTATTTATCTTTACAGTAGTTTTAAGCATTCATTGAATTTTTTTTTTGGCAAAAAAAAAAGGAGGTTACTGCAAAAACAGATTTTTCCAGAGGATGAAGATGCAGGAGAATGCATGATAAATCCTGGTATTAGCAACAAAAACACCGAGAGCAAGCGGGAGATACACCGTACGTAATTCGCTACTAACAAAGGAATGGGTAGCCATAACGGGCCCTGTAGTAGTACGGGAAGGGGATCCACCAGGTAATCTTGATGATGGCTCCCCTTCAATTTTGCCGCTCTTCCCCCTCAGAGCAAAAACTCTATTTGGGGTGAAGATTGCCATGTGTCGTATCAAGAAATACGTCCCCTGATATGCGATATCCTTAAAAAAATTTTTTAAGGATACTCGCGCCAGGAGTTAGAATTCTGGATACCTATGGTCAATTCTCTGGGAGTATCACTGTAGCTAAATATCCCTTAGGAAGCTGCCCAAAGGAACCTTCCATCAGGATGACATGGCCATCTCACCAAAAAAAAAGATCTTTCACTTTGCTTCAAAATCCGTTAATTATTCTTCCTCACCTAACCATATATGCAAATATCAGTGTTCAGAGTTATGATATTCTGTTTGTAAAACTTTATTTCTCCTAACATTCTAACTGAATCCTTGCTTGATATTTACAATTTTCAATGTATATACCATCAGTACATATATCACTTTTCTAAATTATATGAATATACACTTCCGTTCTGACTTTAAGGTAATAATCTCAAATACTATATATGTATGTATACTCATATGTATATAAATTTTTATTGTTTTCATTTTACAATATCATTTTAACTGTATTATTTTCGGAAGAGCTCTGTTCCATATGGGCTTTGGACCAAATCTTTATTGCAAATCTCCTCTCTGTAAATATGTTGTACAATTAAACATTATTATTATTATAATTCAAACTGACGACTTTTCATCAGGCTTGCTCTACTCAAGACTGATAGACTGTTAGGATCTTTATGAGTGTTGCCTGCTTACATACAGATTATTTTGTGTAAATGGTCATAACAGAATAACACAGCTATCTCTGGTGACCTTTACTCAAACAACAGTATTTTCTTGTAAAAATGATATTGCAATATTAATAACCAGACAGATAAATGAAACAAAGTAAAAGGGTTAAAAAAACCATCCAGTATAGCAATACAGTTTAATTTGGAAACCACAATTTATTCTGGAATGTGTACAGTATTTACATGAATTTAAAGAGTTTGTGCTCCATGGCCAGGCAGGCAATACAATTCCCTACAAATTCTTGATCCTCAAGTTTTTAAATCCTGAATATCTACAGTGGTGCAGCAAACTATTCAAAGACAAAAGGATGTGTAAATAAATTATTTCTCATATCATTAATACCTACTATATACAGTATAGGCAAGAAGTTCACAGGCATTTTTGTGAGATGTGGTTATTTATCATAGATTTGACAGTAATCCTCACATGAATTTTAATATTCTAAAGAATATACTGTACCACAAATATTGTACTCACTAAATACAGAATTCACTTCAATGGGAATTACCTATGGCAAGTGTTTCTACATGAACAATATTTGAACAAATTATTAGCCACCTTGAAACCAGTGACATTAATTAATGATACAAGATTAGGTACTGTATCTTAAATGTATAATTTGGCCAATCTCTTAATTATAAAAGGTCTCTTAAATGAAGAATAAAAAAAGTGCATCCATGCAATTCTTCCAGCAATGGAATTCAACATTTTACAATCTTGTTAAAATTCTAGCAATGGATTATTATATGAACCTGATAAGATATGAAAGTCACAGGCCCACTAAATGAAATGGTATGGATTCGTATTACTATTTGACAAGATCAGAATTTAAGGAATCTTGTAAAACAATTATTTATTACTAAGAAATTAGATGATTGTCGTGAGTCTAGTTTCCTCATGTGAAATTGTGAGGAAGTGGATGAATTTTTTTCAATTAAAAACAATCAACAAACTTTATTGAATGGTAGATCCAAAATAATATAATTCTTCTCTTAAAATTATTCCCTCTAAAAGTGACAATTGTTCATAACTTGCCCAACAGACTCCACATAGGCTGTTAATGCTAAACTGTTTTGGCTACTTCTTACATGTCCACATTAAAAAAAAAAAAAAAAAAAAAAAAGTTTGAACAATTGTTTGAACAATTACTTAAGACGTAAATATTTGTACAGTAAATTGAGTCATATATAGTTATAAGTTGACATTTCTATTTATAACATTGTATGATATTATCAATGGAAAAAACAAAAATAGGCTATATTATTTTAAAGATGGTAGCACTACTGATATAATATGCAGCTATGTAGCTTGTACCCTTCTATTATTGTTTACCATAATATGAATATAAACAAAAACAGTGATTTTTACCTAAAATTATTATTTCTATACTTAAGTGAAAGTGACAACTTGATGACCTGTAAGAAAAATTGAAAAAAAAATTCTCAATTGCCTTGTACCAGCTGCCAAAACACTCCCTACCTGCCGAGAAGAGAAGAGACCAAGGCCGTGCAGGATAGGGCAACCGAAGAAGGTAAGAGATAATGCTCTTTTAAGTGGGCTTAACACTGATAATAAGTACAGTATCACCTAAAAAGTGGGGAGGAGGGTGGGTTACTAATTCTATTCGGAGGTAAGGAAATATATTTTAGCTTAAAAATCAAGTATATTTCTATGAATCTTACCTGTGAATAGGCAGAGGGGTGTGGTTGATACACACAAACAACTTGAACCAAAACATTTACAGTATCTCACTAATTAAGCGAATTTTATTTAGGATCTGATTTGCGAATGAATCTGGGCTAAAAGGCCTGGTACTCAGCCCTTGGAAGACATTCAACTTCCAAGTAGATCAGGGTGTAAAACCCTAGATTTGCAGTGTGAAGGAGCTAAGAGGTTGGAAGAAAGGAAGAGGGAATGGATATAACATTAGAAGACCAAAAAGTTAATAAAGCTAGGGGTCAAAAGGATGCTTCAAAGACTTTCAATTAATGCTACTGCTTGCACTAAGCCCCTGTGAGGCTGTTTTCATTTTTAAAAAATACCATAAATTAACAAACAAACAAAAAATTGAAAATACGAAGAACCTCACAACATGTGCTCAACTCCTCTCATTACGTCCCTTGACAAAATGGCTGGGCCAAGAAGACAAAAATTGTTGAATTTATATAAGGCTCCTAAAATGCAATTAGTTCATAGAAATGTTTCGAAAACCCTTCCTATTCTCAATTCTTAACATATCAATTTACAGTGGCAATCATTTTGATATAGTGTGCATTAATCTTCTAAGATGACAAGAAAAATTCGTGCAATTTCGAAACTGGCCTATAAAGGAAATAAATCTCAAAAGGAAATTAGGGTCTGTATTTTTTATGTTAGTATGTCTAGCCAATTACTCCTTACCAGCTTTGAAAGGATATAAAACTCTTTGAAAAGGTATAAAACTCTATCACTATAATCATTTCCAACTTATTGACAAAAAACGTGAAGGGTAAGAGCACTGAAAACCTTTGCGACTTCTCATTTCATTTCTAGCTTTAAATTGAGGAATCAGTGTTACCTTAACGTCATATTAGTTTTAAACTGAGAGACAAAACTCTCCTTCTTAGATATTTTTGTAACAACATTTTGCTACAGCTAAGGTTAATAAATACAAACAGGCATTTGACAGTCAACTAGTACCTATAAATCTGTATTAAGCGGCTCATATGATAAACTTCTTAAGTAGTGTAATACAGTATGTCCAAAAGCTGTGCAATTAGATTACCTGTAAGGGACTTTGACTCTCAAATACTTTAAATACCCTCTTATAAGAGGTTTGGTTCATTTGCCTATTCCATAAGCTTCACCTGGTTTGAATAGTTTTTTTTTTTTCTAAACCATGGTCCTAATTATAGAAAGTTCTACATAAAACAAAATTTCTATAATAGAAGCATTGATTGAGATAGAATTTTTTCTGCTACTACCTCAGTCCCAATAGTAAGTCTTACACACACATGAATGAGATGTGTTCCTGGAATGGGTTCTTCAACAAAACAATATTCTCAAGCTAATGTCCTTCAACTGGCCAATTTCCTTTGTTTTCAGTCCACAGGATTTTATAAAACTAATGAACTTGCCTTCAAATGGATCTAGAATTCCTATACAATTCATGTATGATAAAGCACTTTTTATGTTCCTGTTACTGAGAGTTCTTAAGTTGAATGTTTTTGCCTTACAGATTTACATCACATGTACAACAAGTCTTCCAGATAAGAACATTTGACTAAAAACTTTCAAATATAAGATTTTAACTTCTTTGAGATTTTCCATTATGTAAAGAAAGATAAGGATTCTTAATACATACTTGACCTTCAGGAAACTGAAAAGATTTACCAATAACAAACCCCTTATACTGAAAAAACAACACAAAAGTACCCCATAAGATATAAACAGTCAATTAATATTATAATCATCACCAGCCAAGCCACAACCCTAGTTAATAAAGCATATGCTACAAACACAGGCTCCAAAAGGAAAAGTAGACCAATGTGGGAGGGAAACAAATAAACATGATAGAATAGTCTGCCTGAGCATACCCTCAAGCAATAGAACTAATTCAGACAGTGGACAACCATTGTACAGCAGCTATGGCATTACTAAGACCAGAAAACAATGGTTTGCTTTGGAATGTCCATCTCCTAGAAGAACTTATAATACCTAGGCCCTCTTCTACCCTTACCAAGTGGAAAGTAGCCACTGAACAATTACAGTGTAGTAGTTATCCTCTTAAGTGAAGAAGAATTTTTCAGCTATTTTAGTGTTGTCAGGTGTATGAGGAAAGAGGAGACGTGTAAAGAATACGCCAGAATATTCGTTGTATGTGTAGGCAAAAGAATAATGAGCCGTAACCAGAGGAGGATCCAATGTAGTACAGTCTGGCCAGTCAATAGACCCAATAACTCTCTCTAGTGGTAGTATCTCAACGGGCGGCTGGTGCCCTGGCCAACCTACTACCTAAAATGATGATACAAAAAATATATCAAATTACTTAGTAATTTGTATATTCCTAACTTTAGTATACCCACCTGGAATTCAGAATCCATTTCGAAGGGAATTATTCGGCTTTGCTGTAGCTGACAGTGAAATTATCTGCAACACACTGCTGATAAGACGCTGTAGCCGGTGAAGGAATACAAATAGTACAAGATGCTTCTGTCAGGTAAGCCAGATCGCCGCTATTCTCTACACCAATAAGTTTACAGAGAGGAGGGGGGGGAGATATAATTTTAAAGGAATTCCAGGTGGGTATAGTTAGGAAAAAATGTTATTTTTATTAGTAAAATAAATTTTTGAATATACTTACCCGATAATCATGTAGCTGTCAACTCCGTTGCCCGACAGAATTCTACGGGAGGGATACGCCAGCTATCACTATACTAGAAGGGGGTGTACTCACCAGCGCCACCTGTGGCCAGGTACTACAGTACTTCTTGTTGACACCTCCTCAATTTTTCCTCGGTCCACTGGTTCTCTATGGGGAGGAAGGGAGGGTCAATTAAATCATGATTATCGGGTAAGTATATTCAAAAATTTATTTTACTAATAAAAATAACATTTTTCAATATTAAACTTACCCGATAATCATGTAGCTGATTCACACCCAGGGGGGTGGGTGAAAACCAGTGTACATGACTAAAGGATAGCTAAGTATCCCGTATTTCATATAATCAGTTATCTCAAAATAACAATGAAATAATAAGTACCTGGTAAGGAAGTCGACTTGAACCGTTACTCTGCCTTTATTAAGTTCGTCTTCCTTACTGAGCGCAGCGTTCCTCTTAGGAGGCTGAATCAACTCTAAGGTGCTAAAGTATATAGGGCTGCAACCCCTACTAAAGGACCTCTACACAACCTCTAACCCAGGCGCTTCTCAAGAATGAATTGACCACCCGCCAAATCAAAAGGATGCGGAAGGCTTCTTAGCCTACCATAACAACCATAAAAACAACAATAAAAGCATTCAAGAGAAAGGTTAAAAAAGGTTATGGGATTAAGGGAATGTAGTGGCTGAGCCCTCACCTACTACTGCACTCGCTGCTACGAATGGACCCAGGGTGTAGCAGTTCTCGTAAAGAGACTGGACATCTTTAAGATAAAATGATGCAAACACTGACTTGCTCCTCCAATAAGTTGCATCCATTATGCTCTGCAGAGAACGGTTTTTATTAAAGGCCATCGAAGTGGCTACGGCTCTCACTTCGTGGGTCCTTACCTTCAGCAAAGCAAGGTCTTCCTCCTTCAAGTGAGAATGGGCTTCTCTAATCAGAAGCCTTATATAATATGAAACCCCGTTTTTGGACATGGGCATCGAAGGTTTCTTGATTGCACACCATAAGGCTTCTGACTGTCCTCGAATAGGTTTTGACCTATTAAGATAATATTTCAGAGCTCTGACAGGGCAAAGAACTCTTTCTAGCTCGTTACCTACCATGTTGGAAAGGCTAGGAATTTCAAACGATCCAGGCCAAGGACGTGAAGGAAGTTCATTCTTAGCTAAAAATCCGAGCTGTAAAGAACATGTCGCAGATTCGGAAGTGAACCCAATGTTCTTGCTGAAGGCATGAACCTCACTGACTCTTTTAGCTGTTGCAAGGCAGACGAGGAAAAGAGTCTTGAGGGTAAGGTCCTTGAAGGAAGCTGACTGGAGAGGTTCGAACCTAGGCGACATAAGGAACCTTAAGACTACGTCTAGATTCCAGCCTGGAGTGGGTAAACGACGTTCTTTAGAAGTCTCAAAAGACTTAAGGATGTCTTGAAGGTCCTTGTTGGAAGAAAGGTCCAAACCTCTGTGGCGGAGAACTGAAGCCAACATACTCCTGTACCCTTTAATTGTAGGAGCTGAAAGGGATCTCTCATTCCTTAGATGTAATAGGAAGTCAGCTATTTGGGTTACAGAGGTATTGGTAGAGGAAACTGCATTGGCTCTACACCAGTTCCGGAAGACTTCCCACTTGGATTGGTAGACTCTACGAGTGGATACCCTCCTTGCTCTGGCAATCGCACTGGCTGCCTCCTTCGAAAAGCCTCTAGCTCTAGCGAATCTTTCGACAGTCTGAAGGCAGTCAGCCGAAGAGCGTGGAGGTTTGGGTGCAACCTGTCTACGTGAGGTTGACGTAGAAGGTCCACTCTTAGAGGGAGAGTCCTGGGGACGTCGACCAGCCATTGTAGTACCTCTGTGAACCATTCTCTTGCAGGCCAAAGGGGAGCAACCAGCGTCAGCCGTGTCCCTTCGTGCGAGATGAACTTCTGGATGACTTTGTTTATGATCTTGAACGGTGGGAATGCGTAAAGGTCGAGATGGGACCAATTCAGCAGAAAAGCATCCACATGAACTGCTGCTGGGTCTGGAACTGGGGAACAGTACAAAGGAAGCCTTTTGGTCATGGAGGTGGCAAACAGATCTATTGTCGGCTGACCCCACAAGGTCCAAAGTCTGTTGCACACGCTCTTGTGAAGGGTCCATTCCGTGGGGATGACCTGATCTTTTCTGCTTAGGCGATCTGCTGAGACGTTCATGTTGCCCTGAATGAACCTCGTAACTAGGGTGAGGTTTAGACTTCTTGACCAAATGAGGAGGTCCCTTGCTATCTCGTATAGGCTCCTCGAATGGGTCCCTCCCTGCTTGGAGATGTAAGCCAAGGCTGTGGTGTTGTCGGAGTTCACCTCCACCACCTTGCCTAGCAGGAGGGACTTGAAGTTCAATAGGGCCAAATGAACTGCCAGTAGCTCCTTGCAGTTGATGTGGAGCGTTTCCTGTTCCTTGTTCCACGTTCCCGAGCACTCCTGACCGTTCAAGGTCGCGCCCCAGCCCGAGTCTGATGCATCCGAGAAGAGATGAAGATTGGGGGTCTGAATCGCTAACGATAGGCCCTCCCTGAGAAGGAGGTTGGTCTTCCACCACAAGAGAGTGGTCTTCATCTCTTTGGTGACCGGGATAGAGACTGCTTCGAGCGTCAAATCCTTGTCCCAATGAGCTGCTAGATGGAATTGGAGAGGGCGGAGGTGGAGTCTCCCTAGCTCGACGAACAGGGCTAACGATGAAAGGGTCCCTGTGAGACTCATCCACTGTCTCACCGAGCAACTGCTCCTCTTCAGCATGCTCAGGATGCAATCTAGGGCTTGGCTTATCCTTGGGGCCGATGGAAAAGCCCGAAAATCCTGACTCCGAATCTCCATTCCCAGGTAAACAATGGATTGGGAGGGAATGAGCTGGGACTTTTCCAAGTTGACTAACAGACCCAGTTCCTTGATCAAGTCCAAAGTCCAGTTGAGACTCTCCAGACAGCGACGACTCGTGGAGGCTCTCAACAGCCAGTCGTCTAAATAAAGGGAGGCTCTGATGTCCGATAAGTGGAGGAATTTTGCAATATTCCTCATCAGATGCGTAAACACCATAGGAGCTGTGCTTAGGCCAAAACACAGGGCTTGGAATTGGTATACAACCTTTCCAAAAACGAATCTCAGGAAAGGTTGGGAGTCTGGATGAATAGGAACGTGAAAGTAAGCATCTTTCAGGTCCAACGAGACCATCCAGTCCTCCTGCCTGACCGCTGCTAGGACCGACTTCGTCGTCTCCATAGTGCACGACTGCTTGGTGACATAAGCATTGAGCGCGCTGACGTCCAGCACCGGTCTCCAACCTCCTGTCTTCTTGGCCACCAGAAAGAGACGGTTGTAGAAGCCCGGGGATTGATGGTCCCGGACTATAACCACTGCCTTCTTCTGTAACAGGAGCGACACCTCCTGGTGCAACGCTAGCCTCTTGTCCTTTTCCTTGTAGTTGGGAGAGAGGTTGATGGGAGAAGTGGTCAGAGGGGGTTTGCGGCAGAATGGTATCCTGTAACCCTCCCTCAGCCACCTGACAGACTGGGCGTCTGCACCTCTCTTTTCCCAGGCTTGCCAGAAGATCTTGAGTCTGGCTCCTACTGCTGTCTGGAGAGGAGGAGAGTCAGTGTTTGCCTTTAGAAGTCTTGGAACCTTTCCTAGACTTGCTCCTGGAAGAGTCTGGACGGGAGCTTCCTCGGCTGGGGGCTCTACCACGAAAGGGCGGAATAAACCTTGTAGCAGGAGTATCAGCCACTGGGGTGCGATAAGTCCTGGGGACTGAGGGAGCAACCTTAGTCTTACGAGCTGAAGAGGCCACAAGATCATGAGTGTCCTTTTGAATCAGGGCCGCAGACAAGTCCTTGATAAGCTCTTCGGGAAACAAGAACTTAGAGAGCGGAGCGAAAAGGAGTTGAGACCTTTGACAAGGTGTGATGCTGGAAGAAAGAAAGGTGCAAAGCTGCTCCCTTTTCTTAAGAACTCCTGACACAAACATTGAAGCAAGCTCGCCAGATCCATCCCTAATTGCTTTATCCATGCAGGACATTAAAAGCATGGCTGAGTCCTTGTCCGCAGGGGAGGTCTTCTTGCTAAGGGCCCCCAAGCACCAGTCTAGAAAATTGAACATCTCAAAGGCCCGAAATACACCCTTAAGGAAGTGGTCTAGATCGGAGAAGGTCCAGCAAACCTTAGAGCGCCTCATTGCTGTTCTACGAGGAGAGTCGACCAAACTTGAGAAGTCAGCCTGGGCAGAGGCAGGTACTCCCAAGCCTGGTTCCTCTCCTGTGGCATACCATACGCCCGCTTTAGAAGTGAGCTTAGTAGGTGGGAACATAAAGGAAGTCTTCCCTAGTTGCTGTTTAGACTGCAACCATTCTCCTAAAATTCTTAAAGCTCTCTTAGAGGACCTAGCAAAGACGAGCTTAGTATAGGTTGACTTAACAGACTGCATGCCCAGCGAAAACTCAGATGGAGGAGAACGGGGGGTAGCAGAGATAAAATGGTCCGGGTATACCTCTCTGAAAAGAGCCAGGACCTTACGAAAGTCAATGGGTAGAAGAGAAGACTTGGTTCCTTCCACGTCTGATGAGGGATCCAAGTGCGCAGCTTCCTCCTCAGAAACCTCATCACCAGAGTGTAGCGAAGTGAGAGGTAATGTAACAGTGGTATGCTGAACAGCAGAATCAGAACAAGCGGGTACATAAACGCTTGTGGTTTCATCCTCAAGTCTCTGTTGCTGAGTTAAAACCTGAGGTTCAGGCTGCAAAGACTGGTCAGGAAGAGTAGAGGAAGGTAGGCGCATGGGTTGAGGCGGCTGACTCCTGGCATGAGTGTCTTGTCTCAAGAGTTGCGCTTGCTGTAATGGTTGCGGATGCGCAGTAGCAGGTTCCTGAGGAACGAGTTGAGGTTCCTGAGGTGTGAGCTGCGAGAGTTGAGGTAGCGGCTGCGCAGAACGCAGTTCTTGTCTCGCGAGTTGAGGTTCCTGAGGTGCTAGGCTAAGGTGTTGAGGTTCTCGCCTTGAGGAGGGTTGAGGTCGCTGCAGCGAGTGCTGAGGTGGCTGCCTCATGGATGGAAGAGGTTGTCGTACCTCAAGAGATTGTTGCCTCGCTGGTGGAACCGCAAGCGGAAGCGGAGGAAGTAAGGCATAAGCTTCCTGCTCCCATTGCTGAGGTTGCCTTAAGGAAGGCGGAGGTTGCTGCACACCGCTGGAAACTGGCAACTTAGTACGTGGTAAGGTATCCTGAGGAGCCTCAACTTCGTACGCCTGGCAGACTGGACTGCGGATAGGCGGAGCGATCGCAGGAGGAGGCGTAACCTTCTCAGCCTGACACTCACGCATTAAGACCGCAAGTTGTGACTGCATGGACTGCAGCAAAGTCAACTTGGGGTCGACAGACGCTAAGGTCTGCTGCGGCAAAGCCTTAACAGAAGATGAGGTCTGTTGCGGCATCACCTTACCCCTCTTAGGAGGAGTGCAGTCACCTGATGACTGCGGAGAGTCAGAGCTAATCCAATGACTGCAACCAGGCTGTAGAGCTCTTGAGGTCTGGACTTTGCGTTTGAGAGGTCTAGAGACCTGAGTCCAGCGTTTTCTCCCTGACATAGCTTCAGCAGACGAGTAAAAGACGGGCTCAATCGTCTGCGGGTGGGAGTGACGGTCTCCGTAAGACACGCCCGAAACCACCGAGGATACTTCTGTGCGCCGATCAAGGCCTGCCGAACCCTTTTGCCCTTCGACATTGCTTCTCCCCTGGGCTTGGGAGCTTGCAAGAGGTCCCGGACTGGGAGGACGACTGGCACGCACAGAAGTACCCTCACGCACCACACTGACACTGACACTAGCACTTGGCACCGCACTGACACTAGCACTTGTCACAGCACTGGCACTATCACCTCTCACTGCACCTTTGACCTTAAGTTCTTTGACTTCTGCCATAAGAGACTTATGATCACTGACCACCGATTCCACTTTGTCACCTAAAGCCTGAATGGCACGCAAAACAACGGACATATCAGGTTGAGTACTAATAGTAGGTTCGGGGGTAGCCACTACAGGGGGAGGAAAAGGTTGAGGATCATGAGGTGAGGAAAAAAGTGAAGAGCGAGAAGAACTCCTCCTAACTCTCTCTCTCTCTAACTTGGTTGAATATTTCAGGAATCGAACAAATTCAAGTTCCGAAAGACCGGCGCATTCCTCACATCGATCTTCCAACTGACAGGGTCTTTCCCTACAGTCAGAACAAGAGGTGTGAGGATCTACCGAGGCCTTCGGAATACGCCTATTACAAGACCTACACCGTCTATGGGGTGGGGCTTGTGAAAGGTCAGACATCTTGAATCAAAGAGTTAGTCAAGGGGGATTCCAAATCAAGCAAAAAGATCGTTAACCATTAAACAGAACTAAATAAAAGCTATCTAAGCTAATATAGAAGTTTTCCAGTATAGCGACAGCCGAAATCTGAGAGAAATACTTCACCAAAAGCCGTGAACAATACTCCAAGATCATAAGCGTATCCCAGAACGTCTTGCCGGAAGCACGACAGAGGAAAAATTGAGGAGGTGTCAACAAGAAGTACTGTAGTACCTGGCCACAGGTGGCGCTGGTGATTACACCCCCTTCTAGTATAGTGATAGCTGGCGTATCCCTCCCGTAGAATTCTGTCGGGCAACGGAGTTGACAGCTACATGATTATCGGGTAAGTTTAATATTGAAAATGATATTTTAATTATAAAATAAATTTTTGAATATACTTACCCGGTGAATATATATAGCTGCAACTCTGTTGCTCGACAGACAAAAAACTGTAAAAAACTCGCCAGCGATCGCTATACAGGTTGCGGGTGTGCCCATCAGCGCCAACTGTCGGCCAGATACCATACTCAAAGTAAACAAAGACTCAATTTCTTCTCATCCCACTGCGTCTCTATTGGGGAGGAAGGGAGGGTCGTTTAATTTATATATTCACCGGGTAAGTATATTCAAAAATTTATTTTATAATTAAAATATCATTTTTAAATATTTAACTTAGCCGGTGAATATATATAGCTGATTCACACCCAGGGTGGTGGGTAGAGACCAGTTAAATATGTTTACATCTTATGAGCTAAGAGTTTTTATTTCATTTTAGAAGTTATCAATATAACAAAAACAAAATAAATAGGTACCTGGTAAGGAATTCGACTTAGACGATTACTCTGCCTTATAAGTACGTCTTCCTTACGGAGCCTCGCGATCCTCTTAGGATGCTGACAGACCCCTAGGAGCTGAAGTATCAAGGGCTGCAACCCATTCAACAGGACCTCATCAAACCCCTAATCTGGGCGCTCTCAAGAAATGACTTTGACCACCCGCCAAATCAACCAGGATGCGAAAGGCTTCTTAGCCTTCCGGACAACCCATAAAAACAACATTAAAAACATTTCAAGAGACAGATTAAAAGGATATGGAATTAGGGAATTGTAGTGGTTGAGCCCTCACCCACTACTGCACTCGCTCCTACGAATGGTCCCAGAGTGTAGCAGTTCTCGTAAAGAGACTGGACATCCTTCAAGTAAAATGACGCGAACACTGACTTGCTTCTCCAATAGGTTGCGTCCATTATACTTTGCAGAGATCTATTTTGCTTGAAGGCCACGGAAGTTGCTACAGCTCTAACTTCGTGCGTCTTCACTTTAAGCAAAGCTCGGTCTTCCTCACTCAGATGTGAATGAGCTTCTCGTATTAACAATCTGATAAAGTATGACAAAGCATTCTTTGACATAGGCAAGGATGGTTTCTTAACTGAACACCATAAAGCTTCAGATTGGCCTCGTAAAGGTTTAGTACGCTTTAAATAGAACTTAAGAGCTCTAACAGGGCATAAGACTCTTTCTAGTTCATTGCCTACGATCTCCGATAAGCTGGGAATATCGAAAGATTTAGGCCAAGGCCGAGAAGGCAGCTCATTTTTGGCTAGAAAACCAAGTTGCAGCGAACAAGTAGCTTTTTCCGACGAAAATCCAATGTTCTTGCTGAAGGCATGAATCTCACTGACTCTTTTAGCCGAAGCTAAGCATACCAGGAAAAGAGTCTTAAGAGTGAGATCTTTCAGGGAGGCTGATTGTAACGGCTCAAACCTGTCTGACATGAGGAATCTTAGTACCACGTCTAAATTCCATCCAGGGGTAGCCAAACGACGCTCCTTGGTGGTCTCAAAAGACTTAAGGAGGTCTTGCAGATCTTTATTGTTGGAAAGATCTAAGCCTCTATGCCGGAAGACCGATGCCAACATGCTTCTGTAGCCCTTGATAGTGGGAGCTGAAAGGGATCGTCCTTTTCTCAGGTATAAGAGAAAATCAGCTATTTGAGCTACAGAGGTACTGGTCGAGGATACAGAAACTGACTTGCACCAGTCTCGGAAGACTTCCCACTTCGATTGGTAGACTCTAATGGTAGACGCTCTCCTTGCTCTAGCAATCGCACTGGCTTCCTCCTTCGAAAAGCCTCTAGCTCTCGAGGGTCTTTCGATAGTCTGAAGGCAGTCAGACGAAGAGCGTGGAGGCTTTGGTGTACCTTCTTTACGTGTGGCTGACGTAGAAGGTCTACCCTTAGAGGAAGACTTCTGGGAACGTCTACTAACCATCGAAGTACCTCGGTGAACCATTCTCTCGCGGGCCAGAGGGGAGCAACTAACGTCAACCTTGTCCCTTCGTGAGAGGCGAACTTCTGCAGTACCTTGTTGACAATCTTGAACGGTGGGAATGCGTAGAGATCCAGATGTGACCAATCTAGGAGGAAGGCATCTATATGTATTGCTGCTGGGTCCGGGACTGGGGAGCAATAGATTGGAAGCCTCTTGGTCAGCGAGGTTGCAAAGAGATCTATGGTTGGTTGACCCCAAGTGGCCCAAAGTCTCTTGCACACATCCTTGTGGAGGGTCCATTCGGTTGGAATTACTTGCCCTTTCCGACTGAGACAATCTGCTATGACGTTCAAGTCGCCTTGGATGAACCTCGTTACTAGGGAGATGTCTTGACCTTTTGACCAGATGAGCAGGTCCCTTGCGATCTCGTACAACGTCAGTGAGTGGGTACCTCCTTGTTTGGAGATGTACGCCAAGGCCGTGGTGTTGTCCGAGTTTACTTCCGCCACTTTGCCTCGAAGGAGATACTCGAAGCTTTTCAAGGCCAGATGAACTGCCAACAGCTCCTTCCAGTTGATATGCATGCTCCTTTGACTCGAGTTCCACAGGCCTGAGCATTCCCGACCGTCCAGTGTCGCGCCCCAGCCCAAGTCCGATGCGTCCGAGAAGAGAACGTGGTTGGGAGTCTGAACAGCCAGGGGAAGACCCTCTCTTAGGTTGATATTGTCCTTCCACCAAGTCAGACAAGACTTTATCTTTCCAGAAATCGGGATCGAGACCGCCTCTAGCGTCTTGTCCTTTTTCCAGTGAAAAGCCAATGGTATTGAAGAGGACGGAGGTGTAGTCTTCCTAGTGATACAAATTGTTCCAGGGATGACAGCGTCCCTATCAGACTCATCCACAGCCTGACTGAGCAGCGTTCCTTCTTCAGCATCTTCTGGATGGATAGCAGGGCTTGATCTATTCTGGGGGCCGACGGAAAAGCCCGAAAAGCTAGACTGTGAATCTCCATCCCTAAATACAGATTAGTTTGGGATGGGACCAGCTGCGACTTTTCCAAATTGACTAGGAGTCCCAATTCCTTGGTCAGATCTAGAGTCCACTTTAGATCCTTCAGACAGCGACGACTGGAAGAGGCTCTGAGAAGCCAGTCGTCCAAATAAAGGGAGGCTCGGATGTCCGATAAGTGGAGGAATTTGGCTACATTCCTCATCAGCCTCGTAAACATGAGAGGAGCTGTGCTTAGGCCAAAGCACAGGGCCCGAAACTGGTAAACCACATCTTCGAAGACGAATCTCAGAAAAGGTTGGGAGTCTGAGTGAATGGGGATATGGAAGTAGGCGTCCCTTAGGTCTAGCGAGACCATCCAGTCTTCCTTCCTGACCGCTGCTAAGACTGACTTTGTGGTCTCCATAGAGAACTTCGTCTTTGTGACAAAGACATTCAGAGCACTGACGTCTAGCACCGGTCTCCAACCTCCTGTCTTCTTCGCAACTAGGAAGAGACGGTTGTAAAATCCCGGTGATCGAAGGTCCGAGACTTTGACCACCGCTCCCTTCTCTAGCAAAAGAGACACTTCCAGTTTCAGGGCTTGTCTTTTTTCCTCTCTGTACCTGGGAGAGAGATCGATGGGGGACGTCGCTAGAGGGGGTTTGCGTACAAAAGGGATCTTCACAGATTGTTGATCTGCGCCTCTCTTCTCCCAGGCTTGCCAGAAGTTCTTGAGTCTGGCTCCCACTGCTGACTGAAGTTGCGGGCAGTCAGACTCTGCCCTTGGAGGACTTAGGTCCTTTCCTCTTCCCTCGTTTCCCTTCGGCACGAGCACCTCCTCTGCTGGAGGCTCTGCCACGAAAGGGCGGAATAAAGCGAGACGCTGGAGTGTCTATTCTCGGTCTAGCAGAGAATGTAGGCAAAGGGGGAGCTTTGCGAGCCGAGGACGCAACTAGGTCATGGGTGTCCTTCTGAACTAACGATGTGGCAATTTCCTTTACCAAGGCTTCAGGAAACAGGCACTTGGAAAGGGGAGCAAAGAGAAGTTCAGATCTCTGGCATGGTGTAACTCCAGCAGACAGGAAAGAACAGAGAGACTCTCGCTTCTTCAGGACTCCGGACGTGAATGAGGCAGCTAGCTCATTGGACCCATCACGGACGGCCTTGTCCATGCAGGACATAATGAGCAAGGAAATATCCTTATCTGTCGAAGAGATTTTCCTGCTCAGGGCTCCTAAGCACCAGTCTAAAAAGTTAAAGACTTCGAAAGCCCTAAATATTCCTTTAAGAAGGTGGTCCAGGTCCGATGGTGACCAACAAACCTTCGAGCGTCTCATGGCAAGGCGGCGGGGAGAGTCTACAAGACTTGAGAAGTCGCCCTGGGCAGAGGCAGGAACTCCCAAGCCGAGAACTTCTCCCGTGGCATACCAGACGCTCGATCTAGAAGAGAGTTTAGATGGGGGAAAGGCAAATGCTGTCTTCCCTAACCTCTTCTTAGACTCTAACCAGTCTCCCAACAGCCGCAAAGCTCTCTTGGATGAGCGTGAGAGAACGAGTTTCGTAAAGGCAGGTGCGGTAGCAGGCACTCCTAATACAAACTCTGACGGAGGAGAACGAGGAGCCACAGAAACAAAGTGGTCCGGAAACAACTCCTTGAATACAGCCATGACTTTTCTAAAGTCCAAAGATGGTTGAGTTGGCTTAGGTTCGTCCAGTTCCGAAGGTTGATCGTCTTGTGGTTCAGCAACGTCCTCATCGGATAGTTCCTCATCCGAAAACTGATGAGGAAACGGCAACGGAGTGGGCAACGTCTGGCTCGCTGAGTCCGGTCGCACTGGTACATGCGTGACGGAGCCGGACGCAACGTCATGGAACTGCTGCACAGTCTGTGAACTGTCAACAACCATGGGTGCGCGAGGACGCACAGCGTCCACCCGAGACTGTCTAGACCGTCTGGGTTGTGCAGTCAACACCATACCGGGTCGCGGAGGTTGACGCACCGCGTCAAAACAAGTCACCTCTGATGGTTGCTGAACGTCCTGAACGTCAACAACCACCTCCGTGCGTCGCCTAACGTCAACGTGCGGCTGGCAACCCACACTGGGTCGCATGGGAGGAGGAACCACCTCAACTGGTAGACGCGAGAAGGTAACCTCAGCGTCAACAGGACGCACAACAGACCGCTTGGAAGGTTGTTGGCCAGAAGGTTCAGCAGCAACCTTCTCCGAATTAAAGTCCTCCATCAAGGACGCAAGCTTGGACTGCATGTCTTGCAGCAAAGCCCATTTAGGGTCTACGGGAGCAGGTGCGGCAACAGACGGGGTTAGCGACTGAGGCGGTACCGCTTTGCCTCTCTTAGGCGGTGAGCAGTCATCAGATGACGGCAACGAGTCCGAACTGACCCAGTGGCTACAACCGGGACGTTGGACTTGTCCTGAAGGGACCGACTTACGTTTTAAAGGTCGTGAGACCTTGGTCCAAAGTTTCTTACGAGAAACACCTTCGGACGACGAGGTAAAAACGGGCTCTCTCGTCTTACGTAGGTAGGGGCGATCTTGGGGAGATACGCCTGATACCATGGAGGGAACGTCTGTTCGCTGATCAAGGCCTCTCGAACCCATGCGTCGTACGACATTGCTTCTCCCCTGGGCTTGGGAGCTTGCAAGAGGTCCCGGACTAGGAGGACGACAGGCACGAACAGACGAACCCTCAAGCGCAACACTGTTCACAACACTTTCACTAGGCACTTTCTCACTTCCCGCGGCACTTTGGCACTTTAGCTCCTTAACATCCGCCATGAGTTGATTGCGGTCACTTGCAAGGGACTCTACTCTCTCCCCCAAGGCATGGATAGCACGCATCATGTCAGCCATCGATGGTTCCTGAGTGCTAGGAGGGGGGTTAGGAACAACCACTACAGGGGAAGGAATAGGTTGAGGGGCATGAGGAGAGGAAAAATCTATCGACCTAGAAGAACTTCTCCTTAATCTATCTCTCTCTAGCCTGCGTGTGTACTTCTCAAATTCGATAAAATCGAATTCCGAAAGGCCCACGCATTCCTCACACCGATCTTCCAATTGACAGGTTTTACCCCGACAATTGGAACAAACAGTGTGAGGGTCGAGAGAAGCCTTTGGAAGACGCCTAGAACAGTCCCTAGCATTGCATTTTCTAAACTTGGGAACTTGTGAAAGGTCAGCCATTTTGAATTGGTCAAGGGAAAATTCCAAAAAACGGTCTAAGTCATCAACAATGAATCCGATACAAAAAAAGAGTTCAAGGATTTATTTGAAGAAAAACCCTGCACAGCGAAAGCTCAAAACCAAAATAGAGTACTTCACCAAAGATGATGGAAAAAACTCCAGGTTCAACAGCGAGTAAAGTACGTCTTGTCGACACGTCGACAGAGAAGAAATTGAGTCTTTGTTTACATTGTGTATGGTATCTGGCCGACAGTTGGCGCTGATGGGCACACCCGCAACCTGTATAGCGATCGCTGGCGAGTTTTTCACAGTTTTTTGTCTGTCGAGCAACAGAGTTGCAGCTATATATATTCACCGGCTAAGTTAAATATTTAAAAATACAAATTACTATGAATTTGCTATTTGTTCCAAGACAGAACCCACCTGGAATCCCTTTTATAAGAGGCTTACACTTAAGAGGAGGGGTAAACCATGCCAGTATTACCTTGAAAAGCCGACCCCTCGTGTGAGGAACAATGGGGGTGGGGGCTCTTGTCCCGTGGGTACCAACTGTTGGAGAAAATCTAATAACAGTATTATTGTGTCAAAAATAGTTGCAATCATCAAGGTTATGGGCCTGATATGTACCCCCTTAGTCCGCAAGGTCTCACCTGAGGTCTTGACTTGTAGGGCGAACTGTGCATGTCCCTGGCAGAAAGAGGGAAAGAAGATGAAATGCATGCACTCAAACATTTTTACGGTTACGGAAATATCCAGTGAGCGGCCAGGCGGATCAGATCTGCTGCTGAGCAGCCACCACAATTCTTATGGAGAAGAGAACAAGTCCCGTAATGTGCTATGAAGGTGGATTGTCTCTTCCAGACACCTACTTTCTGGACTTGGCCCACTGCCATGTTCTTATTGAAGGCCAGGGAGGTCCCTATGCCTCAGATCTTGTGTGGCTTATTTGATTTGGATGGGTGTTGTCCCACCGTTGTGTAGGCTATCCAGATCGTCTCCCTCAATCAGAAGGGGATTGCTTTCTTAGCGACCTTCTTCCAGGTCTTACCAGCAGTCGGGAAAAGCCTCCTAATGCCTGGTCTGTAAAGTCTCATCCCCAGCAAGTATTTCCTCACTGCACTGATGCGGCACAAAAGTAGATCCTGTGACTCATCTCTGCTTGCCTTGATTGGAGGTGAAGGTGTCAAATCTCTCGTCCCTGACAAAATCTGAGAAAAACTTAAATGTCAAGTCTTTTCACCCTTTGGAGCGAGAGCTTTCATACGGCAGCCATGGATTTCCCTAAGGTTGTGGTTGAGGCCAGGGAAAAGAGGAAGACTGTCTTGAAGGGCAAATCCCAATCTAGGATGTCCTTCAGGGGTTT
>NC_090732.1:72485156-72495156 GCF_036898095.1 Palaemon carinicauda
AAAAAAAGAATTAAGAAATAAATCTAGAAATAATTTGAATTTTTCCTATACAGTTTTTCCACATTCCCCATAATAAACAACGAGCTCAACAATAGCCAGTGCAAGCGTAGCCTGAAAATACTGGAATGGGGAATGGACGGATACTGTGGGTGGGTGAACACTCGTGCTGGTCAAGAGTTGCTGATGTCTTCCTCCTTCCACATCGGTTCCTTGGTTTTGGCATCAGAGCTCTTGGTTACCTTAATTATGGGTGGTTGGATTGTCATCTTCCTCCTTGGTTTTGGTCTCCATCTTTGGGAGCGGCTAGGGACTCACCCTAAGCTCAGTCCTTCACTAATTAGCGTGATGTCCCGTAAGTGGGGCACAAATCCTGTTAAAGATATTGGTCAAATGGACTTATTTCACCTATTTCCTCAATCAATAAACAAATTAAATAAATATATATTACCATGAAATACAATAATTCAGCTATACTACTGTATGTGAAGTTTTCAGAGACTTACCATAATTAGTAGGGGTGTAGGGGTACGGAGAGCAGGAGCAATCCACATCAGATGTTGCCTCTAAAAGGGCTGAGCAGATACAGACATGCTTGGACACTGACTTCTCTGTAGCATGCTCTTCTTCTCGCGGCTAATATACGTTCTCGATGGCATTTTTTCCCAAAAAAGGCCAGAGTCGTCTACATTAAAAATTTGCTGCAGAGTGTAGCCATCAGTTTCTATTATTGATTTTAAACAATTTGGAAATTTTCAGGAGCCTTCTTATCCGCACTTGCTGCTTCGCCAATAATGCCAACATTGTGAAAATTACCCCTGTTTTTTAATCAGTTAAACCAACCATGGCTTGCTACAAAAGACTCACCCGAATCCTCGCCACTTGCCTTCGCCTTCAGATCTTCGTAAATGCTTTTAGCCTTTTCTTGAATATGTATCCGAGAAAGAGGTACCTTCCTTTGTTTCTGATGCTTGATCCACATAGCTAGGAATTTTTCCATCTCAGTCATTGTTGATCTTAAAATCGTTACAGGTTCTTTTAATGTTTATAATGTTTCCCATAACCACAATTGAAATATGGGAAATGAATATAAAAAGAAACGCACAAAAAAACACAATAAGTTTATTCACAACCTTATAAAGAAAATTAATGTTACTTCTTCGGTTACTTTAACTGACAAATCAAATCAATCAAAACATCAATAGAAAAGGGGAACAGTCAGTATGGTAGAAATACTTAAGGAATAGTTTTCTGCAACTGCTGAGAAGATACTGGAATGGCGACTTCAGGCTTGAGAACGTCGCAGAAGGGCGGCTAAAGTTCAGATGAAACTGGCACGATGACTGGATTCGAAGACGTCACAGAAAGGGTGGCATCAAGATGGGACATCGGAAGTCTTCTCCAAGAATTGGATGAAAGTGTTGAACTAAGGCAGGCTACAGGCAGTCTGGGCTACTTCTCATTACAAGCAGGGAGGGCTGGCTGCTTCAATTTGTCTCCTCTTCTCGGCCATAACAGGATTTTGGAGATAGGCGTTTGTTGTCTGAAGGGAGGGTTAGAATCTGGCTCTATCAGACTTCTGGTCTTCTCTGCTTATCTCGTTAGGATTTGGATCTCATTTGCTTCGGACATAGTTCCTCTCTTGTCTTATGTCCTATCCTATGTCTCTTGAACAATCTCTTCTTGAAGTTTATATACCCATATATGGGCGGAGTTAATTACAGTGGGCAGTGGTCATTTTCATAGAAGGATTCTACGTCTCTATTGGTTACCTCAAAAACACCCACTTTGATCACGCCATGGAAGCTTCTTGAAGAAATTTCTGATGCAATCTGGATCATGTGTGAAGTCATAACAAAAGGGCAGCACATGTCCTTCCATGATGACATATTTCATAAACAAGGATTTCCCTCAGGCTCAGTTACTCAAAATATGCTGATTCCACTAATTAAGACGATGACATCTTGGTCAAAACAGGACAGTCCCCTTATCGCGGCAGGTGCTCTCGTCAAGGCTCGGTTTACTTTCAAAATCCTGCCGACAGTGAAGTGATGACAGGTTTGACCAAACAATTTGGTAGTCACACTTTGGGAATAAATATTTTTGTTTTTCATAACATCCTTTTAAAAGTCTTATTCTACCCATGACAAGACATAAACTTTCCTCTTTTGTTTATATAATGGTCAAAGTCATTGGCACCGCATTCTTCATGTTTTAAAATATGGTCCTTGCTATCTTAAATCATGTGGATTGTTGACCAATTAACTTTATATGCTCAGTCAACATTTGCCATCTTTTCACTGCTATCTAGTTTCTTTATAATGGCTACTTTCATTTCCATTGAAATAGTTTGCCTTTTCGTTATGCTACTACCACTATCACTACTAGTTTTACGCTTCTGTGCGCTACTACTGGCAGCCTTCTTATCAGACATAGCTAATATTATTCTAATTCACTGAAATAAGGCAAAAAAAACCAAGGCGGCAATGAAAAATCCCATAGACACCTCTCACTATTGCAAAGACAATGGATTTTTAATAAAACAGGTAGGTACTGCTCGGCGTGGGTGGCAGCGGGATTGGGAACCACTTAGGAGTGATGATAATTTTAAAAATATAACTCTACGGAGTTAACAAACATGTTTTTGACTTGTGGAGATTATGTCCCTAAGTCTGAAAATTCACAAAGTGCTATGTTCATTGGGCAAAGACTGTCCCCAGTTCTGTGTGATGAAACCAAAGAAGAATTGGAGGGGAAGCTGGAGAGATGAATAGAGGAATTGGAGAGCAGAGAAATAGTAAAAAGGGCAGAATAATTCAAGTACCTAGGGTTATATGTTGAGAAAACAGCAGAGCTCCAAATGGAAGTAAATAGCAGAATTCAAGCAGGAGTGATCGAAAGGTACATGTAAAGTTGAAGGGAAAGGAACATAAAACTGTAGTGAGACCTGCAATGACATATGGCACGGAGACCTGGCCCATGAAAAAGACCTTTGAAAAGAAAATGGATGTTGCAGCAATGAGAAAGCTAGGATGGATGGCTGGGATCAGAAGACTGGATACGGTTAGGAATGACTTGGTACAGAGATCAATTAAGGTTACTGAGGTGTCAAATAAAATCCAAAAAAAGAGACTCCACTGGTTTAGGCATGTAATGAGGAGAGACCAGGAGTATGTTGGGAGGAGGTTGTTGGAGACTGATGTGCCAGGTAGGAGGAAGGGGGGCAGGGGGGACCAAAGAGAAGGTGGATAGAGTGTGTAACAGCAGATATAGAGGAGAAAGATCTCACAGTGGAGGACATCGGAGATAGAAGAAATTGGAAATGGCTTTCAAGAAATAGCAACCCTTCATAGCGGAAAAAGCTGTAGTCAAAGAAGAGGAAGAAATCCATTATATAAAAATCTTATACTGGCAATAATAACCCTGGATAGGTATCATTATTTCCCCACCTTGGATAGGTTTCGATGGGTCGACCTCGACCCAAGGTTCCCAAAAAATTTCAAAGAATATTCTAATCTTCAAAAAAAGTAAATAAAAGCTAAGTCTAAAATGAATATTTATTACAAATAAATTAACAAAATAAGTATACAAGAAAAATGACTTTACAAAAATATTCCCCTAAAGTATAAATATGAAATGAACTAACACTATTCTAAGCCCTTATTCTACGATAATTGAGCACCATTTACTGAGATCCAGGGCAGGATGAACCAAAAGGGAGCGCTTCCTGAAATGAAAAAAAAAAGTATGGTTTTTTTTTTTTGGTCAAAAAAATCTATCCTCTTTTCAACATTTATTTTGGGTAGGTAAATGATATAGTTAGTGGCTGAAATTTTTATAGGATATTGTATTACTATCGTACAACAAAAATGTATAAAAGAATCTGCACTTAGATATTTATTGCTATATAGGCCTAAGGGCAATTTTTTTTTTCTTTTTTTTTTTTGCCGAGTTATATTATGAAATTTTTCAATATCATATTTTATAAAAAAAAAAAAAAAAAAGGAATACATAGAGTTATGCCAGCTTACCTGTCGGATATGCTCAAAAACTGGCCGCCAACCCCACAAACTTGTAAGGCCAAATCGGCTACCTGAAATGGAGAAAAATAGGTCAATATCAGCGAGTTATTTATTTATATAATTGTTCGAAGATTTGCATAAAAATATTATGGTAGCAATTAAAAAATAAAATAATGATCATAATTAAGTTATCATAAAGGTACAAACTTACATAAACAGGAAAAATTATAAACTATTTTATAAAAACATACGGGGTAAAAGATATTAATAAACACTTTACAACAATCCTTTTAAATACACATCTAAACACTACTGCACATTCGATAATTATATAAAAGCTTTGATATTAAACAACTTACCTTAATTAGGTATTGATGGGTCGAGCTTGATGCGAGAGTATCTCAGAAATAGCACAAGGAAAATAGCTGGGATGAAATGCGTCCTAACCCGACTGCTGCGCATACTGAACTTAGGTCTCGCAGGTCGATATCACGCGCAACCAATGCGGATGAAAAATTATGGCAAAAAAAAAAAAAAAAAAAAAAAAAAAAATTTTTTTTTTTTTTAAAACCTCGTTAGGTCGTATACGACCCACCACACCTATCAAGGGTTAATTAATATCCCATCTCACTATCTTGGACATACTTATGTCATTCAAAGTGCTGTACTAAACTAAACTGCCGAGTATAACCAATACAGTGAACCCTCGCTACTTCGCGGTTCGACCATCGCGGATTCACCACTTAGCGGATTTTTTCCATAACCCATATATATACAGTAATATATATATATATATATATATATATATATATATATATATATATATATGTATGCATGTATTTATGTATATATGTAGGTATGTATATGTGTAGGCTATACATATAAATATATATATATATACACACACACACACACATATATATATATATATATATATATATATATATATATATATATATATATATATATATATATATATGTATATATATATATATATATATATATATATATATATATATATATATACATATATATATATATATATATATATATATATATATATATATATATATATATTTATATATTTAAAGTAGGAAGATGTGATGTAGTTCTAAGGGAAAAGTATGGGAAATATGTCTGGGTAATAAGCAAAGCTCTACCTCCAGTTTGTTTCTTCATTATGATCAGAGATAAATGTAAACAAAACATTGGTTGCCATTTTTTATCGTGCTTTTTAGCGTGTTTAGGAAATGCATGATATAAAATCACCTTTAATATTTGTGCCTGTTTTAGTTTAGGGTACTGTAGTACATGCATTAAGTGTTCTGTACATTGAAGGGTAGTTTGTTAACAGAACTACGTACAAGGGAAGGTTTTGAAAGTCTGAATATACATGTTGAATAAATAGGTAAATATTGTGTCACTACTTCGCGGATTTTCACCTATCGCGGCCGCGACTGGAACCTATCTACCGCGATAAACGAGGGTTCACTGTATAGAAAACATATACAGGTACTGAATAGAAAACATATACAGGTACTGTATATTGCTGCAGTAAAACTATTGTACTTTCCAGTATGGTAACAATAATCATGAAAATCAGTAATGAAAAATCAAAGCATTGTATAATAACTATCACCAGCACCTGCAAACTATTTGGTGATAAGTGTCAGATAATATCAAACACACATTGTATAAATATATCAGTAATGAAAATTTTCAAAAGAGGGTCCCAATACATACAAAATGTTATATTTTCAGTAATACCTGATAATACATGTTAAAACATTTAAAATCGAATGGTTCTTACAACATCATACACTTAAATAATTTTCTTTGAGATAGGTTATGTTATTTCAGATTGAAAAATAATATAGATTTTATCTGATATTTTTATGTAATAATTCTTTATATGAAAGATTTGGATTTTGTTAAAAGATATCAAAACATGATAACATAAGTTCAACTCTATTCAATGGATTTTTTATCACATTCGTAATACTTTAGACTAAAGCAAAATATATATTTAAAAACAAAGTTCCTACAAGAGAGAACAACCACTGACCACACAAACAATAAAACCTGCAGACGGAAAACTCTGAAAAATAAGTTTAATCTCTCTCACTAAATAAAAAGAAGAAACTCTATCTAAAACATAATTGCCATTTTATCATAAGTGATTAGTTTCCTTTATCAAAAGAGTGTTGTTCTAGATTAAAATGTGAAAATTTATATAAAACATTTTACCTGATACCTTTCTTATTTGCTTGGATAAAATTGTGATTTTTTTACAGAAGAAAGGTTCTTTGCATACATCATAAAAGGATATTTGATGAATTCAACACTACGCAACATTTTTCATATTTAAGTAAGAAATATAGAATATAATTCAAAACTATCAAACCTTAGAATAAGGGAGGGGCTTTCCATTGGCTCAAGGAGAATGGTAATTAATCTCAGCTTCTAGAAGTATTTATTTTGCCAACTTTTCTTTTGGCCTTTTTCAAGTGAATTCATGGCCGCTGAATCCACATATAAAGAAGTTAGACTGTAATTTATGTATGTATGTATATATATATATATATATATATATATATATATATATATATATATATATATATATATGTATGTATGTATGTATGTATGTATGTATGTATGTACAGTAGTTTATATATATATATATATATATATATATATATATATATATATATATATATATATATATATATATATATATATATATATATATATATATAATTTATATATATATAATATATATATATATATATATATATATATATATGTGTGTGTACATATAGATATATATATATATATATATATATATATATATATGTGTGTGTGTGTACATATATATATATATATATATATATATATATATATATATATATATATATATATATATATATAAATATTATCTGTATATTAGTAAAATTTTATATAAAAGTTATATTCTAAGACAAAAATTTACTGGTGAAAGAATAACAAAAAGGGTTACTTAAATTATTTTTCTTTTTTTGCATCCATTGAAGTATAGTCGTCAGAGGTAAATGGTGTTTGGAAAAATGTAAACCTGGTACACAACTGAGCAGATGCAAGAAACCCTTGCAAAGAAAAAAAAATCATACAGTAATTGAAAGTTGCCAAACTCCTAATATTTTAAACCTATACATTCAAGTTCCTCACTTCACTGGAATGCAATTCAAAGCCTGCTACGGTTATAAATTATAGATAAGGAAGGGCAAAGCATTTTTGGATAGATAACACAAAAAAAAAGGAAAATTTTTTCTAATGCTATCAGCCATGACTAAATAAAACTGAACCGTCCCTAAACAGACACCTATCCACCGATGCAAAACTCACCATTTCTTCTAATCAGGAAAGATGGAAAATGTGGAAGAAATTGTTCTGGTCACCAAACCAATCCTGCCACTAATCTCTGAAACCAAGTATTGGTAGACAGCCTCATGGGGCCTAAGATAGACAATCAAGAGGGCCTAAAAATGCCTTTTACTCTAATGATACAGTGGACAGTCTTCTTGTGCTTAGATGAAATACATGGAGACTTGGGTAAACAGCTCTCGAAACAAGTGTGAAATGATTGGCTCTGCAAGGGAACTCGCTCATACTGTAGATTAAACCACTCTTTCCAAAGTCAAAAGGGAGGCACCAGTGTCATCTGGCTGTTCAAAGGCTCCATGAACTTAACTATCCCTGCCCAAACCCTGAAGAATAGAAAAAATACATAAAGGTTCAGGTTTGACCAGTCCTGAAACAAGTAATCCAACTTGCATGGCAAGGGATCCATACATACCAACATAAAACCTCAATCTTCCCATTGGGAAGTAATAATTTTGTCTACATTTGGGAAAGTGGCAACAGGCTAATACCTAGCAGTTTTATCTATGACTGCAGTCCTTACATGATGAGGAATCATGCATCTGACCTTGATGGGCCCTTCCTCTGAAGGCAGAGCAGAACAATTATCAGGCCTGTGAAAAACCTTCACACTTCTCCATCACTAATAACTTCTGAACCTATAGATCCCAAAATCCTATAAACAACTCCATGCAGACTATGCAAGAACTAGACTGCTTTCCATTCAAATACCTAACAGGTGACTATCATACAAGTATCTGGACATATACTATTGATTTTTGAAACCATGAAATACTTGTACCAAAAATAGACCTCACCAAAGTTCCTGAAAAGAAATAATGAAAAAAGTATTCATCATTTAGCATACAAATACTGATAATGCCCCTTTTGCTCCAAATCAGAAGGAAAGGATAAAAACTTAGAGTTTTGATACTGATTCCCTAGCTGAACTCTATTATGGTGGTAAACAAAATTCCTGTGAGCCAAAGCACCATAGTATTAAAAATAAAACAAACTAAAGACCTTTCCCATTAAGTGAATCTTTTTATTAGCTCACCAGTTTACAGACACAGCATTCTTGCTTAATTTGCTAGAACAAAGTGAATTCTCTGATGAACAGATCTAATCTTCCGCTTAGTCCAGGGCAAAGTCCACCAGATCCACCCAAGGTAACTCGAACGATGGATTCGATCAATGACTGAAGTCCTACGGTGGTACCCCAGTACCTTCACCAAGGTCATTGCACTCAAGTAACAGTGCAAGGACCTTCTTTGGGCTCCTTACAGCAGTCCATATGACAAGAGTCTGAAATGTAATCGGGGGCCAATGATCGCTCATGCCAGTCAACGGCAATGAAAAGAGAACTCCTGGTATGGAAACCAGGAAAAAGAGAAGTACCAGTTACTTCTCTTACTGTGGGTTGGAGCAGAGGGAATACCACGGCCCAATGCAGCAAGGCCCTCTAATCCATATTCTTGGTCACCTAAAGTGTGTATGCACTCACATACAGCCTCAAATGATGCTAACCTCTCTATGAACTGAGAAACTACATATCAGTAGGAGGAGGAGGTAGCATTTCGTATCCAGGAAAAGAGAGGGAAGTTGCCAAACCTCTTCTATCAACATTAGAACAGAAAGTGTAAAAGGCAGTATACTTCTGTCCTGTCCAGCTACCAGAGTAGCTGGAGGCTCCGGAGTAATCAGGATCAGGGGTGGCCAAAACATGAGGTCGGGAACCACTTGGGTGCCATCAAGGCCCCCTCGAGAGAGGGGTGGTGTCATAAAAAGCCCTATTTGTGTGGTTTCAGGAACCACAGCACTGGCGCACACTGTCACAGGGGATGGGGTAGGTGCACTTACAAGGTGCCACAATCACATAGGCACAACTACTGACACTGAGGGAGTACAAATAGGTTCAGGACTCCCTGGCACAAGGTCAGGGTGAATAACACAGGGGAAGGGGGTGGAAATCACTTGCACTGGGCCAGGGGCAACACTCCTCTTGACATTATTCTTTCTTTTATCTTTATTGTATTGGCTGCTGGGGACACTGCTTCCAACTCCAGCACCTTACCCAACTTGCAATATGTTTCAAGGAGGGAAACATCAAGATCCTTGGCACCGGGGGAACCATCACATCCTTCACTACTGGCATTACTTGGGACAGTTTAGGCATGGATAAATGCAAAGGAGGTAATGGGAGAGACGTAGCTTTAGCTATCAACCCCTTTAACAAAGTCATGGAGGGCATACCTGAAAGAACAAAGGAAGACCAAGACTTCCTTAAGTCAAGCTCGTTATTGGCACTGTACAGTTACACAATGGCCTTCAGCCTATAAAGGAAAGTGCAAACACCAGGAGTTCTCCATGCACCAGCAAAAACTAAAACACCAGACGATGCCGATCTAGGTCTTCCTGACATCTGCAGTGTACCTCCTAGGGAAGCAATCACCCCCCCTCCCAACCACCGAAGAGACAGAAGCAGTGAGGCTTCCCTGGAATCATCTTGGGCACTGACCGGTGTGACTTCAACAAATGCTTCTCTCATTTCTTCCCCTAAATGGTTTACATCCACCACTACACCA
>NC_090732.1:72500156-72542656 GCF_036898095.1 Palaemon carinicauda
TGATTTGCCATTAGTCGTAAAGCCAATCCTGAGATTTCCACCGGGAAAGTGTCCTCGGGGATACCTGCGCGAACACAGTTTGCTTTGGTGCTTGAGTGAGTCAGGCTCGATGCAAAACTGAAATTCAGCATGCTCGAACCAGGCTAAGGTTTTTCCCAATGGTGAAGGGCGGCAGTTTCATTGAGACAGCATGTGTCGAAGAATCAGGTTCGGTGGGCGGCATTATAGCACGTGGGGCACAGCAGTGAGAGGTAATTGGGGAAGGAGATAGTCACTCCAGGGTCACCAATTGTGCAAGTGAGTAGTTAAGTGATAACTGAGAGGCAAGGTGAATGCAACTAAACTTTAACAATCATTGAGTTCATGTACAAGGACTTGCGAGCAAGTATGTCACAAAAATTCAAACAAAATAAAACATGACCTAGAATTCTTACACAGGTTGGTCTATCAACAATGCATGGAAGAGCAAGTGAAATCATAAAAAATCAAAACTGATACAGTGTACAAGCGTGTGTAAAACACTATCAGTAGAGAGGTATAAACTCAGGCATATCAGACATGCAGCAAAGATCACTATTAGGAACAAAGGAAAGAGCAAACATTTGGGTTACAATAGATATTTCTTCTTGAAAAATGGAAAGTCTAAGTAAATGCAGTAACACTTACTAGCGAAGTCGTCTCCCAGATCATTAACGACATTCTTTCGGCAACAAATCTCTTCAGGAGAGAGACAGCAGTCAGTACAGCCCTTCAAAAGGTTTGTATCTTTGTGAGAAAAAATTTCACTTTACCATATGCTTTCATTTGATGTGCTTCAAGTACAGTGATATCTCTCAATACAAAAGTCTCTGTATAAGAAAAATTTATGATACAAATAAAGATTCTCCGGGCTGCCAAGAAAATTCACGCCACCAAACTGTAAACTCGCCACTATTCTCCTGCTCTCCCATTGGTTATCTCCCTACCCTGATGCTAGTTAATGCTATAACATCCTGCTGCTCTCCTACTGGTGAGCGTTTTTCCCAGCAAGCATCTTCGTATCAAAGTCCTTCGACCGTTTCGCTTTGGCAGCGCTATCGTTCACACAGAATTTATGTTGATTTTGCTTTCATACTTATAGTTGTCCTGTTGCATTATTCAACTCGTACCGTATTAGCCATGGGTCCCAAGAATGTTGCTGATCAAGCAAAGAGGATACTTTCTATGGAGACAAAGTATGAGATAATCAAGAAGCATGAGGCTGGCAAGCGGTTAAGTGTGATCGCTAAGGAATATGGCTGAAATTCATTGACAATTCATTGTGGTTAGTAGAGTACAGAATTATCATAAAATTTAATGTCGTGATTTTGTAGGGCTTGGAACAAATTAGGCGATTCACATGTATAACTGACCCCATTACAGCCCCCCCACCCCCAATCATGAATCAACATTCACAAAATCACAGATTCGCAAGATTTTCTATAGAGAAATTATCTACTAAATATTTGAGAAAATTTTATATATTGGAAAAATATTTTTCTTTCATTTCAGTATATAAATATCAGATTGTGACATATTGTTCCTTTTAATCTCATGCTTATTCATTTATATTAATCTAATATCAAAAAGTACATTTTCAAGTTAAAAACACAATAAACATTACTTTGTTGTGTGGTATGTATAAACACACCATGCTAATATGCATATCAAAAACATTAGTGATATATTTTTCTTTCATTTCGGTAGATAAATAACAGATCATAATAATTTTTTTTTCTTTTAATCTCATGATAATTTATTTACAATTACACTAATAAGTATATTTTTCAAGATAAAAGCCACAATGAACAGAACTATATTGTATGTACGAACGCACAATGCTACTACGCATATCAAACACGTAGCGATTAATTTTTCTATCGTTTCAGTAAATAAATAACAGATTGTAACATACTTTTTCTTTAAACCTGATGATTAATTATTTACAGTGAATTTTACATCAATAGGTTACGTACATTTTTTAGTTAAAAACACTATGAACAAATCTGTATTGTATGTACAAACGCACAATACTGCTACATATGCATATCAAACGTATTAGCGATTTATTTTTCTTTCATTTTGGTAAATAAATAGCAGATTGTAACACATTTTTTCCTTTTCATGTAAAAAGCCTAATTCGTTCCAGATCCTAGAAAAACACCACATTAAATGATTTTATAAATGATATTCGACCCTAAATGTACTAATTATATGAAAAGTACTATATTTTGATCATTTAATAATAAAGAAACATTGATATTCTCAAAAAGGTGTTTAATTAGAGCAAACAGTAAAAATAAAGTAAGAAAAATGTCGAGCCTTACCTTTGGAGGGAGGCGATGTCCAAGAGCAAAGTGTGGGGTGGTAGAGGAGGATGAAAAGGGCGGAAAACGTTTACGTACAAGTGGCAGAAAGCTTAAGCACTTAACTTTACAAAACAGATTTATAAATGACAGGCAAATTTCCCCCTCGAAGCGTAAACGCTATGTGGGGTGCAGATAGCCATGTGGCGTGTTAATGCATGCGTCCCCTGTTGATATACGATATACCTAGAGGGAAACTTCAAGGGTACTCGCACCATAAGTTAGAATTCTGTGAAACCTTTAGTTTAATTCTCTGGGAATATCTATTGTAGTCATATATACCCAAAAGGAAGCTACTGAAGGAACCTTCCATCAGGACGACATGGCCATCTCACCCAAAAATAGTTTCCGTTTTATAAATGACAGGCAAACTTCATTACAGTACTCAAGCGCACGATCTGAGAATTTTTTCTGGGTGTCTCTTTTCTACGAGTGACCATTTTAAAGTAGCCATCTAGACCCTCTTTAATTTCTGGCATTGTCAGTGGCTCATCCTCCTCTCCGCCGCTGTACTCTTCCTGAACGATGTTCACTCGCATGGCCTCCAACTCCTTCAAGTCATCTGTCGTAAGTTCCTCTTGGTGCTCCTGGACAAGCTCATCAATGTCGGCCTCATCAACTTCCAGACCCATGAACTTCCCGAGTGTAACGATCTGGCCAACTTCAGATTGAGCGTCAGGTTCAGGATCTTCAACATTTTCGGAATCGTCTTTAGTTTGGTCTGCGTGGAAGCCCTCGAAATCTCGTGCGGAGACGGCATCAGGCCACAGCTTCCTCCAAGCAGAGTTTAAGGTGCGCCTCGAAATCTCCTGCCAAACTTGATCGATCATTTTGAGGCATATGACAATATTAAAATACTCCTTCCAAAATTGACGAAGAGTGAGATTTGTGCTCACAATGATTTCGAAGCATCTCTTGAAGAGATATTTCGTGCAGAGTTTCTTAAAGTTGGAAATCACTTGCTAGTCCATGGGCTGGAGGAGAGGGGCAGTGTTCGGTGGAAGATAGAGAATCTTGACGAAGGAATATTGTGGCGCAATATCTTCATGGAGGGAAGGAGGGTGAATAGGGACATTGTCCAGTACCAGCAGGCATTTCATAGGGAGGGGCTTCTCTTCCAAATACTTTTTCACAGTCAGGCCAAAACAAATATTTATCCACTCGATAAACAATTGTCTGGTTACCCAGGCTTTCCCATTAGCCATCCACAACACGTTTAGACTTTCCTTAGTGACTTTGTGGGTCTTGGAGGCTTGAGGAGCATCGGAGTGATACACCAGCAAAGGTTTCACCTTGCAATCCCTACTGGCATTTGCACAGAGTGTAAGGGTAAGCCTATCCTTCATAGGCTTATGCCTAGGTATCTTTTTCTTCTGCCGTGATGTACGTTCGAAGAGGCATTTTTTTTCTCCAAATAAACCCCAGTCTCGTCACAATTGAAGACTTGCTGGGGACTGCAGCCTTCCCTGACAGTTAACTCGTCGAATATCTTAACAAACGCTTCGGCCGCTTTCGTGTCCGACCTTGCAGCCTCCCCAAGACGCACCACCGAATGAACACCTGAGTGTCTCTTAAATTTTTCAAACCACCCACAAGAAGCCTTGAACTCTGGGGGTTCCGGCTTCGATGTTACTTCTCCTGCGTCGGCTTCGGCCTGAGCATGCATGAGATCACCGAAAATGGCGCTGGCTTTCTGGCAGATTATCACTTCGATGATAGTGTCTCTAGCCATTGCTTTGTCCTTTATCCAGACAAGCAGCAGTATCTCCATATCCTCATGGAGGCGGCTCCTCTTGCTGGAGAAAACAGTCACGCCCTTAAAAGGTGTTGCTGGTTTGATAGATTCCTTCTGCTTCAGGATTGTTCCTATTGTAGATGGATTTCAGCCATATTTCTTCGAAAGCATACTTAACCGCATGCCGGCCTTGTATTTCTTGATTATATCCATCTTCATCTTCATGGAAAGCATCATAATCTTCTTTCCCTTAACATCAGCGACTTTCTTAGGACCCTTGGCTAATGATGTATTGTAGGATCACACATGATAACAGTACGTACAGTAAAATTGTTACGAAAGCGGAATCACAAACACCAAGTCAATGCGTACGATACCACTGCAGGAACGAAAAGACATAGGAACGCCAGTGCATAGATGCACGATGGGATACAGTACAGTAGATGTCGACCAATAGGATAGCAGGATCTCATGGTGGTAACTAGTATCCAAGTAGGGAGAAAACCAATGGGAATGCAGGATGATGGTAGTGAGTTTACAGGCTGGCGGCGCGCGAATTTTAAAATCTGTCTCGGATACGGGTAGGCAAAGCTCTGTACCGCCTTCCATTGTCCGAAACATTTTTCATGATCCGAGTCATAAAATTCTTCACATCTCCTTTCGTGAGGTCCAAATTTCGTAAGCCGATTCTTCCGTAGATAGAGGTTTGACTGTACTATACAATAAATTAACAACTGTTAAAGATATGAAAGAGGTTTGTTTATGTGTGATAGAAAAGAAAGCTCTCTACAGAAAGGGTAACTGTAACAAACTACAATACTGTATATTTCTCATATGTACAGCATTGTACTGTAAGTACTGTGTTATGGTAGTTTGTTATTAGTGTTTATTCTTAAAACTATTCTTAAATTATTCTAAATTGTTTATAATATTTCTTAATGTTATTAAAAGCTTTATATATCAAAATAGGCAGTTAAAAGATTGTTTAAATAACGTTTGAAATACAGTATTCACATATTTGCCCTTTTTGAGGGGGTTCTGGTCCCTAATCCCCCCAAATCAAGGGAGGGGGACAGTATATGAAAAATTCATGATACGAAAGCCGCTCTGGAACGAATTTTGTATCTAGAGGTATTACTAGGTTAAGGCACTCAAAAACACAAAATCAAACACATAAAAAGTGGGCTATTGATAATGTCTCTGTCTGGTGATCACCAGACTGGGGTTCGAGTTCCACTCAAACTCGTTAGTTCCTTAAGTGACTGCAACCTCACCTTACTTGTGAACTAAAGATAGGGTGTTTGGGGGAGTCTATAGGTCTACCTGGTGAGTCATCAGCAGCTGTTGCCTGGCCCTCCCTAGTCCTAGCTTGGGTGGAGAGGTGGCTTGGGTGCTGATCTTATGTATATATGGTCCCTCTCTAGGCCATTACCCTGCTAGCTAACGCAATGTCAATGTCCCTTGCTTCTGCCATCCATGATTAGCTTTTAAACAATTGCAAAGAGCAGAAATCAGTGTGACTTCACTTTTAGTGGACCAACAAAAGTGATGTGATATAGTAGGGCAGTTTGCTGACGACATATTCCTATTAAAGGATGATGGTTTGTATTTGTGTAGGAAAGAATTTGTATCATGCTTTCATTGAATGTAAAAATACTTTGTGTTGAATTTATGTATCACAAATCATACCTAAAGCTTTCAAAAGGTTTTCTTATTGTTAAAATTATCTATCATTAACTTGAAACAGAAGTTTACCTTTTTCCCCTTCCTATACGATGGTGGTGTATATTCATCACCGTCGTCTTCATCACTAGATGACATAAATGAATCGTCGTCATCATCGAGATGAAAATGGCTCTTAGGTTTAGAGTATTTCTGAAACAAAAATGAGTAAGAGTAAAATCCAGTTAATGTCCAAGGCAAAACCATGCTTACCATATACAATAAACTGGCCTTTTAAAAATTATTAACATGACAAATTCATAGATAATTTGTATTTTTCCTAACTATACAAACCTTAGCTATTTATTAGGGGTTATACTTTCGGCGGAGCTGAAATGACGAGCCATTAAAATTTAGGGGGGGTTAACTACCCACACCGCTAGTTAGCGGGGGTAGAGGGGGGTAGCTTGCTACCACTCCCGTTCACACACCTGTGATTTAGTCACTTTGCTTGGAGGTAGGACTTCATGGGGGATAGGGATGGCGGGCAAGTTTGTATAAATAGCTAAGGTTTGTATAGTTAGGAAAAATACAAATTATCTACGAATTTGTCATTTGTTCCGTAACTGGAATACAAACCACGCTCGCTATTTACTATGGGTGACTCACCCATTAGGAAGGGTGGACGTCCTTGCTAATCTAGCTTTGGCTTTGCCCGGGGACTCCTTATCTGGGTATGTTAGTGCTCAAAAATAAGGAGTCCCTGCCCTCGCTAAACCTTTCTACAAGGTCCGCGGCCTACGCAAGCTGTGTGTTGAGACGTGTAGAAGTGTGACTGTCTAGGTAAAGTTATTCCGAGTCTATGTAAGAAAAACCTGATGTAACCAAGACTTCCCAATACCACTTCGCCAGGGTATGGGGACGCAACAGTATTAGCTTAACACTAGGTACACAAGGGAGCATGGTTTACCTACAGTGGTTTGAGGTCAGCTTATGCAGAGAACCCAGGATGCTGCTTTCCCCACGAGAGGGTAGGATGAAGAAAAGAATAAGAGCCAGTCAAATCTTTTCATTCACGCAGACTAAAACCGGGTAACAGTGCCCTCAACCTTCTGCTACTTGTCTAATAAGGAGCTTAAGGTATACAACCAACTGTTGTGCAGTCACCACCAGACCGATAGAGATCATATCGAGTTCCTGTGGGTCACGTCTTGCAGGAGAAAGATTGTGAAAGTCACCTGGAGCATTCACATCCTTTCTTGTAAAACCTGCGTCACAGAGTAATCTGCTAAGAAGGACCAGGGGCATAGTTATGCCCCTGACACTGTGAGTCGTCATGTCGAGATGATGTTTCGGTGATCCTCCTCTAGTCTCTCCCAGTGCTGACAAAGAGGAGGGACCAGGGCACGCTGTTGCCGCTTTCTTTAGGTAAAGTCTCATACCTTACCCTGGGTACAGTAACGGATGATTTGGATCGTCGGTTACCTAGTTGAGACTTGTGTAGGATCCTTCACCTCTGGAGACTGTGTCTGGTGACATACTCAGGGACGAAACTAAACATCGTCTTTCGCCCTTCTCAATAATGGGCAATGTCGAAAGAGAGACCATGAAGTTCCTTGACTCGTATGGTTGCTGTCCGAGTGTGTAGGAACTTTGTATTCTTAAATCAGGAGAAAATTTGTTGCCTGGTGAAGTGGAACACAAGGAGGTCCCTTGTGTGTTGAGAGGAAGGTCTCAATTTCGACTGGGGAAAGGCAAGTTGTAAGTCTGTACGAGTTAGGAAAAGTCTATCGATGAGAGGGTGTCTCTTTATTTCAGATTGAAGGTGAAGGATCAAGGTTGAGTGATCATTTTTACCTGTCAAAACTGATTAGGGAGTCTTTTCCTCTTGCATTTACTTGAGGATTCCGCTATTGCTGGAATCGAGGTATCGAGTGGAGAGACACTTTCACATGACGCCAACCACACACAAGATACTGCCTGGTAGACTGTTGGTGAGGAATTCCTCAGATATCTAGACAACCTTTTCGCAAAGAGGTATTGGGTAGTTTTCAGGCATACAATCATAGCAAAGCTATAGCTTGTGGTAGGTGTCGAAGTGGGTTGTCTGTTATGTGGAGAGGGTTCTCTTGGAGGCTCTATCAGGAGCTGCAAAAGGTTTGGAGACTGTTCTGCATAATGCCATAGCAGAGCTAGGAGAGTCCTTGAGAGGTTGACCGATGTTCTAGCCTTGTTGAGTGCCCTTCTCCAGATAAAACAGGGACACGACGTAAACGTCATTGTTGTACCCACCGTTGTTGCCAGGGAGTCTTGGGGTCTAGGGCTGGTAAGCAACAGTAGCCTGAGATTCAAGAGCGTTGCGAACAGACTCCCTAGTTGGAGGACCTCATAAAGTCGGGACTTTTTTGGCTACATGGCGATCCAAAGTCCATTCGGTATACCTTATCTGAGATGCTGTGCACAGATTGTCGGCGAGCACGTTCTTCCAGTCTGGAATGAAGCGGGCTGATAGCGGTACCGAACGGACTTTGACCCATCTTAGTGTTTTTACTATTAGATGGGAAGAGGCTACAAGCCAGTTCCTACTTGCTTGTCGATGTGAGTCTCTATGTGGTGTGTGTTGTGTCGTCCATCACATCACTGAGTGGTCTGTTAGAAACCGATGAGACTGCTGAAGGACCAGAAAGTTGGCCTTCATCTGTTAAGAGGTTTAAGTGAAGGTACTTTCGGGCTCTGTACAGAGGGTTGAGGTCGTGTGGTGCAGCATTAAGGTCCCTCCTTTCTTTTTCTGACTCGAGTCTCCTGGAATGGAAGTCGTTCTTGTTTCGAGAGGGTTTTTGTGGAGATTGGTGTTTAGAATCATTCCCAGATACTCCAGTCTCCTGGGAGGGAAGTAGGGAGGATTTCCATAGGTTTACCCTGATCATTGAATCTTGGTAAAAAGACTTCAGAAGTTCCAGTGTTAATGCAAGGTTGCCACTGAGTCTGCTAAGGTCAGTCAGTCCTCCCGAGAGAGCGGAGACAGAAGCCAATCCTGTGAGACCAGGATGGGTGTAGTGAAAAGACCAAAGCACAGTGCCTTGAACTGGTGTTTCTTGTTTGTCTAGACTGAATCTTCCAACCTTCTTAGATGGATGGTTTGGACCTGGGAGTAAGTGTCCTTTAGGTCCAGTGTGCAAATGAAGACCTGAGGTCTTAGCCCTTGATCGAACTCCAACATGGTGTGGACATCGACCCAAAGGGACAGCTCCTTGGTGATCCTTTTGCATGGAAGATTGTCGACGATGGAGTCTTGACGTGTGTCGTAGAGGATCAGGCGCGATTCCCAGTGTAAGAATTCTTCTCTGAGAGAGAATTTCTTTAAAACGAAGGCCACGCTTAGCCTTAATACGCGCCCTGATGGGATTGATGCTATTCCTTAGAATAAAATCAATCTGGTGAATGTTAATCAATGGTTAACCGTTAGGTATCGTGGTTACTGTGCAGTTGGAGAGTGCTCGCAAGTAGTTCCCTGTTGGCAAGCCGTTGATGAGGGTTGTCGAACGTTTACCGATCACTTTAGTGTGATGGCAAACGGCCAGTAACGAGAAGTATGTTGTATAACTTGTGATCTAGGAACTACAGGAAGAGGTTGACTAGCAAGTTCGAGTCACGAACTGCTGGAAAATAAGCGATGACCGATGAATTGGTCTGTGAGCTGATGGTGAGTTTGAGATCAGCAAGCTGATTATGGTCCCCCCTGTTTGGTCAGAGATGAGCAAGCTGAAGATGGGCTTGTCAGAGATCAGCGAGCTGAGTTCAATGATCGAAGAAAGATGAGCTGCCCATCGGTGATCTAGCGATCAGCAAGCTGATGACTGGTTATTGACTAGCAATCGGTGATTGGAAATGCTAGCAATTGGAGATCGTTAGTCATTGGAGGGACTAGAGGTCAAAGATCAGCATTGAGTTAGCAATTGGCGATCTGGTGATCGGCGACCTAGCGATCAGTAAACTGTGAACTAGCCATCAGCAAACAGTGATCTAGAGATCAGTCTGTTGATGCTTTCCTGTTTGCTGGTGGTGGTCTGTCAAGGAAAAAAGAAACTTCAGAAGAGACAGGGACCAAGGATTCACCGTTTCGATTCCCTTGTTGGATGGAATCTTTGGGATCTTGAATCCTTCTATGGAGCCTTATTCCTCTTTTCCCGGTGGCAATGTTTATGTGTTTGCGGGGAGGAATGGGGCAATGGTGACCTGTCCAAAATGTTTTATTCCTTTTTACTGACAATTGCGCGAGTGTGTAGGTGAGTCTGGAGCGATGACACACAGGATGATGCTGGTGCTTAATATCTGCCTGGAGAGCAGGCAAGCGCTGGTTCTTAGGTAAGAGCTGGTGCATTGGATCTGCGAGCCTTGACTCTTTGGTAAGAGCTGGCGCATGGATCCGGGACTGTAACTGCGCAGGAGGGCGCAGGATCGTAAGGAAGAGCGCTGGTGTGCAGTAAGGCACTGTGCAGTTTTGTGCATTCTCCCTAGAATGCACCGAAGCGTGTGGCTGGTTGCGAAATAGTGGAAGTATTGGCGCGTACGTGAGAGTACTACGTGGAGACTTGGCGCGTGCGTGCGGAAGACCAACGGCGTCTACACGTAGAAGACCGTCGGCGCGCGCGGAAGGCTGTGTGCGCGCACTCAAGATTATTAGAGCGAGCATGCGCGAAGGCCATCGGCACAGCGCCCGCGCGTGAGGCCGTCGGTGCGCGTGTGCGGTAGACTGTTGGCGCACATGCAGGATACCATCAGTGCCCGCGCGCAGAAGAAAGTCGGCGCGCAAGCGCGCGGGAGACCATAGGCGCCCACGCAGTGGAAGAAAGTCGGCACGCACGGGCGGAACTGTTGCCACGCGCGCGTGCAAAACTATTGGCGTGCGCGCAAGAGCATTGGCGCTTGTGCGCTTGGAAAATCATCGGCGAGCATGCGGGAGACCAGCGGCTTCCGCGCGCAGAAAATCGTCGGCGCGCATGCAAGAGCATTGGCGCTAGCGCGTGTGGAAAATCATCGGCGGGCGCGCGGGAGATCATCGGCGCCTACAAACGGAAGATCGTCGGCGCGCGCGCACATACAAGACTATTGGCGAGCGCTTGTAAGACTACTGCCACACGCAGAAGACTATTGGCGCGCTCACACATGAAAGACTATTGGCGCGCGCGGGGCAGACCATCGGTACCCGAGCGCGGAAGATCGTCGGCGCTCGCGCGCGTAAGAATGTCGGCAAGCGCGCGCGAAGGTAGCGGCGCGCGCGCGGGAGACCATCGGTACCCGCGCGCAGTGGCCTCTCTCGTGAACGAGAGAGGTGAACAATTCGTAGAAGAGAATAAGACGCCCATGATGATGCCCCTTAGGGCCGGTGGATCAGCAAGCTGACCTTAGCAGTAGCGATCCTCCGAAAAGGAGTCTCTATGAAGATGCCCCTTAGGGCCGGTGGATCAGCAAGCTGACCTTAGCAGTAGCGATCCTCCGAAGAGGAGTCTCTATGAGTGGCCTCTCTCGCGAACGAGAGAGGTGAACACTTCGTAGAAGAGACTTGCCAAGACCGCGCCCCGCCCCTGACGGAAGAGAAACTAAGCAAGGGGAGAGAGAAGTCTGGCCAAAGGGCAGCAACAGCAGTTGGAGATGATGGATTTATTAAGATATGGGAAGTTCTCCCTCTGAATGGAGAAACAACCTCACACCTGGGGAGGAAACTTCCCTCGGAAGGGAAGTTGTCCAACCCCTGGAGGCGAACCTCCTTTAGCGTTCTAAGATGATCTGAAGTGCTGGCCATGTTGTCACAGGAGTACTTCTAAGAGAAGGAATGACGCCCATGACGACGTCCTCCAAGGGACGGCAGTGACAGCAGATTCCACACGCATGAACAGAACAGCTCTGCTTCGTTGGCACTCTTTATTCGAACGAAGAAAAACTGCATAGTTAACTGGGAAAATAAAACTAAATAATTATTTTACAGAAATTCCCAAGGGAGGAACTCCGAAGAGGAACCCCGAGGGAACAACATAAAATAAGAATTAAGTATTGCGCCCTTCCTTCCCCAGACGACATCCACGGGAGAATGGGGGGGGAGCGAGGAACCCCGAGGGAACAACATAAAATAAGAATTAAGTATTGCGCCCTTCCTTCCCCAGACGATATCCACGGGAGAATGGGGGGGAGCGGAGTAACTGTAATAAAAACAGAATTATAGTTATTCATATCAGCTAAAAATATTCACTTATAGTGAGAACCACTGATCCTCCGAAGGGAAGTGTTCCCCACGGAGAAAGCTGAAAAGTTAAAATACAATTAGATTTTCACTAAAAATAATTGAGACAAACAAACGGAAGAGAAACCTAACCCGCGCAAGGAAGAGGAGCTTCCCCAATAGTACGATGTTGTATTAAAGGTGAACAACCTCGAGAAGAGACCGTAGTCAATCTTTGAAAGGTCACATTCGCTTCGCTCAGAATCCAAGTTTCCCGTAGGAAAAGAGGAAAAGGCAAAGACAATAGTTGAATGAAGAGGGTCCAGGCGATGGAGATTCCCCTGCGGTAGCCGAGTTAATGGAAATATGACAACGGGAAGACCGATGGACCAGAGAGGTCGTTCCCCACGAAGTGGAACTGTGCTGGCCTTGCTACTACGCAAGTGTCGTTGTTGTTGTGTATGTATCACACACACAGCACAAATACTAAAAAGGAAACTTACCACATTTCTAGACACATATATACATACATAAACATGAAGAATGTTTATATATACTGTATATACAAGTATAAGAAAAAGTAAGTTAATGGCAGTCCAAAATAGGCAAGGATGGAGAGAAGAAACAACCGCTCTCACTCTGAGCCAAAAGTAAAGTAACTAAATCACAGGTGTGTGAACGGGAGTGGTAGCAAGCTACCCCCACCCTACCCCCGCTAACTAGCGGTGTGGGTAGTTAACCTTCGTTAAATCTTAATGGCTCATCATTTCAGCTCCGCCGAAAGTATAATCCCTAATAAATAGCGTGGTTTGTATTCCAGTTACGGAACAAATAAAATTTATAATTAAAAAGAATACCAAGGTTATTTAAGGTCATTACTGTGAGAAATATGAAAAAAAAAAATAGAATTACAGAGACTTACCTTGAAGTATATTACAAAAAAATTCCAAACCCAGAATTACAATGATTTTAGTAATTTTATCAGATATAAAATAGGCCTGTTGGTGAGCTGGACATATTGTAACCTATATTCATCTAAAATCAATATCTAGTTTGTCAGTGTTAGCAACTCAATTGGGTGATACAGTGTCTCAATTGTGCAACTCCACTAGTGAAGTACTTTATTGAAGGTGCTGACCTTAACAATAAGAATTCCCAGAACATGTATGGTACTAGGTTTTCCAAGAGACTGTTAAATACATTTTTGACAGTAAAAATTGAAAATAGAACCTCTGTCATACTACAAGCCTTGTAGCAGTCTACTGGTAAATTTGCTCTCTGCTTCTTTTGTTGAAAGTAGGAGGAATCCGATGAATTTCTTCTTCTTAATGAGTTGGTTATGAGAGGATCTTGGGGATGCAGTGGCTTTGAGTGACATGGGTACTGACAACTAAGTACCAGGGCAAGGTCCTGCCACTAAGCCATTAGTATTAAGTTTGTAACTCTCAGACGAGTATAGACGACAGAATGTGTTTAACAAAGCCACTACAAATATGTTTCCCTGATCTTTCTTTGGAGCCATTACATGGATTACAGCAGTAAGGGTAAGAAAAATGAACAATATGGAAAGTATTAAAAAAAAAAAGATTGCAATGATAAAATGTTATGGAACCATACATAGCAATCATTATACTATTACTTATTACAAGTCTGCCTAGGAAGACCAGTGGGGGGCAGCATGCTGAAGACATACTCCTATCAAAGGATGATGGTTTGTATTTGTGCAAGAGCAAATATATCACATGAGAAAATATGTATCATGCTTTCATTGAGCAAGTACAATTCCACTGTTGAATTTATGTATCATGAAATCATATCATTAGCTTTTAAGAAGTTTTCTTTATTGTCATAATCACCTACAATGAACTTAAAACAGAAGTTTACCTTTTTCACTCTCAATCTAAGATTCATATTTTTATACTTGGAAGGTATATACTCTATTTGATCTTCTTTGTGGAGTTCTACCCGATCCTCTTCAGGATCCTCTTCGTCACTTGATGGTATGACTAACCCTTCATCATCGCTCAGGTCAAAAAAGCTCTTGGGTTCTGAGCATTTCTGGAAAAAAAAAAAAAAAAAAAAAAAAAAAAAATGAAGAGAATTATCTTCAAATAATTCCAGTCAATATCACTGGCAAAACCATGCTCTGTATTTACAATAAAATGGCCTTTTCAGTCTTAATATACAAATTAAAATGAAAAAGAATATTAATGTCATTAAAGGTGATTCATGAGAGAAATATGAAAAAATAAATTAGAGTTAGAGGTTTATCTTGAAGTATAATACAAAAACTTCTGAGCACAGAATTACAATCATTTTTGTAAAGTTATCAGATAAAAAATTAGCCCTACAGGTGTGTTGGATATACTGTAACCAATATCAAGTTAAAAACAATATCTAGTTTGTCAGTCTCAGTATCTAAATTGGGTGCCTGAAATGTGTGGCTCCACTGTCACACTACACAATTTGAAACAGTCTGCTAGTAAATTCGATCTTTTCTTCTTGGGTTGCAAGCAGCACAATAGTTTTTTCTTAAAAACTTGGTTATAAAAGGTTCTTGGGATGCAGTGGCTTTGAGTGACATGGGTACTGACGACTAGGTACACCAGGGCAAGGTCCTGCCATCAGGTTATCAGTAGTAAGTTCATAACTTTAGGACAAGCAAACACGACAGAATTGGTTTAACAAAGCCACTACAAATGTGTTTCCTGTGCACAGATCTTTCCCCGGAGGTATTACTCGAGAGCTGTGGCACCCCTAGCAGCACCAGCCGAACTCGGTTGAGTACCTTGTCAGCCTGGGAGGAACGTAGAGAGGGGAGGTCCTCTTTTTTGTTTCATTTGTTTAATGTCGGCTACACCCCCAAAATTGGGGGAAGTGCCTTGGTACATGTATGTATATATTACTCGAGGATTACAAAATGAGTAAGGTTAAGAAATATGAAAACTAGGAAAAGTGTTCAAACTGCTCCTACTGTATTAAACTCCTTGATTTGTTGAATTTTACAACTCTTTGATGTAAAGCAAATAAGAATTACAGGATTTTATTCTAACAATTAGAATCAATGGTTGTTTTCATTTAAATAAAAAGCCAAGAGAATTGTAAGAGGAGTGCAGCGATATATAATCATGGAACTATAAACAGCAGTCACTCCACTAGTTATTACAAAATGGCCTAAGAATGTCAGTAATGTAAAAGTACTAGTGAAGACTAACGGAACTGTTAACAGTATAAAAGGTGGTGATAGCTTAGTTTTATCATGTGACGATGCATGGTGGGAGACGGTTTATTGAACTTGCCTTTTTTTATTGCTCGGTCCACAGATTGCTGTATGGACAACTTGATCTTTCCCTATACATTTTGTGCCTCTTTTGCTCCCTTTATTTCCCACACCCATCCATTCCTTTTCTTTCCCAATACAATTTCAGATCCCAAATTTCCTATACTCTCCACCTTGATATTAACATGTTCATGGTCCAGAAAAATCTGTGGCACTATTAATCTATCATGGTAATATTCTCTATCTTTGGTGCATCTGATGAACTTGTCTAACTGAACGATCCATAACAGCACTAGTGAGATAAAAGATTAGCCAAAAATTATGACTAACTATTCACAAACAATGAATGCAGATGACACAGAACTGAATCAGGCTTCAAGGGGTTGGGTGTCGTAAATTCGATCGAGGCCTGATGAACGGTCTAGACCTACCCCCTCGAAAGGGTTCCTTCTGCAAGGGAGATTCCGAGGCGGTAGTCGTCACAGTCGAGGGTTTAACCTGCTTAGAAGACTGGGCAAGCAAGTCATTAGTTGACTTCTTTTCCAGCGCGGAGAGAATCTTGGCCACTATTTCTTAGGGAAACAGATGATCCTTGTCGAGAGGAGTAAACAAAAGTGCGGTCTTCTGAGGCGAAGAGACTCCTTTCGAAACAAAAGAACACCAGAGCTGTCTTTTCTTGAAAGTCCCGAATGCAAAGAGAGAGGCCAGCTCATCACAACCATCCCGAACTGATTTGTCAGCACATGACAAAACCCCAAGCCAGTACGATGCCAGGTCTTCCTGGAGAGTAGGGCAATTCTCTATTTTCATAGCGAGGGCTCCGAACGTTCAGTCCAAGAAACTCAAAATATCTAAAATCTTGAAAATATTCTTTACCGAATGGTCCAACTTGGGCGATGTAAAGAATATTTTAGCTGCTGCAAACGCGGACCTTTTAGTTGCATCCACCAAGCTAGAGAAGTCCCCCTGGGAGGAGGCAGAAAATCCCATAGAGGGGGCTCCTCTGGTTACGTAGAACCTATACCTCTTCTTAATAAGCTTCGACGAAGGATAGGCGAAAGTTGCTTTCCCAAGTTCTCTCTTGACCTTCAACCAATTTTCTATATCACGAAGGGAATGTTTAGCAGCCTTGGAAAGAATGAGCTTTGGGAGAAGAGGATCAAAATTCTTCCTTCTCATCAGGAAGATGGATGCAGGCGACCTGGGAGCGGCTGCTACGAAGTAATCCGGGTACATGTCGAGAAGGTAGCGTAAAAGTTTCAAATAACACGAGAGAGGGATAGAGTCCGCTTCTAAGTCCTCCTCGTCATCCGAAGAGATAGGCGACAGAGACGGTTCTTGATTCGACTCATTATTCTTCGTACATTGTTTGTTTTCTTTCATCAAGTTAATCAGCTCTTGCAACTGTCGACGTAACAGAATCAGATTCTCGTCTTCTTGAGTTGAAGTCGAAGCAACTGGGGTCGTGGATTTCGACACAATCACCACCGGAGGTCTCGTGCCAGTCGAATTATCTGTCGCATGCAAAGTCGAAGGAAAAGTTTCGACAGCTTGATAAGTCAAAGATCTCGACGAACTCAGAATCGGTCACTCCACAACCGAGTCGAAGGCAGCTGTCGCTGTCGTAAGAATACGAGGCGAAGTCCATGTAGCTACACTACACGACGGGCGAGAGATATCTACTTCTCTGTTCCTCTTCACAGGGGGCAGAGACAGCTCCTCTTCAGTCGAACGTCTCTTCAACGGACGTGAGACTGAAGAATCACGTCACTTACGACGTCTAACCTGCGACAAATCACTCGACTCTGTCGATAACTGATTACCGAACGACACACCTTTCCAATGGTGTTTAGTCGAATCCTGCTGTCGCACCACAGGATCGATGGAGGAAGCGACTGTCTGTGGGCAAACCCCAACAGTCTCCCTTGGACCTCCGGTATGTCTTTTCCCCGAGGCGGGGGAGCGGGACAGTGACCTTCGTCTAGGAGAACTATCGGGACAAACAGCCACCACCTCAGATTGCACTGCACTGATACTTTTCACTTTACAAGAAGTCTTTCCTATGAAAGACTTTACAGATAAACCTAACTGCCTCACTGTATTAGCTAATACATCAAATTTCTTTTCTAATTTAGACTCGAGGCTGGCAATGGTGTCAGGAGAAACTCCACAGGAGCGAAGGAGTTACAGGAGCAGGAGTAGGAGGACTCAAGATTGAAGTCATAATAAGAGGAAAAGGAGAAGGAATAGGAGCAGGAGCTTCAATAGAAGAAGCTGAAGAAGCTAAACTAGTCTTACTTTCAGCTCTGAGAGCCGCCTTCCTCTTCCTATCCTTAATTATCTTCCCCGAGTGAGAAACAAAAACTTTCCACTATTGTTCACTCCAATCCTTGCATTCATCACAAGTAGATTCTCTAGAGCACTCAAAACCACTAAACTTAATGCACTTAAGTGTGCGAATCATAAATTAATTTAACTAACCTAGTTTTGCACCCTCCGGCGCAAAACCTAACTACCGAAGGACTAGAGTCCAACATCATGTTAAGACCACAAAATTGCAGAAAAGAAATTCAGCTTCAATCCTACAAACAGAGTTGAATACTTCACCGATATTGGAGAGATAATACTTCCCAACAATTGAAGAAAAAAGTCTGCACCGACCACCGATGTTCACCAGAAGCTGGCAGAGAACAAATTGATGTTACCTGGACAGTTGTACCTGTAGCTCCCTCGAGTGGAGGGAGATAACGTCACCTACATCAGCGATGGCGGCGCCACTGCGGTAGTTTTGAATCTATTGTCTGCCATTTGTAGGGAACCTACAGCTGTATAATTGTTCGGTAAGACACTGCAATAAAATTGTCAAGTAGTTTGACGTAATTCTGTCCATACACACACACAGAAATAAATAACTGAACCGACTCGACTGCATAATCTCTTGGTGGACGTAGTAAGAAGATTTGGCACGTGGCCGAAATATAACAAATTTGAAAAAAAAAAAAAAAAACGACTCTGTTTTAAGGGAACAAATCTCCCCCATTGAAACTGTTATTTTGGGGTTATTTCAATCTTTTTTTTTTTTTTGTACCTCAGCCAATTCTCATATTTCAAAAACCATATTAAAGATAAGTATATAAGATACTTTTTTATAGAATTGATTTTCTATCAGTCCTTATTTTCTTTATATTTATTGTTTTAAGCTTATTGGGAATGTTTATGAAGATGGCCATTTTCTTAAAATTCCTCCTATACATATTTAAGATACAAGATTTCCCATATTTTCTTATGTAAATGGTCAATATTTGTCAAAAAAAAAAAAAAAATAAGGTTTAATTTTTCTCAGTTTATAATCCATTCTGCAGCCCTCAAACATAACTTGAAGCATATAGCTATATGAAAATTTGGAAAGAAGCATTGAAATAGTCGTAATGATTATAAAACCCTGCAGTAATCTATATTTAATAAAATAATTCTTATTAGAGAATGGAAAAATATAGAGGATTGAAACTTATAACAACCTTAAAATTAACGATAAAACTGTATATTACCATGGATGATATTCCTGTTGCATTAGAGTCCGTATTAACGTTAGTTTCCAGAAGTGGTGGCTCAGGCTCCTTGTTACACTGGAAAAAAACAAATGTTTAAAACAGACTACGACAAAAACACAACTGTAAACATTTTAAACTAAAACTGTAACTATGACTTGTTCCGAATTCAGAAAATTTCAATGCTTGCCTAAATCAACCAATAACCATAATTATTGAAATTTATTGATTTTTCATTTTTTCTATTCAATATAGAATGGCTTTTTATAAATCAGATAAATAATCGACAGAAGTAAATGGTTTAAACAAATCATACTGTAATTCTTTAATATTTTAAATTTGTATTCATGTGTTACCTATAGCCTTTTAAGCAAAACGTGTTATCCATCTTAATTGGAGCAAGAACAGCTTAGTCGGTCTAGATAGTGAAGCAACTGCTTCTTGGAAGAAGCTAGAATTAGTCAATCATTGAGATACCTCCTCAGATGTACTATGTTTAATTGGGCTCAAGATGAGATCAGAGTAATCACTTTTGTGCACACTTGAGGAGTGACAGACAGTCTGAAGCACAGGCTTTTCAAGTAGTGCACTACTCCCTCAAAGATGAAGAAGACACAAAATGTGGAGCATTATCAGCACTTTTCTTATAAAAATATGCACCTGGAGGTCTTGATTTGACTTTGGAAGCAGCTAGTGCTTCCTTCAAAGCCAATCTTGAAGGTGTGAGAGAGACCGGCGGTCTCATCGATGCTGTCTTTGAAAGGCCTGGACCTCTGAAGGTAACTTCACAATAGATGAGGGAATTTTAGCTAGCCTTCCTCCACCTCTCCATCTTCGCATCTACGTCCACTTGAGGAGAGAGAAATATAATCTCAAGCACCAGGGAGTTCAACTTGCTTGTAAATTCAGGAAACGGCCACACTCCACTTCATTAGGACCCAGTTGGTTTGCTAACACGTGTTCAAGATCACTGCCCATGATCCAGACACAATCAACTTACTGTACTTTGCTAATGGTTCAGTATTTGACAAATCTGAGTAGTGGTGAAGTAGGTAACTATACCAAAGCACAGGCCAATCTGTGTAAAAGCCAGTAGGAAGGCCATGGAAGAAGAGGTTTACATGACAGCAGTCAAAAGCTAAGAAGACTGCATCCTTTGTTTAGTCTCTACATGCAAGCTCACTAATGCAGACACTATGGGATTGATGACAAAAGTACACAGAGTAACTTCCTCTGGCACACAGAATCTATTCTGTTGAGTGTGTGCTAGAAACGATCTTGCTCTATTGGCTAGACTGGTGTGAATTCTCAGGCTAGGAGATCCAACAATTCATTATGTCCAAGGATTTGCAAGCCCTTTCTGACCATGGTAACTCAAGTGAGGTCTTTGATTTTTGAAGGGCGCTGATATGCCGATCAATGATCCTTCAACACATTTTCCCAAAATCCACAGTAGCCTCTAAAAACATTTGTAAACGAGCATTTGTTTTATGGATATTCTGCTTTCGCCGGTGCTGGACCGGGGTCGGGCAACCAGAAAAGACTTCTCTCTCAATCAAGTTCACTTTGAACAGTACCAGCGTAAAAATAGTCCACATAAGCTCAAAAGCAGATATATGCCCAAGAAAACTGCCAACTTGCCTGTCCATATTATTACTAGCTAAGCTACATTCCTAGCTGGAAAAGAAGGTTGCTATAAGCCCTTGGGCTCCGAAAGGGATAATAGCACAGCGAGGATAGGAAATACTTTGATACTGTGCCTGAGTGTACCTTCAAACAAGAGAAATTTAATCAAACCAGTAAAAGACCATGGTACAGAGGTTTTGACACCATCCATGGCTGAAGAACAATAGCTTGATTTTGGCGTTTCATTCCCTATAAGCACTGCTTACCATAGCTAGTCTCTCTTCTACCCTTGAGTGAAGAAGAATTTTTCGGTTATCTTGGTGCAGTCAGGCATATGATGAAAGATAATGTGTAAAGAAAATGTCAGACTATTTTATGTGTGTGTACGAAAAGGAGATACGAGCAGTAACAAGAAAGTGATCCAGAATGAAAAAATCTGACCAGTCAAAGGATCCACTAAGATTTTGGTGGTAGTATCTAATCACGCCATTCACCATTCTGAAGTTGTAAAATTCTCTATTATTATTATAAGCTAAGCTACAATCAACAAAGAGTTTGGGATTCTCACCTTTATTCATGGTTGTGTAAGATTTACTGCATTTTAGTGTGTTTTCGTCATCATGCATACCCACAAGGCCCTCATTAGCCAAGGGCGACATTCCCTATACTAGCCATTAGTCCAGTCCCCCAGCTTAAAAATGAAGCAATCTTTACATCTTACTCAACCAACAAATACCAGCATACACAATCAAATTAAATGAAATTAAAAATTCTCTGAGATGTAGATATGTCACTCTACCCTGCTACCTCCAAATATACCAGCCATGCAAGTTGTTGAGAGCTGCTGTTTGGTAAAATCCTATCACAAAATGATACCTAAAATCCCACTTAATTACTTAAATAAAATATACAATTACCTGAAAATGTCTCAATTCCTATAAAACTTTCTCTTGCTTTGTTAGATATTTCCCAAATTTCTCTATAATTTACTTGCAATTCACAGATCTTTGGAAATTCCTAAACATCGATCCCTCTGATCTCATTTGTAACCCTGATAGCCCTAGGCACGATGATAAACAAGATTTATTTTCTTTTGTTATTTCCATCCTCATTTTCTCAACTATCATCTCTACAAAATAATATTTTCATGTCTTAGATGTATATTTTATATTATCAATGTCCATTGTTTTTGTGAGTAAAAGTTAGCCTACTGTAGTTATCTTAATCTATTGGCATTGCATGCAGTATCTGGCATTAAGAGTGAATTGTGCATTTCCTATTTCAAAGCCCATGAAATACCCAAAACCAGAATTATCCAGTTCAAAGATTAATGAAAACCCATGTCACACGCAAGGTAGGAGACCCGAAGAACAAACAACTTAGAAATGTACTTAATTCTGGTTCATAGTAACCCTAAAGTCCCCTGCAAGAGGATCGCCACCGGCTCAGAAATTCTTGACTCTGGTGCAGAGGAAAGTGAAGAACTTGTACCCCCTTCCCTTGTCACATTTTGTTCCTATTTCATCTGTTATTATTTGTAAACTTCTCTTGTAGTGTACTTCCTTATTTCCCTACCTCACAGAGCTATTTTTCCTGTTGGAGCCGTTGGGCTTATAGCATCCTGCTTTTCCAACTAGGGTTGTGGCTTAGCAAGTGGTAGTAGTAATAATAATAATAATAATAATAATAATAATAATAATAATAATAATAATAATGATCGATCAGTCTGATACCTTGGAATCCTAGTCATGTTACAGTACTCTGCATGGTTTTGTGGAGGGATCAGCAATGTACCAAATCCTCTCCCTCGGGAAGGCGTTGAGGCAAGAGGTACAGACAAGCCAGCTACCAGTCACCAATCTTGCAAGAGGGGAGACCTGAACATTATCAATCAGGATACAGAGCCCTTCTCTATGCCTCTCTTGCCCAGGAGTGTTCCCGGGTCCCTTTAATGACTCCTCTGTGAGCATGAACATTGCTACCTGCACTAACTTCAAAGGATACCCTTTGGGAGATCTGCTAAAGGCTTCGAGTCCTCCGAGTGGCGCTCTTGCTCTTCCGAGCAATGAGAACCTTCCTTTTATGTGCAATTGTGAAGAAGGTAGATAAGGATTCCTGTCGTCCACCCTTTACAACAGACTACCTGACAAACAACAGTTACCAATTATCACCTAGACCGTCACAGGCACCATTCTCACCACTCTTACGATCTCCATTCTCACAAACACCTCCTTGAGTGCAATCTCTACCATTTGTACTAACCTCTCCAAGCAGATGATCGCCATGCATCATATCCCCGCGATTTAGGTCTCCAAAGGAAAAGAATCTTCATACTCAACGTATAAGTAATATGAACCAACGACTATATTCATCAAAATTATTGTTTTTTACAAAAGATTTATAAGTAATGTGACCCAAAGGTAAGAGCCATCAAAATAGATTTTTCATATAGTTTTTAATCAAACATGTGACCAAAAGGTAAGATTAATCAAAATGACATTTTTACATATGCTATTAATAAAGCATGTGGTGATTTAATATCTATGTCATAAAATTTTTTTATTTTACGGTATAAAGATAAAAAAACCTCATAATTACAATACCTGGCTTGGTTGTCTTTTGAGTATCTTGGCCCACAATCTTACTATGTGCAATGAAGGGTGCCATGAGCCTACAGCTTGTGGAAACTTAAAGACAGGCAATAACTTGATTTGTAAATCATCATCAGAACCTTCATTATTGTGTAACGACTCTTCCTGGACTGCTTGTGTCTCTTCTGCAACACTGTCTTCATGATTTGCTTCTAGAGTGGGAAAATCATTCAATTCTCTTTCATGTAGTAGCACTGGGTTAGTATCCTCGTCAAAACTTATTTTCCTTTTGTTAAACACTCTTTTAGGTCTCCCGACCTTTTTTAGTCTTATTATTCTAGGCCTTCCACGACCTCGTCTAATATTTTCTGGTTCACTGATATCAAAGACATAAGATGGCCCTGGTTTTTCAATAGTTTCCATACTTTTATCTAATAACTCCTTTTTTTCTATCTTTAAAGATCTCGAGTGAGTTGGATTTTTTTGAACTTCGTGTTTTCTTTGTTTTTGTATTGTCTTTCTGTTTTCCTATTTTTGTAGTGAATTCCTGTGATATATATGTTTCTTTTGCTTTTCTACTCGATATTTTGGGCCTTAAACCTGTTTGTTTTGATTTTATCAGGCCATCATATTTTCCTGTTCTACACATGGAGGCTTTTTTTGGCCTTCCACGTGAATTTTTTGTCTGGCCATCATGTGTTTCAGTTCTACACAAGGAGGCTTTTTTTGGCCTTCCACGTGAATTATTTATCTGGCCATCATGTGTTTCAGTTCTACACAAGGAGGCTTTTTTTGGCCTTCCACGTGGATTTTTTATCTGGCCATCTTGTTTTTCTGTTCTACACAAGGAGGCTTTTTTTGGCATTCCACGTGGATTTTTTACCTGGCCATCTTGTTTTCTTGTTCTACACAAGGAGGCTTTTTTTGGCCTTCCACGTGGATTTTTTATCTGGCCATCTTGTTTTTCTGTTCTACACAAGGAGGCTTTTTTTGGCCTTCCACGTGGATTTTTTATCTGGCCATCTTGTTTTTCTGTTCTACACAAGGAGGCTTTTTTTGGCCTTCCACGTGGATTTTTTATCTGGCCATCTTGTTTTTCTGTTCTACACAAGGAGGCTTTTTTTGGCCTTCCACGTGGATTTTTTATCTGGCCATCTTGTTTTTCTGTTCTACACAAGGCGGCTTTTTTTGGCCTTCCACGTGGATTTTTTATATGGCCATCATGTTTTTCTGTTCTACACAAGGAGGCTTTTTTTGGCCTTCCACGTGGATTTTTTATCTGGCCATCTTGTTTTTCTGTTCTACACAAGGAGGCTTTTTTTGGCCTTCCACGTGGATTTTTTATATGGCCATCATGTTTTTCTGTTCTACACAAGGAGGCTTTTTTTGGCCTTCCACGTGGATTTTTCATCTGGCCATCTTGTTTTTCTGTTCTACACAAGGAGGCTTTTTTTGGCCTTCCACGTGGATTTTTTATCTGGCCATCTTGTTTTTCTGTTCTACACAAGGAGGCTTTTTTTGGCCTTCCACGTGGATTTTTTATCTGGCCATCTTGTTTTTCTGTTCTACACAAGGCGGCTTTTTTTGGCCTTCCACGTGGATTTTTTATATGGCCATCATGTTTTTCTGTTCTACACAAGGAGGCTTTTTTTGGCCTTCCACGTGGATTTTTTATCTGGCCATCTTGTTTTTCTGTTCTACACAAGGAGGCTTTTTTTGGCCTTCCACGTGGATTTTTTATATGGCCATCATGTTTTTCTGTTCTACACAAGGAGGCTTTTTTTGGCCTTCCACGTGGATTTTTCATCTGGCCATCTTGTTTTTCTGTTCTACACAAGGAGGCTTTTTTTGGCCTTCCACGTGGATTTTTTATCTGGCCATCTTGTTTTTCTGTTCTACACAAGGAGGCTTTTTTTGGCATTCCACGTGGATTTTTTACCTGGCCATCTTGTTTTCCTGTTCTACACAAGGAGGCTTTTTTTGGCCTTCCACGTGGATTTTTTATCTGGCCATCTTGTTTTTCTGTTCTACACAAGGAGGCTTTTTTTGGCCTTCCACGTGGATTTTTTATCTGGCCATCTTGTTTTTCTGTTCTACACAAGGAGGCTTTTTTTGGCCTTCCACGTGGATTTTTTATCTGGCCATCTTGTTTTTCTGTTCTACACAAGGAGGCTTTTTTTGGCCTTCCACGTGGATTTTTTATCTGGCCATCTTGTTTTTCTGTTCTACACAAGGAGGCTTTTTTTGGCCTTCCACGTGGATTTTTTATATGGCCATCATGTTTTTCTGCTCTACACAAGGAGGCTTTTTTTGGCCTTCCACGTGGATTTTTCATCTGGCCATCTTGTTTTTCTGTTCTACACAAGGAGGCTTTTTTTGGCCTTCCACGTGGATTTTTTATATGGCCATCATGTTTTTCTGTTCTACACAAGGAGGCTTTTTTTGGCCTTCCACGTGGATTTTTCATCTGGCCATCTTGTTTTTCTGTTCTACACAAGGAGGCTTTTTTTGGCCTTCCACGTGGATTTTTTATCTGGCCATCTTGTTTTTCTGTTCTACACAAGGAGGCTTTTTTTGGCCTTCCACGTGGATTTTTTATCTGGCCATCTTGTTTTTCTGTTCTACACAAGGAGGCTTTTTTTGGCCTTCCACGTGGATTTTTTATCTGGCCATCGTGTGTTTCAGTTCTACACATGGAGGCTTTTTTAGGCCTTCCTTGTGGTTTGTATTTTATCTGGCCATCATGTCTATTCTTTTTGATAAACTTCTGTGGTTTTCCAGGAGACTTTATCTTATTGTTTCTTATCCCAATTACAGTGGACTTTTTCCATCTTTTATTTTTTTCCTTTTCTTTTGATTCACCCTCTATTCTAGATTGTTGGGGCCTATCTTGGATTCTCTTTTCTCTAAATCTATTAAATGTTTCCCAATTTCCTTCCTTTCTCACATTTTTCCTCTTTTCAAACCTACTTTGGATTTCTACTTTTGCATACTTCAAAGGCTTTCCGTCCTTTTCATTGCATTCTTTTTCCGAGCAAATAATACTAACTTGAATTCCATCATTCAACTCCTCTAAGACATAATCGTCAGATAGTCCTAACTCTCGTTTGCGTTTAGGAAGAGTCTTTTCAACCTCTCCTTGAATAGAATCTTCACATACAACATTACTGTTGTTTCTCAATGAGTCCACTGATGTCATTTTTTCATAACTTTCTACATTTTGAGTTTCATTAACAGAGCACTTCTTTTTAACTGGCTGGTTAAGACTTTCATCAATAGAGCTTTTCCTCTTTACTGGCTGATTAACCTTTCGACTTTCATTAACAGAGCACTTCTTTTTAAGTGGCTGGTTAAGACTTTCATTAATAGAGCTTTTCCTCTTAACTGGCTGATTAACCTTTCGACTTTCATTAACAGAGAACTTCTTTTTAACTGGCTGGTTAAGACTTTCATCAATAGAGCATTTCCTCTTGACTGGCTGGTTAATGTGACGAGCCACAAATCCAAGTGCAATTGGAGATAGTCCAAATAAAGCTTGCATTTGATCTGTAGAACTTATGAATGGAGAATCCTTTACAATTTGATCTTCTTCACACCTATCACGCGAAATATGTCCCAACTGAAAAGAAAATTAACAATGTTACACTTAATATATATATAAATATTACATAAATATACATATAATAAATCAAATTCTCCAATCAATTTGTATTTTTCCTAACAATGCAAACCTGAGACCTTTAATAGGAGTATGACTTCAGTGAGGCTATAAATAGCCATTAAGCGTTTAATGAGGCCAGGGTGGGGGAAACCTCCAACCCCCCCACCCAATAGGTAGCACTCACAATCCCTTTGACCTTTGGCCTAGGAGTAGTGAGGTGGTTGAGGTGTGTAGTATAATAACGTTCATAAGTGACGATACAGTGCATTTTCATTTTTGGACAAACTGCCAAACTCAAAAGCAACATCTGACAACTACAGCCACTCAGGCATCAAGTTCCCGTGAAGTAGCTGATTCAGAGGGGCATGTTATCTTTCAAATTATCATATGGCTTACTTGTAATTTCAGGTTGATATTTTCTACTGAAAAAAATATTAAAAGGGGAAAACTAAATCATAAAAATCATATTTATGGTTTCATTTTTCAAGCACTCGATTAAGAATTAAATCTCAAGACTAGATCTATTGGCCTGAAAATTTTATTTTAGACAAAAAGCTTACTTGACTTGCATATGATAATTATTGATGAAAATATATTATTTAACTAAATGATGAAGGATAAAATTAATGAAAACATGATAATTTACTTATCAATAATGTGATTATCCTGCTCTCAAGTTGTTGAATGTGGGCCATAAGCCCCTCAGTTTGAGGCATAGCCTCCTCAATTTTCTCGTAAAACTCAAAAATAAACTACGGGAGAAAGGAAACGACCTTCTCCGTTTTCTCTTTATTCCTTTCTCTACCCTCTACTACAGATTCAAACAACAGCTTGGGGGAGCACGCAGGTCCCATGGTTCCTTTTTGTAGAAAACTTCACATAAAAAAATAGATAACATTGCGATACAGACAAGACAAATCCATTTAACCAGTAAATTATAAATTTATCACTTTTATTCTCTTTAAAGCTTCCCCAAAGGTAAAAAAAATACAAATATGTGACGAAAACGGGAGAGGGGAAGTCCCGGCTCCCATCCACTCGGGAAATTAATAGTTTTCACAATATAATCACAATTCACATGGATTACTCTTTATAATTGTAATGACCCAATCATAATAACATATCAACCTTTCAAATAAACATATTTTTCAATAAATCAACTATTTCGATAATGTCAACAAACCTGGGTGCGTTCTCATTGGACAAACACTACACTTACCAGCGTAAATGAACGTTGGGTGCGTTTTCATAGGACAAACAAACCAACATTTAACATCCTCCCCACCATAGGAGTGTCTCAACACTCCTATCATCATCAGAGCCTTCCAAGGCTATCTTATTACCTTAATCTACAAGTCAAGTTTAATAGGAACCTTAATAGGTCTTCCCTTTCGGGACTTACCAACATTAGACACTAAGGGTGATTCTACAGGCTCCTGTCTAAGATTCTCAAGTCTCTCCTCCTGGGAATTACTACCCATTTCACCCTTCAAATCTGTTATTTCTAGATTATACAAATTTTGCACAGGTCTGGATATAAATCCACGTTTGGTTTTAACCTCAACACTTCTAACAACCCCATCTTTTCCAGGATACAACTTAGTAATAACTCCAAGAGGCCACCTTAACCTTGGCACCCGTTCATCCTTTACTAGTACAACAGAACCCTCTTTAAGGTTACAATTTGGCTTGAACCCCTTCACCATACAAGGCAGGTTTCTAAGATACTCAGTCTGCCATATTCTCCAAAATTTGTCTAACTGACCCAGACGCACAGCTTCTCTTACACACAAATCCTTTGAGGATACACCACAGTCTGGATCATCTACTAACTCTAACTGAAAACCTGCAGAACGGCCAATTAGGAAATGGGAAGGGGTAAGAGGATTTGCGATATCAGGTTCCTCACCTACAAATGTCAAGGGTCTAGAATTAATACAAGCTTCCACCTCATGAAGTGTAGTCTCTAATTCACTCTTGGACAAAGAATTAGTGCCCAATGTTTTCCTCAGTGCAACTTTCACAGATCTAATGAGGCGTTCCCACCAGCCTCCCCACCAAGGAGCATTAGGTACAATAAACTTCCATTGGGGCGTCAACGAGCCATAATGTTCTCTTAACAGGTTGGAGACACTCACAAAGGTTCTAGCATTGTCAGAGTAGAACACTGTTGGAACACCCCGTCTAGCTACAAACCGTCTAATGGCCAAATTACAATCAACAACCGAAAGAGACTCGGTGAGCTCTAAATGAACAGCTCGAATGACAGCACAGGTAAAAAGAAGTATATACAATTTCTTGGATGGAAAATCAATACAAAATAAAGGACCAGCAAAATCCAGACCTGTAACCGTGAATGGAGGAGCCGACTTAACTCTCAACTCGGGAAGTGGCCCCACAGGCTGGGAACAAGCAGAGGCATCACAACGCCGAACATTCTCGACAAACCTTCTTTGCAATCTGACGAAGGCGAATGATCCAGTAACTGTTTCGTAAAGTGGATACAAGTGTAGCAACACCAGCATGCTTGAGCAACCTATGCTGGAAACGAACTAACAGTAAAGCAATGTGGGTACCAGGAATTATTATAGGGTGCTTACTCTCAAAACTCAAGTCTGCATTCTCTAAGCGCCCTTTTATTCTCAGTAGCCCATCCTCATCTAGGTAAGGATCAAGTTTAATCAAGGAAGAACCCCTTGGGAGGGGGAGAGATCTACTCAGAGCATTTACTTCCTTTGCAAAGGCCTCTCGTTGCACAAAGTACAGCAGTTGTACCTTAGCCTTCGTCAATTCTCCATAGGTTAAAGGTCCACTTAATTTGCGGGACGAAGGTCTGCAATTCCCAACAAATCTCAGTACCCAACCTACTACATTAAGGGCCTTTGTAAAGGAACTCCATCGGGTGAATTCAAATAAGGGCGGCTCATTTTCAACTGCAACACAAACTGTGTCAGTATCACATATCTCTTCTGAAGGAATGTCCGCCCCCCTGCCTTCCTGATGAGGGAGCGGGGAGGAACAGAGCCAAGGAGGACCCTTCAGCCAAATATCAGACTGCAAAAGCTGCTCAGCAAAAACACCTCGAGATACAAGATCCGCTGGGTTGTCCTTGCCTGGACAATGCTGCCAACATGAAGGTGGTGTCAAATGTTGAATCTCAACAACCCTGTTAGCCACAAAGGTTTTCCATCTATTGGGGTCCCCCTTTATCCAAGCTAGGGCTACTGTGGAATCCGTCCAACATTGAACAGAAACCTCTTTACCCAGCTGCAAGGCGGACGTCACAAACACAACGAGTCTAGCACATAACAGGGCTCCGAGTAATTCAAGCCTAGGAAGGGAAACCCTTTTTATAGGGGCTACCTTGCCTCTTGCAACAACCAGCGATACCTTGAATTTATCCCCCTCAGGCACTCTCACATAAACACAAGCACCATAACCCTTTTCGGAAGCATCACTAAATGCATGGAATTGAACATTAGGAATTTCCTTAAAGGGTGACTCAGAAAACAAGTACCGATCTACTCTAAATGACTCAAGCACAGAAAATCCTACAACCCATAATTTAACTCTGCCTTGCATAGCCTCGGGTAATAGCTCATCCCAATCTAAACCTAATCTCCAGATTTCTTGAAACAGTATTTTTGCATGCATAAAAAACGGACATATGAGCCCCAAGGGATCAAAACACCGAGCTATGAGGCTTAGCACATTTCTTTTTGTACAAACAATATCTCCAAAGGGGTCCAGGTTCTCAACCTTAAAGGTAAAACAGTCAGGGGAGGATACCCAGTGGAGGCCTAGAACCTTGACACTCTCTTCACTAGAACCTTCAGTTATAGTTAAAGTCTTACAATTAGACGTACACTTTGACAATGACATACCAGCCTCCTGCAGGATACCATAGGCTTCTTCAAATCTTAAACTTGCTTCTGCGGGACTATCAGCCCCAGATAGCCAATCATCTACATACAGATTCGCATACAGTTCAGAAACCACCTCTGTGAGAGGGTATTTCTTTAAATGAAATTTTAAGGTGGCATTTAATAAAAATGGACTACTCTTATTACCAAAGGGCATTCTTATAAATCTGAAATGTTTAACATTGTTCCCCTCTTTCAACAAAAACCTATGAACATCACGGTCCTCCCTTCTTACCTTTATTTGAAGAAAAGCCTTTGTAATATCAGCTGTTAAGGCCACCCTCCACCTTCTAAATCTTAACAACACCTCAACTAAATCAGGGTTGAGTGAAGGACCACTTTCTAAACAATCATTCAGAGATACTCCATTACTGCCACGTGCAGATCCATCAAAAACAGGCCTCACCTTGGTGGTTAGGCTCCCTTCCCGTACCACAGGCCGATGAGGCAAATAAAATATAGGATACCCACCTTCCCGTTGATGGGAAGGAATTTCTTCAATAATACCCTCCTTTTCATACTCATTAAACACCTTAAAATACTTTTCCTGCAGACAGGGGTTTTTACCTAACCTATTATAGAGACCTTCCAATCTTCTCAAAGCATGATGTTCATTATTGATCAAATCTAATTTCACACTCTCAGATTTCCATGGTAGGGCCACTTCATAGCGACCATCTTTAAAACTTACCAAATTCTCAAATTGAACCAAGACTGGGTCAGGGTTCATCGCCTCAGAATGTAGTTCGTTGGGTTTTATGCCAACAGACTCTAGATCCCAAAATTGACTCAAACTACACTCTTGTACATTCTCAATTGCTAACAATTGTACACTTACACCAATATTACCTTCAGACCTATTAAAGGATCCGGACAAAATCCAACCAAAAATTGTCTCCTGGGCCACAAGCCCTTCATTATACATAACCTGGTTGGGGATCATCATCTTCCAATATAAATCAAGGCCTATCAACATATCAATATGTAAATTTCGATGGGATCCATACTCATCGATCAACTTAAGGTGAGAAAAAGGTTCTAAACACTTAGGGTCCACTTTGGACCTAGATAACGGAGGACAAATTACATCAATCTCAGCAACCTTAAAACTATATTTGTGATCATTTGCCCCTACACTCATTATTTCATAAATACTACACAAATCTGCCTTAGAGGCTTTCCCTCCACCAAAGGCAGAAAATGATAAATACTCAGAAGTCAGCCACTTAGGCTTGACCCGTTTGACCAGTTCCCTTGAAATGTAAGACCTATCTGACCCTGTATCAAACATTACAGTAGCAAATGTGATACCCTGATGGCCTACTACCCTGACTTGGGCCGTCTGCAATACACAACACCTTGAATTAACCTTGTTTTTCACCTCACAAGGTGCTACCCCCACATGGGTCACAGAATTTGACCCCTCTTGCACTGCCTCTACAACAGGGTTATTTTCACTAGCTGCTACGGAGGGTTTCGTTTCAGATCTCCGACATACAAGGGAGTTGTGATTCCCAGTCTTGCACTTTGAACACTTAGCCCAACAGGCCTTGGCATAATGGCCTTTAGATAAACACTTAAAACACAAACGCCGATTACGCACGGCTTCTTCTCTTTCTGCAAGGGGGAGCTTAGTTATACCTAAACACCTTTCACTGGGATGCAGCTTTCCACAGAATGCGCAAAACGTCTTCGAACCACTTTCTTCTGATGAAGTTTGAAGGGCAGAGGCTGAACTGGGAGTGTGCTTTTTTGTCCGTCGTTCTACACTGGGTTCCTCGGATTTTCCAAGGCTTAGTCTCTTGATAGCCTCTGCCCTCTCTCTGCCTTCCACTTCTCGTTGCAAGAACTTCAGCAATCCGTCGAGATCTCCTCTTTTCCGTCCACTACGCGACCAGTCCAACCTTATGTCATGAGGTAACAGAGCAAGGATCATAGGCACCAAGATCCGCCCGTACTGTTCACCTCCAACTCCAAGGGCCTCCAAACTGCGCACATGGCCTACTAACTCATCCTGTAATTTCCGCAAAGAGGACGTGTGAATTTCAGTCCTTGCGCTCCTAGATGAGCTAAGTTGCATTAGGGCTTGAAGGTGAGCTGATATAATGTTTTCTGGATCGCCATACCTTTCTTCTAACAACTCACAGGCTATCTTGTAATTAGCTGTTGTTTGGGTGAGGCCCTGTAGTACACCCCTAGCCTCACCCTCTAAAACTGATTTTAGATACATAAATTTGGAAACAAGAGGCATAGGCTGATCGTCCACAAGTGCCATAAATTGGTCCCAAAATGGCCGCCACTGTTATTTTCCCGCCAAATTTCACTAGCTGGAGTTTAGGCAATTGCACACTAAAACCCTCATTACCGACTTCACTGCCTGAATTAATATCTTCACTGGACCTATTAGCAACCAAGTTTCTGTCCTTGCCCAGCCTCTCTAAGGTAGCTGCTGCTTCAGTACGGATTTTTTCTTACCTGTTGCAGAAAATGGTGGTCTTCAAGTATTCTTCTCTGGAGCTCGTCAACATCCTCTATAGAATTCTGGTCTCGCTGAATTATTTCTTCCCAGTCGGCCTTCTTATTATCGTAGTCTTTTACGAGACTTGTAATTTCATGCCAGGTCGGATTACCGGCCATGGCTCTGGTCAAATCTTCTGAGGCACAACGCAGCCATATTGTTGCCTTCTCTCTCTGTAGCACTGCTCTCCTAAGTTGATTTATGTCGTTGGGGAATCCAGTAAATTCAGCCTCGCTCTCATCTGATTCCCGGGTCTGGGCACCATGTTGAATGTGGGCCATAAGCCCCTCAGTTTGAGGCATAGCCTCCTCAATTTTCTCGTAAAACTCAAAAATAAACTACGGGAGAAAGGAAACGACCTTCTCCGTTTTCTCTTTATTCCTTTCTCTACCCTCTACTACAGATTCAAACAACAGCTTGGGGGAGCACGCAGGTCCCATGGTTCCTTTTTGTAGAAAACTTCACATAAAAAAATAGATAACATTGCGATACAGACAAGACAAATCCATTTAACCAGTAAATTATAAATTTATCACTTTTATTCTCTTTAAAGCTTCCCCAAAGGTAAAAAAAATACAAATATGTGACGAAAACGGGAGAGGGGAAGTCCCGGCTCCCATCCACTCGGGAAATTAATAGTTTTCACAATATAATCACAATTCACATGGATTACTCTTTATAATTGTAATGACCCAATCATAATAACATATCAACCTTTCAAATAAACATATTTTTTAATAAATCAACTATTTCGATAATGTCAACAAACCTGGGTGCGTTCTCATTGGACAAACACTACACTTACCAGCGTAAACGAACGTTGGGTGCGTTTTCATAGGACAAACAAACCAACATTTAACACAAGTAGTGCATTGGGACTGTCCTTTTCTAGGCCAATACTTGAGGTCATCGTCTTCGTTAAAACGCTCGATCCACATGAATATTGTTGTCTGACATATATAATTTACAGCTATTTTCAATGCGGAAGACATGATTTCTATGCATCTCTATTATGAGTGTATAGTTACTGAAGTTTTTTGTCTTTCAGCTTTAGAATTTATGTTGCCCATAAATAAAGGACATCAAATAAATCCTGATGCTCCATCATCTTAACGTCAGCTAAGCGAGAAGTACTCTAAATACTGAATGTCATCGTATGTTATCTGACAAGTTGCAGCAGTTTCCACAGCTTTTCAAGCATGTCAGACCTCCAAAGTCTGGAAGATAATTTTTTTCCTGCTGTTAATGCTTAGGAAGCTTGCCTGTGAATGGTACACACATACATACATATACCAAGGCACTTCCCCCAATTTAGGGGGGTAACCGACATCAAACAAATAAAACAAAAACGGGGACATCTCCTCTCTATGTTCCTCCCAGCCTGGCAAGGGACTCAATCGAGTTCGGCTGGTACTGCTAGGGTGGCACAGCCCACCCTCCCACATTATCCACCACCGATGAAGCTTCATAATGCTGACTCCCCTACTGCTGCTACCTCCGCGGTCATCCAAGGCACCGAAGGAAGCAGCAGGGCCTAACGGAACTGCGTCACAATCGCTCGCCATTCATTCCTATTTCTAGCAGGCTCTCTGGCCTCTCTCACATCTACCCTCCTATCACCCAGAGCTTCCTTCACTCCATCCATCCACCCAAACCTTGGCCTTCCTCTTGTACTTCTCCCATCAACTATTGCATTCATCACCTTCTTTAGCAGACAGCAATTTTCCATTCTCTCGACATGGCCAAACCACCTCAACACATTCATATCCACTCTAGCTGCTAACTCATTTCTTACACCCGTTCTCACCCTCACTACTTCGTTCCTAACCCTGTCTAATCGAGATACACCAGCCATACGCCTTAGACACTTCATCTCAAACACATTCAATTTCTGTCTGTCCGTCACTTTCATTCCCCACAACTCCGATCCATACATCACAGTTGGTACTATCACTTTGTCATACAGAACTCTCTTTACATTCATGCCCAACCCACTATTTTTTACTACTCCCTTAACTGCTCCCAACACTTTGCATCATTCATTCACTCTCTGACGCACACCTGCTCCACTCCACCATTTGCTGCAACAACAGACCCCAAGTACTTAAACTGATCCACCTCCTCAAGTAACTCTCCATTCAACATGACATTCAACCTCGCACCACCTTCCCTTCTCGTACATCTCATAACCTTACTCTTACCCACATTAACTCTCAACTTCCTTCTCTCACACACCCTTCCAAATTCTGTCACTAATCGGCCAAGCTTCTCTTCCGCGTCTGCAACCAGTATAATATTATTATCCGCAAACAACAACTGATTTACCTCCCATTCATGGTCATTCTCGTCTACCAGTTTCAATCTTCGTCCAAGCACTCGAGCATTCACCTCTCTCACCACTCCAACAACATACAAATTAAACAACCACTGTGACATCATATATCCCTGTCTCAGTCCCACTCTCACCGGAAACCAGTCACTCACTTCATTTCCTATCCTAACACATGCTTTATTACCTTTGTAGAAACTCTTCACTGCTTGCAACAACCTTTCACCAACTCCATATAACCTCATCACATTCCACATTGCTTCCCTATCAACTCTATCATACGCTTTCTCCAGATCCATAAACACAACATACACAACCTTACCTTTTGCTAAATATTTCTCGCATATCTGCCTAACTGTCTGATTCATACAACCCCTACCTCTTCTAAAACCACCCTGTATTTCTAAGATTGCATTCTCGGTTTTATCCTTAATCCTATTAATCAGTGCTCTACCATATACTTTTCCAACTACACTCAACAAACTAATACCCCTTGTATTACAACACTCATGCACATCTCCTTTACCCTTGTATAGTGGTACAATACACGCACATACCCAATCTACTGGTACCATTAACAACACAAAACACATATTAAAGAATCTCACCAACCATTCAAGTACAGTCACACCCCCTTCCTTCAACATCTCAGCTCTCACACCATCCATACCAGCTGCTTTTCCTACTCTCGTTTCATCTAGTGCTCTCCTCACTTCCTCTCTTGTAATCTCTCTCTCATTCTCATCTCCCATCACTGGCACCTCAACACCTGCAACAGCAATTATATCTGCCGCCCTATTATCCTCAACATTCAGTAAACTTTCAAAATACTCCGCCCACCTTTTCTTTGCCTCCTCTCCTTTTAACAACCTTCCATTTCCATCTTTCACTGTCTCTTCAATTCTTGAACCAGCCTTCCTTACTCTCTTCACTTCTTTCCAAAACTTCTTATTCTCTTCATATGAATGACCCAATCCCTGACCCCACCTCATGACAGCTGCCCTCTTTGCCTCACTTACCTTGCGCTTTACTTCCACATTTTTCTCTCTATATCTTTCATACTTCTCTACACTATTACTCTGCAGCCATTCTTCAAAAGCCCTCTTTTTTTCTTCCACTTTTACCTTCACTCCTTCATTCCACCATTCACTGCCCTTCCTCATGCTGCCTCCAACAAACTTCTTGCCACACACATCACTTGCAATCCCAACAAAATATTATTTTACTAACTTCCACTCCTCCTTTAAATTGCCAGTTTCTCTTACTTTCACGTCATCATATGTCATTTTCAACCTTTCCTGATATTTACATTTTACCCCCGGTTTTATTAGCTCTTCAACCGTCACTAGCTCCCTTTTACATCCACCTACTCTATTCCCCAACTCTTTTGCTACAACTAATTTTCCTTCCACCAAAAATGATCAGACATACCGTTAGCTATACCCCTAAACATGTGCACGTCTCTCAATCTTCCAAACAATCTTTTAGTTATCAACACATAATTCATTAAAGCCCTTTCTACCACTCTTCCATTTGCCACTCTTACTCACATATACTTGTTTTTAACTTTGTTTTTGAAAAAGCTAGAACTTATCACCATCTCTTGCTCAACACACATATCTACCAGTCTCTCACCACTCTCATTTTCACCTGGTACGCCATACTTCCCAATGACACCTTCTACCTCTCTAGTGCCCACTCTAGCATTTAAGTCACCCATGACAACTACATAATTCCTTCTACCCAGTCCTTCTACACACCTAGTTAATTCATTCCAGAACTCATTCCGCTCTTTTTCACTTTTCTCACGACCTGGCCCATACGCATTGATAAAAGCCCAACATTCCCTACCCAACCTAACCCTTACCCACATTAACCTAGATGATATCTCTTTCCATTCCACTACTTTACCTGTCATCCATTCACTCAGCAATAAAGCCACACCTTCTCTTGTTCTTCCCCTTTCAATCTCAGACTCTCTACCAGACATTTCACCGAACATCACTTCACCTTTCCCTTTTATCTTTGTCTCACACAAAGCCAATATATCCATCCTTCTATTCCTAAACATACTTCCAATCTCACATCTTTTACTCTCTCTCGTACTACATCCACGCACATTCCAACACCCCAAAACTAGAGTGCGGGGAGCAATCACTCTCCCCCCAGCTCCACATGTGAATGGTAGCCCTGATTTTATCATTCATATTTCAAAATGCTTAGTTTGATTTCATGGCATAATACTGAAGATAGCAAAGTTCTTACTAGTGAAGATTTTTTACATTTTATATTAGATATATTCTTGATATACAGTATGTACTGATTTATTCTTATAATTTAAATAGATTTAATGAGAAAATAGAAATAATTCTTTTCACTTGTGAGCTATAATAAAAATACACAGTATCGTCACTAATAAATATGATCGTACAACTCAAAAGTATGGTTGGGAAAAATACATATTTATTAAAAAACTTGCGATTTGTTCCTATATGTAATAAAAGCCTTTGATCTTTAATTACCCTGAGTAATTACAAGTCCCTATATGATTAAACTAGCTGGTTTTCTGACCTGGGGGAGGACACTGTACTTTGGTCCTGAAGAGGAGTGAAGTCAAGACTCCACTTAGACCTTTTAACTAGCCTTCCCCTATGTAAAATGGACGGTTATGGGAGAACATCCATCCAGAAGGATTTTGTTTCTATCATATTGCATTTATAAAATTGATGGAAATGCATACATTTTTCCATCCTTTCACTTGTAAAGAAGAATGGAGGATATTTCAATAAAACCAATGTAAAGTAAGGATGTTTGTATTAAAGTACCTTACCTGTCTTGATCATCCATTCCAGCTCCATAAGATGCAGCTGTTAGGACTCCAAGGGAGAGGAAGAAAGATTCTAGGATTTATGCCTTAATTGAAACTTAGACAAGATGTTTTTTGTCCATCGGAGGGAGATAGGCTCGCTACAAAACCTGTTGAGCATCTACCACAGGATAAAAGGAGAATGTGTTTCGGGACTAGTGGGTATACTTCCACAGGTAGTGGGTAGTGAAGAATGTCCAGCATTTCCAGACTTGTGCCTTCATTATTGGGTCCATGAACCAATACTTAATGAAGGCAAGGGTGGAGACGTTTGTTGTCACTTAGTGGGCTCGCACTCTCAAAGGACCACCAGCAGTTATTATTATCATCATTACTTCCTAAGCTACAACCCTAGTTGGAAAAGTAAGGTGCTATAAGACCAGGGGCTCCAACAGGGAAAATAGCCCAGTGAGGAAAGGAAACATGGAAAAATAAAGTATTTTAAGAATAACATTAAAATGAATATCTCCTATATAAACTAAGAAAACTTCAACAAAACAAGAGAAAGAGAAATAAGATAGAATAGTGTGCCTGAATGTACCCTCAAGCAAGAGAACTCTAACCCAAGACAGTGGACGACCAGGGTACAGAGGCTATGGCACTACAGAAGACTAGAAAACAATGGTTTGATTTTGGAGTGTCCGTGTCCTAGAAGAGCTGTTTACTATAGCTAAAGAGTCTCTTCTACCCTTAAGAAGAGGAAAGTGGCCACTGAACAATTACATTGAAGAAACCCCTTAGGTGAAGAAAAATTGTTCGGTAATCAGTTTTGTCAGATGTATGAAGACAGAAGAGAATATGTAAAGAATAGGCCAGACTATTCGGTGTGTGTGTAGGCAAAAGGAAAATGAACTGTAAGCAGAGAGGAGAGCAGGATCCATTTTAGTACTGTATAGCTAGTCAAAAGACCTCATATCTCTCTAGTTGTAGTATTTCAATGGGTGGCTGGTGCCCTAGCCAAACAACTACCTCTGTCTCATGGTTTGACGAAGCCAGAAGGTGCAAAAAGATTATCAGCCCTTAGCTGATTAATTTTACAAAGAAGATTCAACTACTAAACAAGCTAGGTGGATAGAAAGACTGATGAAATTCCATATAAGTGGTTTTGACAACTTATATTGGAGACTGGGTACTCGAGATAGCATCTTAAGCGTCCTCGCAGAACAGAGCAGCAAGACATTGCGATTACTAGTTGTCTTCAAGGGAGAGACAGAGAAAGATTCAAACTTAGGGTAGTGGGTTGCTGGGTTTAGTGTCATCTACATGCATGAAGGATATTGAAATCTCTTTCCATACCTTGTAATGACTAATGACAAACAAGGTGACATGACGTTCACCTAACATTTTTTTTGAGCAAAGCGCCAACAAAAACACAATCTTAAGAGATGTTCTTCTTAAAGGTTCATACTGTGAGCATTCAAAAGAGATGAGAACTCTGGTAACAGCCCAAGTGGAGAGAACTGCTTGAAACTCCCCATAAAAATGTACAGTTCTCAAGAGAAGGAAAAGTCCAGGCCTTACAGTCTATATACTTGCTTAAGGTTGAACAGTAGTCGTTGACTCCATACTGAGGGGAGGTTCTCTTAGCAATACCAGACGTAGAAATCACCTATTAGTTGCAGAGGGATCGAACCAGAGTACTGGCTCATATATGACACCAATTGCATAGGGTGGCCTACTTTACTGGTAGACAGCTACAGAGGATCTACCGCGATATCCAAACATCTGAGCGGAGCCTCACAAAAAGCGCTTAGCTCAGATGATATGTTGGATTTTCTCCACCATTGAAGTGATAGTGGCACAGACCAAGCTCGCCATTTTCATCCTGAATGGAGTTTGTAGAACAGACTTGTTCAAGGGAGAGAAATCGTTTACCCGTCTTTATCCACACGTCACTTTATCTTACCTGAAAGAGACGGCTGTAGAAGCAAGGAGAGCCATCTTGGACGACTTCTGCAAGTCTTTCTCAAGCATTGCCCTCAATTTATTCTAGATAATGAGGAGTTTCACCCATTCCTGAGGATGTGACGGGAACATCATCTAAAAGTGAGTGAACGGAGGGGGAGACTTGATGAACAGATTTGTGATTGATTTGAGGTTTTCTGGCATCCTGACATCTAAGGTCATTGATGCCAATATCATTTATTATAAATAAAGAATAAAAGAATGTTCAATTGAAACCATAAAAGCAAAGATATTTTTAAAGTTGAATAACTTTCAGAAGACCTGCTACTGAAGTAAAGCTAAAAATACCGCTAGCATTGTTCGACACATCATGTCCAAGAATCTTGGCAAGGATTAACCTTCCATCTTCACATTAAGCCTCAAACAGATACCACCTCGAGCCTCAGATACCCATTTCTTTTGCTACTATAAGTAGGCCATTCTGTTAACAAATGCCTTACTGTCAAGGGTACCAAACAGTCGTCACAATATAGGTGTTATTGGCCAAGCAGATATTAGTGTCAACCAAGTGTGTCCAATGCGGAGACAACAAAGAGTAGTCTCCTGCTTTCGGGGCATAATGTTATACTTCCAAGGGGATAGAAATTCACTATTTAATATTTCAAACTAAACTATCCCAATGGTGATGAAATTTATTAGAAATCAAATTCTTAATGATTGGTAAACAATCATCACAAAGAATGGGATACCTTCATGGTTGCAACTCGGTTGCAGCACCCCTTGCCGGCAAATCCGCCTTCTCGTTTCCAGACACGCCTATACATGTGCTGAAATCCATCAAAATCGAAATGTTATACCTCTCAGTCTAATAGTAAAAAGCTATTCTAAAATCTTTAAAAGGTTGCTGGAATTAAAAACTTCTAAAGCTTGAAGGACACTCCTTGCATCACTAAAACTGGTAAACCTGCCCTCCACCTCTAACATTATTTTCTCAATACCGGTCAGTAAATATGGAACAAAACTTTTAAAAGCTTCAAAGCATCAAGACATTTTACTTTTGGTGCTTTTAAGTGAGGAATCCATGTCAACCTAAATCAAATATCAATCCTAAAAACCTAGCTTTGCTTACACATGATCCGTTGACCTTTGATGTATAGATCCGGGTCTGGATGTACTCTCCAAATACAACAGAAATGGACAACAGTACTATTGCTTGTTGAAAACTTAAATCAATTCATATTAGCCCACAGAATAATTTTGTCAATTGCGAGTTGTAGTTTTCTCTCAACCCTTCCCATTCTAGCTGCAACAAATGATATGGAAAAATCATCCACAAAGTTTTGAGAGAATATATTGGGGAATGATGGAGGATATTTCATTATTGACTAATGCAAACTGGGTTACACTTGGCACACTACCCTGGGGAACTCCTCTTCTTGACATTCCCTCTCTGATAGAGTTTACCCTACTCTTACTTGAAAAAATGTGTGAAATGTTTGAATGAATAATGGTAGCTCTCCTCTTAACCCCAATTTATGAATGGTTTCAGGTATACCATATCTCCATGCAGTATCACATGCCTTTTAAAGGTTAAAAAAAAAAAAAAAAAAAAAAAAAATTTCATTGCGCTATCTGAAGGCAGAGGCTTCAACAAATAGAAGATTTCAGTCGTATCATGATATCAGGCGTTGAATGCATTTTTTTAAATCCGCAGTGGATAGGTGATAAAATACGCTTCTTTTCCAGGTACCACATTAGATCTGCATTGACCATCTTCTACATGATCTTACATAAGCAAGATGTCAATGCAATTGTTCGATAGTTTGCTACTAAAAATTATCTTTACCAGGTTTTAAAAAGGCTAAAATAATAGCTAGTTCCCAAACACTTGAATAATTATAATCATGTCATATTCTGTTAATAATACTTGAATGAATAACTTGGTATTAACAGGTGAGGTACATGTTCCATCAGGTCCGGGGGTGTACCATTACAAGTAGCAAGTGCAGAATCAAATTCTCTATCTGTAAAAGGAGAATTGTATGACTTCACTTCCTGTTGTAAGATTTGAAACTTTCTTTTCTTCCATGCTCCTATACTGGTGACTAGGAGCTACTATACACTTGCATGATATATTTGAGAAATGATCAGCAAGGGCATTGCTAACCTCAGTTGCTGAAGTCGCATACTGATCATTCACGTCCAACACTGGTGGTGGATTGGGGGTGAATTTGCCTGTTGCCTTTTTAACTTTC
>NC_090732.1:72547656-72640156 GCF_036898095.1 Palaemon carinicauda
TTACTTCGTGTGCTTTGACTTTGAGGAATGGGAAGTTTTTCTCGTCACAACTCTGGTGAGCTTCCCTTATTAAATCCTTGATAAAGAACACCAGTGCATTCTTTGACAAGGGTAGCGAAGGCTTTTTTACCGAGCACCAGAGGTTATCTGCCTGTCTTCTCAGGTTTCTGGTCCTCTACAGATAAAATCTTTTAGGGCTCTTACTGGACAAAGGCCTCTCTCCTTTTCCCGTCCTACTAAATGAGATAACCCTGGAATGGTAAAGGATCTGGGCCATGGTTGCAAAGGATTTTCGTTCTTGGGGAGAAAACCTTGTCATAGAGAACAGATTGCATTCTCTCCATTGAAGCCCATCTTTTTTCTAATGGCTTGCAATTCTTCTATTATCTTGGCTGTTGCCAACGCAACCAGGAATAGGCTCTTTTTAGTAAGATCCTTCCATGGAGCCTTGTCAAAAGGTTCAAACCTGCTCAAGGTTAAAAACATCAGGACTACATCCAAATTCCAAGAAGGGGTTGGGTTGTCCTTCCTCTAAGCGGTCTCAAAGAATCTTATAAGGTCTGAGAGATCCTTGTCTCCTGACACGTAAATATGTCTGTGACGGAAGACGGAGGCTAGCATGCTGCGGTATCCCTTGATGGTTGATACTGTTAGTTTCTTTGTGTTGTTAAATGTAGCAGAAAATCTGCCAACTGAGTTAGAGAGGAATTGGAAGAGGAAAAGTTGATAACTCTGCACCATTCTCTGAACACGTTCCACTGGACTTGTACACCTTGATTGTAGACGTTCTCCTCGCTCCCGCGATTGCTCTTGTAGTAGGTTGGCCAGGGCACCAGCTGCCCGTTGAGATACTACCACTAGAGATGTATTGGATCCTTTGACTGGCCAGACAGTAATGCATTGGATCCCTCTCTCTGGTCACGGCTTATTTTTTCTTTGCCTACACTTACACAGAATAGTTTGGCCTATTCTTTACATATTCTCGTCTTTCCTCATACACCTGACAACAATGAGATACTTAACACTTCTTCACCCAAGGGGTTAATTACTGTACTGCAATTTGTTCAGTGTACTTTCCTCTTGGTAAGGGTAGAAGAGACTCTTTAGCTGTGGTAAGCAGCTCTTCTAGGAGAAGGACACTCCAAAATTAAACCACTGTTCTTTAGTCTTGGGTAGTGCCATAGCCTCTGTACCATGGTCTTCCACTGTCTTGGGTTGGAGTTCTCTTGCTTGAGGGTACACTCGGGCACACTATTCTATCTTATTTTTTTTTTCTTTTTTTTTTTCTTCCCCTTGTTTTTTTGAAATGGTGTGTTGGGCAGGCTTAATAGAAGGGCCATGGATGCCTGGTGGTTTATCAAGAGGTTGTCTTTTCCTTTTTCTGATTATTTTTCTTCTCAAAACCATCCTTACTGTCCTCCCTTCAGTTGAAGTGGCTATCCTGGAGGGTATTTAGCCTTGCATGGTGTATCGGCTCCTCCATGTTGACCAGTTTTTCCGACTTTTTACTATAGTCTATGGGTATCATCAATCACTTTGTTTATAATTCTGTACGTATTGTTTTTGTTATAATTCTTGTTAATCTAGTTTTTAAGTATGTCTCTTTTTTATTTCTATTAATTCTTATGCTGTCTGGAGACATTGAGCGAAATCCGGGACCAGTGCGTCCTAGATTTCGTCAATGTCGTCTTCTGTATTGCAATATTCGTGGTCTTCATGCAAATATCGAAGACCTTACAGTTGCGTCCAGATAGTATGATATTCTTTTGTGCTCAGAAACTTTGGTTTCTAATATGAGGCACTCATCTGAGCTCCTTATAACTGGTTTTAAGAAGCCAATACTGTAATGTTGAAACGTGATGCCATCCCTAGGGCCAGGGGAATGGCTGCGTATATTAGGACCGAGTACCCTGCTTCTCATAAGTCCTGCTATCAATGTGGATGTCATGAGATTCAGGTAATAAAAGTTTGTGGCAGGCATAACAACTTTTATTTGTGTTCGATCTACCGGAATCCAGACATGGATGATTCTATCTTCGATTGTCTTCTTACCATTATGGCTAAGATACAAGAAGATGATAGAAAGGCTTCTTTTGTCTTTGTTGGTGATTTTAATGCTCACCATAGGGAGTGGTTAAGTTCTATCTCTCCTACCGATCGCCATGGCTTAAGAGCTTTAGACTTTGCCTCTGAATCAGGCTGTGAGCAAATCATACATGAAGCTACTCACAGGTCTGGTAATTGCTTGGACCTCGTATACACTGACTCCCCTGGCGTTATAACTTGTAAGGTTGGTTCTCCAGTTGGGACATCTGATCATGCCTTGATTTCATTAGTAGTGAAGACTGAGCAGCCTGTTCCTGATATATCATACTCTTGTAAAATTTATATGAAATCCCAAGCAGACTGGAATGGGATTTTACATGATCTTTTGTGCTTGAATTGGTCACAATTATATAATAGTGTAGATCCTGTTGTCCCTTTGAATGAGAATCTAGTCAACATAATTGATAGGCGTATCCCTTCTCGTGTGCTAAGTTACCGAGTGAAGGACAAACCGTGGTTCAATGATGATTGTAGACGTGCTTTTTTGGAGAAGCAGGAGGCCTATCAACTTTGGAAGGGTAACAGATCAGATTTGACCTGGAACAACTATACTCAGCTTCAAGCTTTTGCTCAGAGAGTTTATGCCTCAACTGCAAAGGAGTACAATTTAACCATAAAAGAAACACTTTCTGGTACAACTCAGGAACATAAATGGTGGTCTACCCTTAAATCTGCAATCTTTGGTGTCGATGCAACAGTTCCTCCTTTACTTAAACCAGATGGCTCAAACACTCACTGTCCAAAGGAAAAGGCAACCCTTTTGGCTGATGTTTTTGACAGTAAACAGAGTAATGAAAAACTTGAACTTCCTCATTCCTGTTTTCCTGAGGCTAAACTAACTAGTTTAGCTTTTCGATCTCGTGAGATTAAAGCTCTGTTGGTGGACCTTGATGCTTATGGAGGTGTAGACCCAAATGGCATTTTTCCTTTGTTTTTTATAAAGACAGCAGATTTCTTAGCTCCAAAGTTATCTGTTATTTTGCGCAAGTTAGCAAGAAGAGGAGCTTTTAGCACTAGTTGGAGAATTGGTAATGTTACTCCTCTATGTAAATGTATTCGTGGTAGCTCAAGTCCCACTGATTACCGCCCAATTTCCATAACTCCCATATTATCTAAAGTTTTTGAACGTCTTCTGGCAAAACGTCTTAATAGGTTTGCTGAAGGTAATCAACTACTCCCTAGTTTGCAATTTGGTTTTCGTAAAGGCCTTGGAGCATGTGATGCCTTTCTTACAATCTCCAATGCTGTACAGAAATCCCTTGATTGTGGTCGGGAAGTTCGTATGATTGGCCTCGATTTTAGTGCTGCCTTTGACCGTGTTAATCATGAGGCCCTTGTTTTCAAACTGAAACAGTTGGGAGTGGGTGGGTCGTTTCTTAGCATTATTATTGATTTTTTAAGTAATAGATCTCAAAGAGTTGTTGTTGATGGGCACCATAGTGATTATAGGAATGTGATATCCGGTGTTCCACAGGGTAGTGTTCTTGGCCCATTACTTTTCATACTATGTACACATATGTGGTTTGGCCTAGAAAACAAGCTTGTTGCATATGCAGATGATGCTACTCTCTTTGCATCAATTCCATCCCCTGAATGTAGATCTAGGGTTGGTGAATCCCTTAATAGAGATTTAGCTAGAATTAGTGCATGGTGCAAATTATGGGGTATGAAGTTGAATCCTAACAAAACTCAAAGTATGATTGTAAGTAGGTTAAGGACGGTGGCTCCTCAACATCCGGATCTCAGTATTGATGTTTCTTTAAATATGTATGACTCTTTCAAAATTTTAGGTGTGATTCTCAACAGTAAATTTACTTTTGAGAAACATATAAGGTCTGTGTCTTCTTCAGTTGCACAAAAAATAGGCTTATTGAGAAAGTCTTTCAAGATTTTCGGTGATCAATCTATTCTGAAGAAGTGTTTTAATTCTTTCATTCTACCTTGTTTTGAGTATTGTTCTCCTGTCTGGTGTTCAGCTGCTGATTCTCATCTTAATTTGTTGGACAGAAACTTACGGTCTATTAAATTTCTTATTCCTGATCTAGATATCAATCTCGGGCACCGTCGTTCAATTAGTTCATAATGCATGTTGCATAAGATTTTTCATAACTCTGACCATCCTTTACATTCAGATCTCCCAGGACAATTCTATCCTGTTCGTAAAACTAGGCAGGCAGTTAATTCTAATAGCCAGGCCCTCTCCATCACGAGGCTCAATACTACGCAGTACTCTAGAAGTTTTATTCCAGCTGTGACCAAGTTGTGGAATGATCTTCCTAATCGGGTGGTTGAATCAGTAGAACTTCAAAAGTTCAAAGTTGGAGCAAATGCTTTTTTGTTGACCAGACGGACATGAGTCTTTTTATAGTTTATTTATGACATATTTTTTTTTGTTGTTGTTAATAGTTTATATATGACATGTCTGTTTTGACGTTGTTACTTATTTTAGAATGATTTATTGTTAATTTGTTCTCTTCATTTATTTATTTATTTCCTTATTTCCTTTCCTCACTGGGCTATTTTTCCCTGTTGGAGCCCCTTGGCTTATAGCATCTTGCTTTTCCAACTAGGGTTGTAGCTTGGATAGTAATAATAATAATAATAATAGCTTTCCTCGAAAAGCCCTTCGCTCTTGCCAGTTTTTAGGATAGTCGAAAGGCATTTAGATGAGAGCAAGGAGATTTGAAGGTATCTCTCTATATGCACCTGTCTGAGAAGATCGTTCCGACAGGATAACGACCTGGAGATGTCTACTAGCCACTCCATCACTTCTGTGATCCAGGGTCTCATGGGCCCAAAAAACGGAGCTATCATGGTCATGCGGGCGTTGTTCGACTCCCTGAACTTCATGACTCTGTCTAGAACCTGAATGGGGGGAAAGGCGTACGTGTCTAGTCCTTCCCACTCCATGAAGAAGGCGTCCCCTGCCACTGGAAAGCAGTAAACAGGTAACCTCTTGTTCTCTGCATCGCAAAGAAGTCTATTGATAGTTCTCCCCACAGATTCCAAAGCCTGCTGCACACCTCGTGAAGCAGGGTCTAATCTGTCGTGAGAACCTGTCTTCCTCTGCTGAGAAGATCTGCTCTGACATTCTTCTCTCCCTCTATGAAGCGGGTTATCAGAGTTGTATTGTTCGCTTTTGCCCACAGCAGGAGATCTTGCTGCCTCGTAAAGGGAATCCAAACGAGTGCCTCCCTGATTTCTGATGCAGGCCAACGCTGTGGTATTGTCTACATTGACCTGTACTAAGTTGTTTTGGACCTCCTCCTGGAAGTGTATTAGCGCTAGAAGAATGGCCACCAGTTCCTTCACGTTTATGTGCCATTTCTTCTGAAGGTCTTCCCATAGACCCGAGATCTCACCCTTCCTCAGTGCTATATCCCACCCCACGTCTGATGAGTCTGAATACAACACTAGGTCGGGGTTCATCAGATGAAGTTCGAAGCCTTCTAGTAACTTGTTGGGGTAGTTCCACCAACTCCCCTGATTCCTGATTCCCAGAGGGATCAGAATCCAAGTCTCTAGGTCTTGGTCTCTTGTCCAACAACTAGACAGATGGAACTGAAGTGGATGTAGATGTAGTCTCTTGTAGATCCTCCAGACACTTCCCTACAACCTGGCTCTGATTAGCCAGTCGTCCAGGGACATCAATATTCGTACCCCTTCCAGATGTAACCAAAGAGCCACGTTCGATACCCCTCGTGTGAAAACGTACGGGGCCGTGCTTAGTCCAAAACAAAAGTGCTCTGAACTGAAAAGTTGTAGCGTGATGTACAAATTTCAGATATTTCCTGTAGTTCGGGTGAAATGAGACAATAAAAACCGCGTCCTTCTATCGACACCATCCAGTCACCTAGTCTGGTGTCTGCTAGGACTGATGCAGATATTTCCATAGCAAACTTGACTTTGCTCACGCACTAGTTCAGTGGACTTATGTACAGAAAGGGGCTCCAATCCACCGAGTTCTTGGGTACCAGAAAAAGTCTGTTGTAAAATCCCCCTGACGAGGGGTTTTCTACCATTTCTATTGCTGCTTTTGACAGCATCTGGTTTACCTGCTCTTGAAGAGCTGCTGCCAGTAGTGTGATACTTGTATCTGGAGATTGAGTTCACTTTATGGGTTTCGGTTGCTGTTTGGGGTTACGAGGCTGCCCTCCAGCAGCCATTCTCTGTCCTCTTCCAGAAAGGCTCTCCCACGAAAGGGCTGACGCGTGGGAGGAGTTTCCTTCTCCTTCCCGGCTATAAAGTTAGCCGGAAGAACTTTCCTCGCAGTCCTTGTAATCAGATCTTGTGTTGCTTGTGCGTAAGAGCTGCTGATAAGTCCTTCACTAGCTCTGAAGGGAAGAAGACTTTGGTCAAGGGAGCATACAGGAGCTCTGCTCTCTGAGCGGGAGTCAATCCTGATGACAGGAAAGAAACAGCATAGCTCTTTCTTATTAATACCTGCTGTGAAAAAGGGGTGAGAGTTCGACCGACCTGTCCCTCACGGCTTTAGCGAGACAGGCAAAAAGGTGAATCTGCGTCTCGTTCTTATCGTCTGTGATGTCTGCGAGGACTCCTAGAGTCCAGTCCATCAAGCTGAAGACCTCAATTGTTCTGAAGATACCCTTCAGCAAGTGATCCATCTCTGACTTGGACCACATCACCTTAGCATTAGTCATGGCTGATCTATGCGCGGCGTCAACGAGTTGGAGTAGTCTCCCTGGGAGGAGGCAGGAACTTCCAAACCGAGAACCTCCCCAGTCTCGTACCACACACTGGATCTAGAAGCCAATCTCGTAGGGGGGGGGGAAAGAAAAGGTTGTCCTTCCTTGTTCCTTCTCTTGAGAATCCAATCATTCACAGTAGAAAAAGCCTCTAGACCAATCTGGCTAACACTGTTTCCTCTAAAGAGGAAGATTCTTGGGGTCTACCCTTAAAAACTGGCAGGGCAGGCTCCGAGGTACAGCCTGTTGAAATGTCCTCCAGATATAAGTCTGCCAAAATTGCAAGTAATATTTCAAGATCTGCTGCATGAAGAGTTTTCTGCGTTTCCTCCTCTGAGATCTCCTCTAAAGGGTTAGCGATCTCCGATATAGAACAAGTGGGAGAAAACACACGCCTCGTCTTGCCTGCTTGCATCCCTCATGCGTCCAGTCTGCTGCGAGGGAGCGTCATGCACGCGTCCAGTCTGCTGCGAGGGAGCGTCATGCATGCGTCCAGTCTGCTGCGAGGAAGCGTCATGCTTGCGTGCATCCTGCATGTGTCCCGCATGCTGCGAGGGAGCATCATGCTTGCGTGCATCATGCATGCGTCCAGCATGCTGCGAGGGAGCGTCATGCATGCGTTCAGCATTCTGCGAGGGAGCGTCATGCATGCGCCCAGCATGCTGCGAGGGAGCGTCATGCATGCGTCCAGCATGCTGCGAGGGTGTGTCATGCATGCATCCAGCATGCTGCAAGGGAGCGTCATGCATGCGTCCAGCATGCTGCTGCTGTTGCGAGCTTCCTCTGTTTGCGACTTGTAAACGTCAACAGGGACGTAATGGACCGTTGAAGTTCTGACAGGCATGCTGCTAGCGGTGAGCTTGCTCTATGACATTCGCGATCTTGACGCAAGGAAGCCTCCTGCTCGCGCGCATCCAGCATGTGTTCAGCTCGCGTGCGTCCAGCATGCTGCATGCATTCAGCATGTCGTGAGGGAGCATCAAGATCCTTGCCGCCTCCCGTAACGTGTCCAGATTGCCGTGAGGGAGCGTCCATGAGCGCTTCAGCTCGCAAGTGCCCTTGCCGCGAGATCGCGCTGTGAACTATAACGTTCGCGATCTTGACGCGGGGAAGCGTCCCGCTCGCATGCGTCCAGCAAGCTTCATGCGTCGAGCATGCTGCGAGGAAGCATCCTGCTCGCATGAATCCAGCATGCTGCATACGTCCAGCATGCTGTGAGGGAGCGTCTAGATCCTTGCCGCCTCTCATAACGCGTTCAGATCGCTGCGAGGGAGAGTCCATGAGCGCTGCGAGGGAGAGTCCATGAGCGCTGCGGCTCGCGTGCGTCCTTGCCGCGAGTCCGCGCTAGGAACTATGACGATCGCTATCTCGACGCTCGGTTCCATGACGAGCAACGCTCTTCTTGTCTAGCAGGAAGGGAAAAACGTAAAACGCCAGCCTCGTCTGGGAGCTGTGTCATCCGACGGCGAGGATAACACTTTTAACTCGATTTTCCCATGTCGAGGGCGAGCGTCCTGGGAAGCGTTCAACAGGTACGCTCGATGGGACGACTGCTCGGGGCTAACGCCTCTCGCCTCCCTTCGCCTTTCGACTTTCCTTCTCCAGGGGTTGGGGAGCATGGAAGAAGTCCAGGGCTAGGAGAACGACAGGTCCGAGCAGCCGTACCCTCCACTGCACTACGTCAAGCTTGCATGCCACTGAACATTAGCACTTTTAACTATTCCAAATCAGACCATAATTAGAACTGCCAGTTGCAAGAGATTATACTTTTACGCCTAGGGCTAGAATGAAAATTTAATAGGCTATACGATTAATATTAGTATTCTCAATATTGAAATATTAAATAACGACACAAAGTATTGTGAAACTATAACGATCGTCAAGAGTACTATGTAGCGTAAATTGACTGTATGCTAGTGAAATCTCTATACAAATCGATGATTAACTAAAGGAAGTATACTAATAGGACAAATATTTACTTGAAAATCATATATTTCCCTACATTATAAAAATTAAAATACTTGTGCTAAGTAAGTTAGTATTTTTTTACATTTCTTACAAGAAAAAGAAAAGAATTTACATATTTGCAAGTCATACTACGTAGTTTACGTCACATGATTCCTGACATCATAGCGATGGTGGAAGGATTTCCTTCAAGGCATTCAGATCTCGCCCTGCTAAGAGTTTATGTCACATGATTGTGATGTCATAGTGTCTTTCCTTCTGCCATCATATCTTTAAGAGTTGTTCGTTAGTTTTTTAAAGTAGGGGGAAAAATTCCTTGATCCTATCCATTTCAAGCTTACGAACATTGCAATCATATTCCAAAAGAAAAATACACACATGCCCTCTGCATTTATACATACTGTGTGGGTATCAAGAGCAGCTTTTGGAAGCTGGTCTTGGCAGCCCTACACACAAAATCTAGCAACAGAGGAGCCATCTTGAAAATAAAGTTAAATTAAACTATCTTATTCGTGTGAAAAAGAAAGGAAAAATATATTTCCCTATCCAATATCAGCGAAAACCATCAAAACCAAAACTAAAGGTACTTCACCACTTTGTAGTTAAGCAAACCCAAACAAAGTAGAGCGAATTTCCTACGTGTTGTCTCGAACAAAGGCAGGGAATTTCTGAGGAATGTTGGGAATGGTTCCAGTCACCTAGTTAGAGGGCGCACAGGTATGACGCTAAATCGGAATTTCTGCCGTGCGCGCGACGAATCGGCGGGTTTAAGCTATATATATGTAACAACCAGGGAAGTTACATATTTAAAAGGATATGTTTTAAACGCAAAAATATCTATTCCAAAAGTGTGAGTAGCAAGATCCAACTACCGTATTGTTTGGTCAAACCTGTCATCGCTTCACTGTCGTAATTATTTTGAAATTACTGTAAACCGAACCTCGACAAGAGTGCTTGCCACGATAAGGGGACTGTCCTTTTTTGACCAAGATGTCATCGTCTTAATTAGTGGAGTCAGCATATTTTGAGAAACCGAGCCTGAGGGAAATCTTTGTTTATGAAACATGTCATCATGGAAGGACACGTACTACCATTTTGCTACAACTTCACACGTGGTCCAGATTGCATCAGAAATTTATTCTAGAAGCTTCCATGGCGTGATTAAAGTGGGCGTTTTTAAGGAAGCCATTAGAGACAGAGAATTGTTAAAAAGAATCCCTTCTATGGAAATGACTGCTGCCCACTGTAATTAACTCCGCCCATACATGGGTATATAGACTTCAAGAAGAGCTAGGACAGGATATAAGACAAGAGAAGAACTATGTCCGAGGCAAATGAGATCCAAGTCCTAACGAGATAAAAAACAGAAGACGAAAAGACTGATAGAGCCAGATTCAAACCTTCCCCTCAGACAAGAAAAGCCTATCTCCAAAATTCTGTTATGGCCGAGAAGAGGAGGCAAATTGAAGCAGCCAGCCCTTCCAGCTTGTGACGAGAAGTAGCCAACACTACCTGCAGCCTGTCTTTCAACAGTATCCGGTCATCATGCCGTTTCACCTGAACTTCAGCCACCATTCTGCAACGTTCTCAAGCCAGAAGTCTTTGTACCAGTATCGTCTCAGCAGCTGCAGAAAACTATTCCTTGAGTATTTCTACCTTACTGACTGTTCCCCCTTACTATTCATGTTTGATTGAATTGATTTGTCGGTTGAAGTAATCGAATTAGTAACGTTGATTTTCTTTGTGTAAGTTTGTGAATAAATTTATGTGTTGTGTTTTTCCGTGTTTCTTTTTATATTTATTTCCCATATTTCAATGGTGGTTGTTTGAAGCATTTATTTTAATAACTAAAAGAACCTGTGACGATTTTAAGATCGTAACAACGCCAGCGGCAAGAATGACGTAATAACATAAAAAAAATAGATTAATACATATCTGTACATATATACTATGGCTCGTGTCTGAGAACCAAACATATAGTATCATATATATAATGGCTGGTAAGCTAAACAACCTCTCAAGTTCCAAACTCACTTGTTTGCTTTTACATTAAATCTATTACACTTGGAAATATTAATGCATGAACTCAGACAGTTAAATAACTCCCAGACAGCAATATGCAAAACACTGAATATCTAAAGGTCTCTTGAGTACACTCAAAACCAAACTGGGTAATTATTCTTAAGAATTATTTGAAAATTACAATGGTTCTTTAACAGGATACAAGCGAATATTATTCTAAACCATGGTGATTGTAATAATACAATCTTTACAAAAATAAATATATTCTACATAGATTACAACACTTTGAAAGAATTTACATAAAACAAATAAATTACTCAAAATATTAAGTCTGAACAAAACTTAGCTTAAGAAAATGATGTTACGATACAAAAATTATATAATTATTTGACTTTAAATATCAAATCTGAATAAACCTTAGACTAAGACAAAAGAAATACTTATGAAAATTACATAATTACTGGTTTCACTTGAAATTAAAACTGAACACAAATATTCAAGTGCGATACTTAATGAAAATATACAACCAGATCCCGATACAAAAATCTTTTCTCGTTAATACATGGCCGTTTAGAAAAACTTTACATAATGCCACGTCTCACCACAACACCATAAATTTAAAATCCCCAGCCAATTTACACGTTTGAACTCACTACATATGATATATGTGGGGGCACAAAATCACTTTGAAGAGGACACACTAGAGGTAATGAACACTTTTAAAAAAATACTCTGAGTTGCGTGCAAGAGTGAGAGAGAGGGGAGAGATGGCGATCTTAAGGTTGGAAATCTCTATCTATCTATGCAACCCTGGGGGTCGCCTTTATAAGAGACTTAGCTACTTCCAGAATGTTCCAGGACTGCGGTCTGGAAGCGTGGGGGCTGGGCTTAGGCATCAAAGTTACCAGCTATTGTTCTCTCGACCGTATCAATGCAACACGAGACAAACTCTCTCAGTCAGCTAGCTCTCCACGAAATAAAAAAAAGATAACATCCTATCACCAGGTTTTTCGCGAATTTTCTAAAGAACACGGTACCCAAAACAATTGTGTATTTTCTCTCAAACATGACCCAATACCTCATAAAAATATAAAAGATTATTACATAAGCCCGTGTTCATATTTCATATGGTCTCATAACACTCTTAAACAGATTACAAAACGGATTTTGAAGCGAAGCGAAAAATCTATTTTTGGGTGAGATAGCTATGTCGTCCTGATGGAAGGTTCCTATTGGTAGCTTTCTAAGGGATATTTGGCTAGTGATATTCCCAGAGAATTGACCTTTAGGTCTCCCGAATTCTAACTCCTGGCGCGAATATCCTTAAAATTTCTCTTAAGGATATCACATAATATCAGGGGACTTATATCTTGATACGACACATAGCAATCTTCACCCCGAAGTGTTTTCGTTTCGAGGGGAAAGAGTGGCAACAACAGAAGGGGAGCCGTCATCAAGGTTACCCTTCCTCCCGTACTATTACAAGTACAGTGAACCCTCGCTATTTCGCGGTTCGACAATCGCGGATTCACCACTTCGCGGGGTTTTCCCATAACCCATATATATATACATATCGCGGATTTTCCGGAAAATTCGAAAATACCGCGAAATCTGAAGATAACCAAATACGATATTTTGTTACCTGTAATTCCATTAATACTGTAATTAGTAATATCTGCTCTTACTGATTGTTCATTGCATTACATATGATATATAATTCAGCACAGAAAGAAATAAAACACGAAAAGAGAATGTGATCATACGATAATTCAGTACGTAGTAAAATTAAATCGAACATGAAACGCAAATCAGATGCAGTCATACCATATTAGAATGGTGTGTACTGTAATGGATGTGCTTCTTTTCCATGAATCTTTTGTATGTATACGTACGTAGTACAGTACTGCATCCAATAATATTCTTTGTTGCAAAAATCACATTTCGAATACTGTAAGCGTACGAGAGAGAGAGAGAGAGAGAGAGAGAGAGAGAGAGAGAGAGAGAGAGAGAGAGAGAGAGAGAGAGAGGCGTAAAATAGCGTACGTAAATTTTTATTATTATTGTTATTATTATTGTTATTGTTGTTGTTGTTAATAAAATTATTATTGTTATTATTATTAATCATTATTATTATTATTATTACTGTACAGTATTATTATCATTATTTATTATTATTACGGTATTGTACTTAATCTACGTACGTTCAGTATGCGCGGGGGCATCTTCTATGAGTAACCAACGCGCCATAGTACTAAGACGGGTTGTGATTGGTTCAAGCGCTGATAGATGACGAATCAAAACTCAAGTTTTGTTATCTAGCCTGTGATTGGTGTTTTGCCCGCATCTTCTACCCGCAGCATCAAAGTTCTCGCGGGGCTGCATCGTTCACTTTCTCTTTCCGCGTATTGCTGAGTAGACGTTCTTAACTTTGTGAAGTTTAATCTGTGCTGTGTGCGACTGTTTTAAGTTGAACTTTTTGTTGAACTTTCCGTTACAATGCCTCCCAAGCGTTCTGCTTCTAGTAAGGCTGGTAGTGAGCCTAAACGCCACCGAAGGATGATGACGATAGCTGAGAAGGTTACGCTTCTCGACATGTTAAAAGATGGTAGAAGTTACGCGGCCGCCGGCCGCCATTTTGGCATCAACGAATCCACCGTTCGCTACATCAAGAAGGACGAGGCGAACATTAGAAAGACTGCTGCAATCACCTTTAGCAGATCAGCGAAGCGAGTCGTTACAACGCGTAATAAAACGATCGTACGCATGGAAGGTGCTTTAGCTGTGTGGATTGCCGACTGCCGGAAGAAGAACATAGCGTTGGATACGAACACCATCCAAACAAAGGCTTTGAGCTTATATGAGAATTTTGCTGCAAAGGAACCTAAAGAGGACGACGGCAACCATGCTGAAGATGATGATGATGCAGATGATCCTCAACCAGGGACATCCACTGATTCCCAGCCTCAGAAACGTTTTTCCGCAAGCAAAGGATGGTTCGCGAAGTTTCAGAAACGCTTCGCCCTGAAAAGCGTTTCCCTGCATGGGGAGTCTGCTTCCGCTGACACTGCCGCTGCTGAAACTTACGTGAACCAGACTTTCAAGAACATTATCGCTGAAGGTGGATACAAGCCGGAACAAGTCTTTAATATGGATGAAACCGGCTTGTTTTGGAAGAGAATGCCGTCGCGAACTTTCCTGTTCAAAGAGGAAGCCAAAGCCTCTGGCTTTAAGGCATTCAAGGATCGCGTTACCCTCGTGAAGTGTGGCAATGCTGCTGGATTTTTGTTAAAGCCGGGGCTTATTTATAAGTCGAAAAATCCTCGCGCTTTGAAAAATAAAAATAAGAATCTCCTTCCCGTGTACTGGATGCATAATCAAAAAGCATGGATTACGAAGATGCTGACCTCCAACTGGTTCCACCAGTGTTTCATCCCGCAAGTCCATGAATATCTCTTAGAGAAGGGCTTGCCATTCAAGATCCTTCTCCTTATGGATAACGCTGGTGGACACGCAACTGACCTGTCGCGTGAGGGCGTTCAGGTTGAGTTCCTGCCACCCAACACCACGTCATTAATTCAACCAATGGACCAGGGGGTTATCAGGGCGTTCAAGGCCCTCTACACGAAGAATACCTTGGCGGACCTCGTTGCGTGTGTGGATGCTGCCCAAGATGACGAGGATGAAGACTTCAACTTGAAGGCGTACTGGCGGCAGTACACCATAGCCACGTGCCTGCAGAATATTCAAAAGGCACTTCAAGAGATGAAACCTGCAACCGTAAATGCGAGCTGGAAGAAGCTGTGGCCCGATATTGTTTACGACGACAAGGGATTTACTCCGTCGGAAATCCAACACTCTGCAATACGGAAATCTGTGCAGTTGGCTGCCATAATTGGGGGTGACGGGTTTGGCGACATGACGACTGAAGACGTCGACGAGTTGTTGGACTGCCATTCCCAGCCCCTAACTGACGCAGACCTCGAAGACCTGACGAAATCGGCAAGTGAGGAAGAGAGTGAGGGTACCCAGGAAGAGACCCAAGAAAATGTCGAAGAAACGGGCTTAACATTAGAACGGCTTGCCAAGTTCTGCAACCATATGAAGGAGGCGAAAGAAATGTTACAAGAGTGGGACGAGGATATGGTTCGCTCGATGCAATTCTGCAACAAGGTTGATGACATCACGACTCCCTACAGGATGCTCTTGGATCGAAAAAAGAAGCAGCGGCAACAACTTCCGATCACAATGTTTTTTCAGCCTCGCAAAAAAGAGCCAGTTCCTCCTGCTAGTACGCCTTCGGAAGAAATTGAAGAAGTTGAAGAGGTGTCCCAGGAAAAGACACCTCCGTCTGAAGAGACGTAAAATACTATCATTGACTGCACAGTAGAACACATCATCAGCTTCATCATCATCATTTCTACTGTGCAGCAAATTCATCGCCATCGTCATTCAAGTTTTTCTTGAACTTCTTTCGTGGTGAGTACAGTAACAATCTTTATTTTTTACTTTAACCTGTTTTATAGTTTAGTAATGTACGTACTGTATGCATTAAGTTAAAGGGAAGGTTTTAAAAGTCTACATGTTGTAACCTATCATATTTTTTTTTGTTTAAAATTTACATTTACGTACGTAAAACAATCTCTCTCTCTCTCTCTCTCTCTCTCTCTCTCTCTCTCTCTCTCTCTCTCTCTCTCTCTCTCTCTCTCTCTCTCTCTCTCTCTCTCTCAAATTGTTTTCCTGCTTTGCTACGTACAAGTACTGTATAATTTATATTTGTAAGGTAACATATTTTGTAAATGCTTTTACTGTAAATACTGTATGTACTGTATCATTATTTATCACTATCATCATGCGCGTTAAATGCCTTGTTTGTTCTGAGCGTGGTTGTTTACTGAGCGTACACGCCGTCGTTTCAGGCGGCGTCATAAAGAAAAAGATTTCATTTGGAAGTCCTAAGAAAAATATGTAAACTAAAACATTGGTAATAAAAAAATCAACATACAGTACTGTATAATCAATATAATCGATGCAAAAACTAACCTATCCGTACATATATGTGTACACTAAATGAGTTTGTTTCTTCATTATGATCAGAGATGAACGTAAACAAAACATTGGTTGCCATTTTTTATCGTGCTTTTTAGGTGTTTAGGAAACACATGATATAAAATCGCCTTTAATATTTGTGCCTGTTTTAGTTTAGGGTGCTGTAGTACATGCATTAAGTGTTCTGTACATTAAAGGGTGGTTTGTTAACAGTACTACGTACAAGGGAAGGTTTTAAAAGTCCGAATATACATGTTAAATAAATAGGTAAATATGCTGTCACTACTTCGCGGATTTTCACCTATCGCGCCCGCGTCTGGAACCTATCTACCGCGATAAACGAGGGTTCACTGTATCCAAGATGGCGCTCATTCCTTGTAGCATTGAGCATGGTGCTACAGATATAGTAGTTTCGGGATGGAGGGCGGGTCCATCTCACCCAAAACAAGATTTTTCGCTTCGCTTCAAAATCTGTTTTTTGTGCTCAAGCCATGTCGTCCTGATGGAAGTTTACCAGAGAATTACTATAAAGTACTGTATCTGTGGATTTTCATAAGTGCCTTAACCTTGGAACACAATTTTTCTATGGTCATCCGAACCATTGAGACATATGACGTTACCGTTATACGTCATTACCACTATTCATGGATAATGTTAGGGCTTCCTGCCCCCTGCAGGGAAGAGTCATACTAGACAGTATAAAAGGGTTCTCAAAATTTGCATATACTGTATGAACAAACATAGTATTAACTAGATATACAAGAGTCTTATGGTTTGTATATACTGTTGGAACAAAAAGTATCAACTACTGTATATTTATTGTCTGTAAGCATACAATAATATGGAGTTTACTTAGGTAAATAGGTAAGAGAACTCTGGCTATTCTTTATTTGTGTTAATTGTCGGGCAAAATAAGATGCAATTACACTTTAATAGACCTTTATTCACGATAAATGAATAAAGATAGAATAACACGTGTAATATATATTAATATATATTAAGAGAATTATACATACAGTGGAACCTCTACATATGATCTTAATTCGCTCCAGAAACTGCTTCAAATGTTAAAACAATCGTATGTTGGAGCAAATATTCCCATAAGAATATGTAGAGGTTCCACGTTATATACAACTTAAAACAGAAAAAAAAATTCTACCTGAAAGGGAAGAAATGATTAGTGCCACTATGAAATTTGAAAATTTAATAAAATATTCTAATATAGTTTTCTGTAAATGTTGGATAATATCAACACTGTGTAAAAGTACACACGGCACAAGTGTTATCTGTATAATTCTACACCTGAGATTTTTAACAGTCTTTAGTGTCACCATGGTGACACTCATTTAAAAAGTATTGCACTGGAAGGTGTCAGCATCTTTTCACCCTAATTGTGAGTCCCAATCAATTCACTGTTCATCGCAGTACTAGACGACAGGTTTTAATACACTACCTGCCACCACCACAATGTTTCAGTTCATGCACTTGCTTTGCATAATGTTTATAGAACTCTGGATGAATTCCATCCAGTGTATGAGCGAAGACACTCAAAGTCCATATAAGGAGAAAAGTTCAGTGATGAAGCAATTTTCCTTGGATCATGACCTGCGGGTGTACGGTCAGGATCCGCTCTGCGAATAAAGTAGGTGAGCTTCGCCCTCAGTTGTTTAGGGATAAGTTTGATCCTGAGGTTTCTTCTTTAAAGAGCTGTCCTCCCCTGAAGTCTGAAGTTCTTCGAAGATAGACCTTTAGACATTCTACTGGACACAGAGAGACATCTTCCTTCAGAAGGCAGATTCTCCAGGGACCCCATCTCTTAGTGGGTAGCTCGTTTTTGGCGAGAAAGGTTGGATCAGGAAAAAGATTCGGTCCTCCCACTTCTGTGAACTGAATATGGACCTCGTTTCTGGATAGGACCACTATTTCACTAACTCTAGCCGCTGAGGCTATAGTGAACAGGAAAATAACTTTTTGAGTTAGATCCTTAGGAGAGCAATCTTCATTGTTCACGGTTGAAGCATAATGTAGGACACCTTGTCCAAGGACCATGAAATGGGCTTCGGAGGAACTGCTGGCCTAAGTCTAGCACATGCCTTTGGAATTTTATTAAAGATTTCGTTCGTCAGGTCCACTTGGAGGGCGTATAAAAGAGGTCTAGTCAGAGCCGACTTACAAGTAGTTATCGTTTTGCTGCCAGACCTTGTTCATGAAGGTGGATAAAGAAGGAAAGACAAAAATCTATTGAGATTTCTTTCGGTCCATTTGCTTTGACGAAAGCAACCCACTTTTTCCAAGACGTCTCATATTGTCTTCTGGTTGACTTGGACTTGTTTTCTACTAAGAAGTCTATACTGCCTTTTGATATCCCAAATTTTTTCTTAACCGTTAAGGCGAGAAAATCATGATAAGAAAGTTTTGGGTTTCCCTGTGATGAAGCGAAGACAGTCGACTTCTGAACTCGTTGAGATAGTGCTGGGTTCGGTAGAGGGACCAGCCTCAGCTTCAGTTCCATTATCAGAGGGAACCAGTTGCTCTTGGGACACTTGGGAGCCACTAGAGTCACAGGATCTCAGCCTGTTGAGGACCTTCAGTAGGATATTGGTCGAAGGGAACAGGTAAATCCGGTTCCATCTGTTCCAATCAAGGGACATGGCGTCCGTCGCCTCCGCTAGAGGGTCCTCGCATGGGGCTACATATTGATCGCATGGGGCTACATATTGAGGTAGTTTCTTGTTGTTGCTCATCGCGAAGAGGTCGATCTGCAGTTCTGGGACTTGTTGTAAGATGAAGGAGAATGAGTCTGCATCTAGGAACCATTCTGACTCTATCGGCTCGAGCTTAGATAGAGCGTCCGCAGTCACATTGCGAAACCCTTGAAGGTGAACTGCTGATAAGTGCCATCTCTTCTTTTCCACCAAACGGAAAATGGCCAATGCCACATAGTTGATATGGGGCGATCTCGAACCCTGTTGGTTCAGACATCTCATTATCTCTTTGCCGTCCAGGATCAGCCTGATGTGGGCTGATCTGCGAGGGGAGAGTTTTTCAACGTCAAAAGGACTGCCATGGCCTCCAAAATGTTGATATGAAAGGTCTTGAACAGGGAAAACCAAGTTCCTTGGACTTTCCTTTGATGGGAGTGACCTCCCCATCCTTCCGTCGAGGCATCCATGTGGATGGTTATCGATGGTGGAGGTGATTGTGAGGGCACAGTCCTTTTTAGGTTCTTGGCCTTCGGCCGTGGCTTGAGAAGTGATCGTAGTAAGTTCGGTATCGGTTTTTTATGATATCTTCTAGCGTATGATGCATATCTTCTCCAGACTCCTGACGCATCTTTCAGCTGTGCTAATAGCACTGGGTCTGCCACTGCTGCAAACTGGAGAGAGCCAAGTACTCTTTTCTGTTGGCATCTTGAGATCCTGTCGGATTTAATTAGTCTTTTGACAGATCCTACAATCTCTCTCCTCTTCCCTGGGGGAATGGAGAGGCGGTGTGATTTCAAGTTCCAATGGATTCTCAGCCATTAAAACGCCTGAGCTGGAGAGATCCGAGACTTCTTGAAGTTGATCTTGAATCCCAGAGGTTCCAGGAACTGGATCACTTTCTTGGATGCTTGCATACAAGCCGTCCTGGACGCTGCCCACACCAGCCAGTCGTCCAGGTACGCTGCTACCTGAACGCCTTCTAGGCGTAGTTGTTGAACGACTGCGTCTGCAAGTTTCGTAAAGATCCTTGGGGCTATGTTTATTCCGAAGGGCATGGCTCTGAAGACGTACTTTTCTTCTGTATCTTGAATCCTAGGTAGGAGGAGAGGGGGCGGTTGACTGGAATATGCCAGTAAGCATCTGCCAGGTCTAATGAGACTGTGTACCCCCCTTTTGGTAACAGGGTCCTTATGTGTTGAAGGGTTAACATCCTTAACTGGCTGTTCTTGATGAACTTGTTGAGTGGCGATAATTCCAGAATGACTCTGAGTTTGTCTGAGTCCTTCTTGGGAACACAAAAAAGCCTTCCCTAGAATTTGATGCCCTTTGCCCACCTTATTACCCATTTGCTCCAATAGTTCTAGGATATATTCTTTCAGTGAGGGGGAGGAGTGTTGAAAGAATTGCGGAAATGATGGTGGACGCTTGCTCCAGCTCCAATCAATTCCGTTCTTGATTAGGCTGTGGGCCCAAGGATCGAAGGTCCAACAATCTTGAAATTGTTGGAGCCTCCCTCCTACCTGAAGCATCTCATTGCTTCGATTGTCCGGAGGATTTACCTCCCTGACCGTGTCCTCCCTTACCTCGTGAGGGGTGTTTTGAGGAGCCCCGTCTGGAACCTCTACCTTTGGGACGAAAGGTAGTGGTTTGCCTCTTGAACACCGGGTTGAATGCTGGTGACTAGGCAACCAGCTGTTGAGGCACCACCTGGAATGTGGTTTGCGGTTGAGCAACCACTTGGGACACCGCGGTCATGGCAACTGTGGAATGTTGTTGCTGGGCAGGCCGAGAGGGAAGTCTGGGTCTCTTTGTCTTCCTCTTGTAAGTTGGGGACCCGCATTCGAGGAAGACTTGCGATTAGATGACATGCCCCAATTTTGGAGAAGATTTCTGTTCTCCATGGTGGCTTTGTTAACTACCTCCTTGACCACTTTATTTGGGAAGAGGTCTTTACCCCCAGATATTGGAAGCTATCAACTTCCTGAGTTCATGTTTTACTGTTGCTGCAGCAAACACGAACTCTCTACATGCTCTCCTGGCTTTCATAAAGCCATACAGGTCCTTTACTAAGGTGGCCATGTGCATTTTGTAAAAGACCATGTCCATGTCTTGGGTGCTCTTTAGGGCTGCACACATTTCCATGCAGTTCTGTAGGAACAGGGATGCCGCTAATCTCTCCTTGTCTCTTGCTCCCTACGCAAGAGAAAGTCTGACAGTTTCGGGAGATTCTTGCTGAACTGTCGTCCGCGATATCTGCATCCTACTTCCCTACTGAGAAGGTTAGGTGGACTTCTTTCCAATCCTTATCCTCCATGGGCAGGGCTAACGATAGGGGTCTACACTCCTCCAGTGTAGGACAAGGTTTGCCTGCTTCCACTGCCTTGGCAACAGCGTTAAAAGCCTTCGATGTAAAGGGGAAGGCTATTGAAGCTGGAGCAAGAAAGGTAGGATGCTTCTTGCTCAGGGCAGACATTTTACAGCTTGTGTACCCGACCTTCTTTAGGCTGCTCGACAAGAGACCCTGTGCCTTGTCGTGGTCGAATACCATGACCTCCTTGGGTTCCATCTCTTCTTTCGACGCTGGCTCATGCTTCAGTCGAATGAAACAGTGTGGGTAACCATTGAAGCTTGGCCAGAACTGAATGTCATTTAGGGGGACGGCTTCCATCTTCTCCAATATGTAGAGTTTGCTGTTGGTGATCGGCATAAACTCCGCATACCTCCAGGGATTAGTTTTGGAGCAGGGTGGGAGGTCTTGGACTCTGAGTCTCTTGTATGACCCTCGGGAGGCGGAGAGTCGAGCTTCACAGAGCTCTTTCTCAAGTTTCGCTTCCCTAGCTTCGCCTTGCTTGCGAATGCTCTCCATTAGAGCCGTAATATTTGCCAGTGCCTGTCTCATGTCGTCTGATGGAGGGGCAGAAGATGTTGAAGGTAACGGCTCCGGGGCCGGCACAGACGGAAGGGGCTCCGTTCGACATCATCATCTTCGTCCAGAGGTAGAGTCGACTCCTCCTCGGGATCATTCTTCAGTAGATCCTTTTCAGTGTCCGTGAACACTTCACACATCCTTTCCTCCTGGTGGATGTCCATGCCTTGCATCGCTTCACTGACATCCGTCTCGATGGCAATCTGGAAGCAGGGGGGTTCAGGTCGTGCTTGGGGTACTGTACAACAGCTTCGATACCCGCTTTCGGGAACAGCACGTTGCGCATCCTTTCATTAGGTAGGTACGGTCCCCTAGAGTTCTTCTGAAACCCTCATACCCATCTGCGCAGCTTTGCTCGTGCTGCATCTCTCGACTCCGCTGAACTGGGGTCGTCGAAACTTTCGGTTACCAGGGTCCGGTATATGTTGCAGTCTTGGGGGTCCCAGTACCACAGGGTTTCGGTAGTTTTAGTGCAGGGGGCATGAGACCTGCACACTTTGTGGCCACAGAAGTCCTTACTCCTGTGGTTGCAGAATATAACATCGCACTTCATTTGGTTCTCCTGTAAAGGAAGGAGAATTAAATGAGTATGCGGTTGTTTATCTCACATGATAAACAAATTATGCTAAATATTAATGTTAATATTTTAAACATTATAGCTTAAGATAGTTAAGCTAGAAAGAAAATAGGAAAGACACATACTTGTGTTTCCTGTCCAGCCAATTGCTAAGACCTCCCCCAAAATTAAAGCGATAGAGTTCCATATCCAGGCAAACTCTAAGAGAAGGGTTCTAACCCCTAGGGACAGATAAGTGTATATTAACACTGACACTTCTTAAGTTCTTTAATATTGTGGGGTAAGTTGTTAACTGATTAACCATCAGTGTATTGAAGGAAATCTTTTCTTTCGATATAGGATTGATCTCAACAATAGACTGTGCAAGGAAACACAAGGTATGTTGGAAAATAACTACTGTTTAATATATACTATAGTCTTCTGTCTGCAGTATATACTATACTGCAAATATACTGGCTACTGTATAATCGTATACTGTAGTTCAGCCGGCATGTTGCCGGCTAGGCTAGCACCTGGCGGCACCGGTTCAGCCGCCATATCCCCGGCTGGGTTAGTACCTGACGGCCCCGGTTCAGCTGCCATATCGCCGGCTGGGTTAGTACCTGACGGCACCGGTCCTGTCGGCATGCTGCCGGCTGGGTTACTACCTGGCAGCACTAGCTGACGGAGAGAGAGAAAGCATGGAGTGAAGGGCTGCCTTATTGAAATGTTTGTTAACAATAAATAAGGGTGTAAGTACTTAACCTTACTGCCTTCCTCCAGAATGAGGGTTCAAATGGAAGGGGAGAATGTGTCATTCAAGCTTCCATCCAGCCACAAAATCCGTCGCCGGTCACTGCCGGCTTCATGGATTTGGATTGCAATCCAAGGGAGGACTGAAGAACACTCAACAGTAGAGGGGTCTCCCACCGGCAGCCGTCACAGCCGCCACAACCTTTCTCGGAGCCTTGCGTCCATAAGGGAAAGACTGAATGACTATACAGCTGCTTGTGTAGGAGCCCGGCCGGCACCGCAATCTACCCGGCAAGCGGTGAGAATGTAGGACGCCGGCCACAGGATTGCAATAGCTAGGCTATCGCTAAAGCACAGAGAGGGGTAGGGAAAAGGGTCCTGTATCAAGTGTGGAAGAAGGCAGCAGGACTGCTGCCACTTCCACACAAGGGAGAAACTCTGTTTCAGTATCAGCGCCATCCCAGGCGGCAGAAGAATATCTATTCTTCAGCCTAGGGTCCGCTGAAACAGGACTAGTCTTCTAGACCGCAGGAGATAAGGTGGCGGCATCAAACTAGCACTTCAGGTGCGGCCTAGGGAGGCTTAGCCTCCTATGCTGGCAGCTGTAAGCCGGCAGGGGAGTGACTACTCACTCTACTGCTCGGCTACCGGCAGAAAGACTGAATACTCTAAGGTTCTGTCGAAAACCAAAGCCGGGATACTCGCCGGCAAAGGTGGGAGACAGAAAACACTAGCCTAGTCAAGCCGGAATGAACTACTCTAAGGCAAGACCAGATAGAGTTGTCGCCTATGGCAGCACTCAGAGGGAAGGAGAGATTACCCTTAAATCTCCAAAGGAGACGAGTATCGAGTTATATAATTAATTCTAGTAGATATACTATCTCCCATTGAATTGATAAAACGATACACGAGGGTAAACAGGGATAGTGTGAGAAAGTATACTAAAGCGCATAGGCTAGGTAGCCTAGCACGGGACGAGATCTTGGTTAACTAAATCGCCGAAACTCTAACGTATACGATCGACATAAGGAAGAGGAAATTATATGCATAAAATATATATCTTTAGTAGAATAATTGTGCCTAAAGAGCTTTAATAATTTATTAATGCTATTACAACCAGGAAAGTCATTCTGCCAACTAAATAAAGCATGCATAACGAATGACAGCGCCCATGGCCCCTCCGGTGACCGGCGCAGCTCCTTCACACAATAAATTACTCTAATTTCTCTGTGAAGCGGGAGCTAAAAATTATACACTGTAAAGAATAAATACTCAACTTTCCAGAGGCAAAAGAAACGAGAGATTGCATAATTAATCCTCACAAAAGCGATAAAAAACGTGAGATCAACAGGGAAAACCACAGTGCGAATTCGCTACAAAAATAGGAATGAGCGCCATCTTGGATACTCGTAATAGTACGGGAGGAAGAGTAACCTTGATAACGGCTCCCCTTCTGTTTTCGCCACTCTTCCCCCTTGAAACGAAAACGCTATTCGGGGTGAAGATTGCCATGTATCGTATCAAGATATACGTCCCCTGATATCATGCCATATCCTTAAGAGATATTTTAAGGATATTCGCGCCAGGAGTTAGAGTTCTGGAGACCTAAAGGTCAATTCTCTGGGAATATCACTGTAGCCAAATATCCCTTAGAAAGCTGCCAATAGGAGCCTTCCATCAGGACGACATGGCTTGAGCCCAAAAAAGACTTTGTAACATAAATACGTGAAATAAAAAGTTAATTCTAAAAAGTAACGTAAATTTACACATACTAACTTGAATTACGAATGCAATGAAATTAACGATGAAGGACATGTTTTTTTTTAAATAATATACTTAACTCTACACGAGAGGAACTAATTTTACAGGCTGGCTATTCATCTCTTCAATGCACTAAAGAAATATAAATAAAACCTTGAATAAACTATTGTATTTACTCTACACTAGACCAGCTTCATATGATAGCTTCCCCAAAAAAAAGATTATTCATTCCGGGCCAGTATCCATTGATTCAGCCCGAGATGAATGATCTGCAACCATATTATCTTTACGTGATATAGACTTTACATTAATACAATACGGTTAAAAAAATAATGACCACCTAGCTAACCTTTGATTATTATTTCTCATCTTATTCATAAAAGTTAAAGGATTATGATCTGAATACACTGTAATCCCTTCATTTTGTGGTCGATTCACATAGAACTCGAACTTGATTATCGCTGTGACTAACGCTAGTAGTTCTTTTTCAACTATCGAGTAGGCTCGCTAATGTTTCTTCGGCTTCAACGACATGAAACAAACTGGGTGAAGAATTCCTTCCTCGTCCTCTTGCAATAAAACAGCTCCAATCCCGTTATCCGACGCATGCACTTGGATAAGGAATTTCTTGTTGAAATCAGGTGCTCGCAGTATCGATTTCAAAGTTAATATGGCCTTTATCCTCTCAAATGATTCCTGGCACTCGCTGGTCCATACAAATTTTTTCTTGAGGTTAGTCAAATCCGTCTAGGGAGCGACTACAGTCGAAATGTTCGGACAAAAACGTCGGTAGAATCCTGCCATCCCTTAAAAGCGATGTAATTGCTTCCTCGTTTTGGGGAGTGATGCTTTCCTTATTCCCTCGACGTTAGCGGCTACCGGGACGATCAGTCCTCTTCCTACTTCAGATCCCAAGTACCGAACTGTTGCCTTCTCAAATTCACTGTTCTCCAGGTTAATCGTCAGGTATGCTCCTCGCAGCTTTTGAAATACCTTCTTCAGGATTCGTAGATGTTCTTCCCAGGTGGAATATACCACAATATCATCGAGATATACGCCTACTCCTTCTATCGATCCTAGAAGGTTGTTCATCACATGTTGAAAAGTAGTGGGGGCGTTCATTAGACAAAATGGCATGACGGTGTATTGATATAACCCAAAAGGGGTTATAAAAGCTGATAAAAATTGGTTCAACCAGTAGCAGGAGGAGCCAAAGAGTGATTGAATTCAATGTTTATTCTTGGACTGTTGAGAAGAAGAGCAAGAAGTCTAAGACCAGGAAATCATTTAGTATTGAGGAGTCCCATAGTGCTCTAAACACCATTTGGTGAAGAAGATGGGGCTATATCGAAGGAGGGAGTGAATACTAGGAAACTTGCTCTTAGTATTCCGTTGGCAGCCTTTGAGATCTAGATTTCCAAAGTTACCCCACCAACATGAAAAGGTTATTGTGTATCCAATGACTCTTTCAGGATTGGCCAGTGAGGAAGCAGGAACTGAGTCTGTATTGAAAACCCTTTGTAGGGTTAACCTGGGACAGTTGACTCCTGTACCATTCATGGTTGTCCCAGTGACCTTAGCTGAGTTTCCATCCAGAGCGTTGGATGCTCTCATTGACTCTGAAGCCAAAGTCAACCTCCTGTCATAGAGTGTAGTGCAGAATTTTCAGCAGGTGGTGCCCACCACTACAGGACTTAAAGGTTTGGGCAAACAAGACCTAAGTCCTTAGGTATTGTACTGTTAATCTCCATACTATATGGGATGAAATTCCACCGGAGTGTGCTCCATATAGTACCTTCAAGGACTATGGATGAGCATGTTCTTGGTTACCAGTTATTGAGAGCAAATGGGGTGATAGTTGACAAAGCCAGGAATTGGTGGAGCGTTGGTGGTATTCCACCAGACCTCTTTGCGAGTGTTATGTCCAAAACATGGAGCCTGTAGTAAGTAAGTTTTTTACACACTCGAAGTCTAGTTCCTTAGGGGTACATGGCCTGGGGAAATCTCTAATAGCTTTTACTTTACTGGGGCAGGGTTGGATACCTTCTGGGGTCATTAAATGACTTAAAAATCCGACCTGTTAACAGAAAAAATTGCATTTTAACAAATTTATTTTTATACCATTGTCGCAATGATTCTAAAACTTTACGAATATTGTTATTATGTTCTTTGGCCATTTTCCCTATAATTATGATATCGTCTAAATAAACAAAAATATTATGGCCAATTACGGGAGACAAAACCGCCATCATTAATTTAGAAAAGTGACTAGGAGCATTTTTAACACCGAAAGGAAAAAAATTAAAATGAAATAGTTGATCGTTGACTATAAATGCCATTTTAATATTACTGTCTTCCTGAATAGGTATTTGATAATATCCAAATTTTAAATCGAAAGTTGCAGAATATTTACTATACCGTACCTTCACAAGCAATTTTTCAATCGAGGGCAATGAAAATGCATTATGCTTAGTGACTGCATTCAACTTCTATAATCAACCCACAATCTTACCGGGCCATCCTTTTCCTGACAGCTACACTTGGAGAAGCCCAGGGGGATTTGCTCTCCTCAATAGTCCCTCGTTCCCTTAATTTACTAATTTCCTTTTCTATCTCTCCCTGGAAATGAATGGGTACTTTATAAGGCCTTGACCTGATCAGCTCTGCCTGCCCAGTTTCAATGCTGAAGGGAAATCAATCAATCCTCCCAAGGGCTCATCTCCAATTGCAATTACATCGGAATGATTATTAACAATGTTACTAACTACAGGTTGATATTCTGGCGGACATAATTTTTGCACTTGCATAAACAAGTTCTGAGTGTGTTCGTCTGTGCAGGCTGGAGTTGTGGCTCACAAGATCCCATTATTAGTAATTTCACATAAATCAGATTCAAACTCAGAATCACTTCCTAACAGAAATCTTTTATTTGACAAATTAATTATTGTAATGTCTTCTATGTTCTCTATTATTTCTGACAAGCCCATTTGTCATGGGGTTTAACTACGACCTTGGTTCCCCCCAGGAGAGGCTGACACGGGGTCACTGATATGCTCGTAAGTGTTTGGAGAGGCAATACTTCTCCTCTTTCTGGTACAGCTGTTATCTTACTTAATGGTCTCTCCTTTCCCACGAAAGCACTTACACTCTCATGACTTTATAGAGGCAAAGTGCACCCTCCTGCTTTTACTGTTATTCTATCTTTTTCCACGCATAAGTATATTTGATTACTCATTATAAAATCCAAACCAAGTATAGCCTCAATTCCTGGAATTCCCAAGGTAGGTAAGACAAAAATATCATGAGTAAACTTTACAGACCCCGCCTTAAAGTTGACGATCGTCGTATGCCTTGCCTGTAGTTTATTTTCTCATGGCGTGTCGAGGATGATGGATGCCGCTGACTGTAGTGGGTTTGAAGAGATTCCCTTTTCAAGAAGAAAAATGCTGGCTCCTTTGTCAATCAGCCCTCAAATGGACTTATCTCGTAGATCAATCCTGACTGCTAAAATTCTGAGCAGCCCATTAGGATATGTGGGGCACGTGCCAATGACCTCGCTTGCAATACCGCTGCCCCCTGCTCCTGTTCCTAGTACTGCAAGGGTGAGGTCGGGGGTACCGATTGGGGCCCCATTGTCCGCTCGACTGATTTTGTTGTCATGTGGGGGAGGGGGGCATCGATCTTACTTGTTTCCCCCTTCCTCTGTTTCCTTTTTCTTGGATGTCGGGCGGAGTTGGATACCTTCTGGGGTGCGTGCGACACAGACCGCCAGCCCTCAGCATTTTTTGCTTGGCACTCTCAAGATAGCTGACCATAAGCCTGACAAGTGTAACAGCGGGGGGATACTTGGGTGGGGCATTCCACTCGTTGGTGTCCCTCTCCCCAACACTGCCAACATCCGAAGATTCTTCTCACCTGCTGACTTCGTTTCACCTCTCCCTGGTTTGGGGGTTGGTGAGTGACTCATGGCTGCCACCTTTCTGGCATTGGGGTATTTATTTTCAGTCCTTTTATCTTCTGGCAAACTGTCTAGAATGTTTTGTATTGCCATCATTATGTCTGCTAACAAGCGATTGTCATTGAAAAAATAACCACATAAATGCAGGTTTATTAATTTGCATATATGTTCACGGGCAATTGCTTTTCTATAACCTTCTGGGAGATTGGCACTCCATGTAGCAAACGAATCACAATCTCGAAAAATACGAGCTGCAAAACTGAAAACTGACGCACACTCTCAAATTTTGGGTTAGTAATTTTCTTTCATGTCCCTTTTTCTCGCATTGGGTAAGGCATATTTCACTATTAAGTGTTGTTTTATTTCAGTATAATGTCTTAAACTCTCTTGTGATCAACACATTATCTACATTGCTGGAGCATCTTTCTGCAACCTAATTTCTTGAATTGCTTTTTCTCTTTCTAACCACCCATATGTGGCTACTTCAAAATCTCTCAGAATCACTTCGATCGATTGAAACACTTCATAAGGCCGTTGATCATCAAGAGGCCTAACACTTGCCTGGAATTCTGGCAATTTTCGAACTACAATGTTTTGAGCATCTTCACTCGGCTGCGTATGTGTGCTTTCACTCGTGTGCATTTGAACTGAGTTTATGTACGTCGTATATGCTGTGGCTGCGAGCCGTTCTCTTCTCGTTCAACTATTAATCTGTCTGTTAACTCAGCCAGGTTATCTAACCTATTTTCTAGGTCCTGTATTCGTTGCTCGCTCTAGTCTATATTTTTCATCGACATCACTATAACCAACTGCTTCATTTTCATCTTCCGTAGCAGCATTGTCTGATATCTTAGTCCTCGTGTATTTACTCATCGTAAAACTTTTAATTTACCGGCTTAAATAACAACTTCGCTCACAGCATGCACAACCATAATGAATAAATGAATGATCTGAAGTTCTCTGGCATCCTGACATCAGAGGTCATTGACGCCAATATCGTTTATTATAGAAAAAGATTAAAAGAATATTCAATTAAAACCAGAAAACTAGATATATTATAAAATAGCATTAAGATTACCTGCTTCTGACATGAATTTGAAAATGCCACTAGCATTGTACGACACATCGTGTCCAAGGATCTTGGCAAGGATGAACATGCCATCTTATTGATTGATTTAAAGTTTCCAGGCATCCTGACATCTAAGGTCATTGACGCCGGTAACATTTAATTTATGTAAACAAAAATAAAAAATAAAATAAAATAAAAAATAAAAGAGTATTAAATTAAAATCATAAAAGTTGAATGTCATAAAAGTTAAATAGTTTTCAGAAGACCTGTTTCTGAAATAAATCTAAAAATGCCACTTGCATAGTAGGACAGATCATTTCCAAGAATCTAGGCAAGGACAAACCCGCCACCCTCACCTCGAGCCTTAAACAAATATCTATTCCTTAAGTTGTTATAATTGGGGCATTCGGTCAACAAATGCCTCACGGTTAGAGGTACTAAACAGTCGTCACAATACGGTTGGTGTTGGCCCTTCAGCAGAAACTCGTGTGTCAACCGAGTGTGACCAATACGGAGACGACAGAGAGACGTCTCCCATTTTCGGGGTATCATATTATACCTCAAAGGAGATATGACATTTGTTACCTCTCGCATTTTATTCCCATCTAGGCTATCCCATTGCTGTTGCCATTTATTGCAAACCAATTTCTTGATGTCATGTAAGAAATCATTACAGGGAATGGAATACCTTCTTAGCAGCAACTCGGATGCAGCCTTCTTAGCCAGTGAATCTGCCTTCTCATTCCCAGACACACCTACATGTGCTGGAACCCAACAAAATCGAATTCTTATACCTCTCCGTCCAATAATAAAAAGCCATTCTAAAATCTTTAAAACTAGAGGGTTATTAGAATTAAAAACTTCTATAGCTTGAAGGACACTCCTTGCATCACTAAAAATTGTAAAATTACCCTCCTTCTCCAACGCTATTTTCTCAATAGCGGTTAATGTGCCATACAGTTCGGCAGTAAATATGGAAGCGGTCAGAGGAAGTGCACCTCTACAATTAAAACCATTACTATGTACTCCAAATCCAAAGCCAGCATCAGATTTGGAGCCATCAGTATAGATTAAAGTTGATCCTCTATGTTCTTTAACATGTTCATTAAAAAGAGACTTGGCTTCTAGGTCTGACATTTTTCTTATCTCCAATGAAATATTTACAAAAAGATATTTCTGGTAATTTCCATGGAAGCGTTGATGATACCTTGAATGGAAGTACCTTACTTCTAATTATATCCAGATTGTTTAATAATCGTTTCACCCGAAAGCCATAAGGTTGAGGAGATTTTGGGTGCAACTCAAAGTATGATGTGTGCCTTACAAGGCTTGCAGTCTGAAAGGCTAGAGAGTTAGGGAGTCTTTGCAATCTAAACCAATACCGAATAATGGAAGACATTCGATAAAGGTCTAGAGGTAACTCTCCAGCATCAACAAGGAGACTTGGGATAGGCGAGGTTTTAAAAGCATGATGTATCGAATCTAATATTTTTAACCGGCTTGGGGTGGCTGAAGAGTATATTTCACATCCATAACTAATTTTGGAAAAAATCAAGGCCTTATATAATTTTAAAATAGCATTGCGGTCTGCCCCCCATGATGTATGGGACAATACTTTCAGAGCCTCAAGACATTTAGCTTTTAACGCTTTTAAGTGAGAAACCCATGTAAGCCTACAATCAAATATCAAACCTAAAAATTTAGCTTCACTTGCACATGGTATCCGTTGACCTTTAATGTATATATCCGGGTCTGGATGTACTCCCCTGATACGACAAAAATGGATAATGGTAGTTTTACTTGTCGAGAACTTAAATCCATTCATGTCAGCCCACTGGATAATTTTATCAATAGAGAGTTGGATTTTTCTCTCAACCATTACCATTCTAGTGCCAGCAAATGATATTGAGAGATCATCCACAAATAATGTTGAGAGAACATCCTGGGGAATGACAGAGGATATCCCATTAATTGTTAGTGCAAACAGGGTTACGCTCAGCACACTCCCCTGAGGAACTCCTCCTTCCTGACATTTACTCTCTGATAGAGTTTCCCCCACTCTCACTTGAAAAACTCTATGCAAAAAAAATGACTGGATAAATAATGGTAGTTCTCCTTTTAATCCAAGTTCATGAATTGTTTAAAGTATACCATATCTCCATGTGGTATCATATGCCTTTTCAAGGTCGAAAAAAACTGTCACATGGTGCTGTTTGGAAGCAAAGGCTTCACAAATAGAGGACTCAAGTCTTATTAACACATCAGTTGTTGAGTGCATTTTTCTGAATCCACATTGAATCGGTGATAAAATACCCTTCTTTTCAAGGTACCATATCAACCTTACATTGACCATCTTCTCCATGATTTTACATAAACACGAAGTCAATGCAATAGGTCGGTAGCTTGCTGCTAAAATCTTGTCCTTACCGGGTTTTAAAAAGGCTAAAATAATGGCTAGTTCCCAAACACTTGGGTAACTATGATCATGCCATATTCTATTAATAATACTTAAAATAAATAACTTTGTATTAAAATGTACATGTTTAACCATTACATATGGAATTCCATCGGGTCCAGGGGCTGTATCGTTGCAAGTAGCGAGTGTGGAATCAAGTTCTCTTTCAGTAAAAGGAGAATTATACGATTCTTCCCTTCCTGTTGCAAAATTTAAAATTATCTTTTCTTCACTGCTCCTGTACTGATGACCAGGAGCTGTTACACTCTTGCACGATACATTTGAAAAATGGTCAGCCAGGGCATTGCTAACTTCATTTCCTTCAGTCACAAACTGACAATTCACTTTCAACACTGGTGGTGGGTTCGGGGTAAATTTGCCTGCAATTTTTTTTATTTTCCTCCATACAGAAGATGGTGGTGTTCTACTATTAATGGAGGAAACAAAAGCCACCCAAGATTGGCGTCTAGCTTCTTTCATAGCACGACGGAACTGTGCTCTACACTTTTTGTATGATATCAAATTTTCATCAGTACGGCGTCTACGCAATCTAGTCAGGGATTTTCTGGTGGCTCTGTGCAAGGCTGTTAATTCTGAGGACCACCACGGGACTGGTTGTCTTTTGAATAGTCCTGTGGTTTTGGGAATCAAATTGATTCCTGCTGTATGAAGAGTTCCGTTCAGTAGGTCTATGGCATGATCAATACTTTCAAACAGTTCTGCTCTCCCTTCGATTTCACTTAGCTCAGAAAATTTAACCCAGTCTGCCTTGTCTAGATTCCAACGTGGCGATCTTTGCAAAGGCGGACCCTTGTTGGTGTTTATAATGATTGGTGCATGATCACTAGTATGCTAATCATCTGATGTCCTCCAATCAAAATCAAGAAGGCAGTTAGAGCTTGCAATTGAAAGGTCAATGCATGACAAAGTACCTGTCTGAACATGGAAGTGCGTGGGCTCTACCGTATTAAGGAGTCCCACATCCTCATTCTCCACAATTGATGAGATAATATTGCCCCTTGTGTTAGCCAAAACATCACCCCATAAAGGATGTCTACCATTCATATCTCCCAGTAAGAGAAAAGGTTGAGGGAGTTGTTGAATGAACTCTGCTAAATCATCATATAAAATATTATCATTTGGAGGTAAGTACAGAGAGCATATTGTATATTTTCTCCCTACAGTGAACCCTCGTTTATCGCGGTAGATAGGTTCCAGTCGCGGCCGCGATAGGTGAAAATCCGCGAAGTAGTGACACCATATTTACCTATTTATTCAACATGTATATTCAGACTTTTAAAACCTTCCCTTGTACGTAGTACTGTTAACAAACTACCCTTTAATGTACAGAACACTTAATGCATGTACTACAGTACCCTAAACTAAAACAGGCACAAATATTAAAGGTGATTTTATATCATGCATTTCCTAAACATGCTAAAAAGCACGATAAAAAATGGCAACCAATGTTTTGTTTACATTTATCTCTGATCATAATGTAGAAACAAACTGGAGGTAGAGCTTTGCTTATTACCCAGACATATTTCCCATACTTTTCCCTTAGAACTACATCACATCTTCCTACTTTAGATATATAGATATATAAATATATATATATATATATATATATATATATATATATATATATATATATATGTGTGTGTGTGTGTGTGTGTATATATATATATATATATATATATATATTTATATGTATACACATATACATACCTACATATATACATAAATACATGCATACATATATATATATATATATATATATATATTACTGTATATATATGGGTTATGGAAAAAATCCGCGAAGTGGTGAATCCGCGATGGTCGAACCGCGAAGTAGCGAGGGTTCACTGTACAGTATATCAATTTGTACAACAACTGCCTGCAGGGTTGTACGTATAGACATAGGTATTTGGGGAACATCTCGACGAATGTACATGAGACTTCCGCCATGGCTCCTTGCTTGTTGATTATATGGTGTTCTATAGCTAACATACTCTCGAGGACTAGGAGTATTAGAATCGAGCATACTTTCCTGTAGACTTACAATTATGGGGGAATGTTCATGAATTAGGAGCTTAAGTTCTTCATATTTCGCCCTCAAACCCTGACAGTTCCATTGTAAAATGGAGGAGAAAACTATGGATTATTTCTGGAAGACATCTTGGATGAGGTCTTCCCATTAGCAGTTTTTAATCTAACATTATTACCTGTAGGTTTCTTCAGAGGTGGTCTTGTTATGTTGGGTTTTACGTTTGTGTTTTTCTTTGTATCCTTTTGATCTATTTGTTGAGGTGGATGGTGGACCTCAACTTGAATTTCTGATTTATTCAGATTATCTTCTGGTTCATTAGAAACATCAACAGACAAAACATCAAATTTATTTGATGTCATAACCTTAACGTTTCTAATGGAGGGTGGAGAGAGAGATGGAGGTCTCTCTCTTTTACGATTAATAGATGGTGGGATTTGAGGTTTTTGCACCTTTCCCAATACAGGTGCATCAAGTATGTTAGTCTTAAGTGGAACCTCCATCAGATCAGGCAAGGACATGGCCTGAGGGAGGTTTGTATTATTTTTTGTAATGGCGGCTGAAGGCTGTACAGCAATGGGCAATGACCTAGTGTTAATACACCGTGGTAAAGCCTCAGGAGGTAATATGGTTACCTCGTTATTTGACATTTTGTCAGATAGTATACTTTCTTTTTGAGCTATTGGCAGTGCTAGGTTGGTTTGATTTTAATGCCTTAGCATATGTATTTGATTTATTTAATAGTATTTTGGCATGGGTCACACTTATATGTTCTAAGTTTGATTTGTTGAGGGCAGCTTCCTCCAACTTATATAGCTCACAGCTCTTGTCTATGGATTTATGATTCGAGCTGCAATTTAAACACCTGGCTCCAAGTGCACACTCTCCATGATAAGATTTGGAGCAAATACCACACATCTAATTTTTGCAAACTTTGGACGGATGCCCAAATCTAAAACAATTAAAGCATTACAATGGCTTCTGCTTGAAGGGTCTTACTTTAATCCTTTCGTTCTCGATAATAATATGAAAAGGAACATCAGCATCCTGGAATGTTAGGATTATCATTAATGTACCTGGGACTTTGTGAACTTTCCATACATTCAGTGGACACATGGCCAGTATCTCCTCCTCTGTAAAATCATATAGATCTCTGTTAAAAACTACGCCCCTTCCGTAGCTAAACTTTAGGTGGGGTTTGACATCTAACTTAATGTCATCATTACTTATTTTCATATTGGACAATATTACCGTCTGTGTACTGGATTTGGCATGGATAAGGAAACTATTTTTTCCAAAACGAGATATATCGCCTGGTGCAATAGTTTCTACTTTTTTCTGAATCAATTTGCATATTTTAAAATAATTCCCTGTAACCCCCTTTGATTCAGCTATAAGCCACATCGGTGGTTTGGGATTTCTCTGGGAGGGCATAACTAGATCTGCGTCTTTTTCCAACCAATCGACAGGCTTATACACGTCCAAATCTTTTGGTACCTTATCGCAGAGAGCACCGCGACATTCAAGTTATTAATTTTAATATTATTCAAGGTACTTATTGCACTAAATGCTTCGTCATAACTAATATAAGATATCCATGAATCCCATGTTTCAGCTTCAAGTTTCATCCTTATTTCTTTTATGCATCCATAGCATTCAAATGCTTTACATAGATCATCATAATTTGTCTCTATTGAAATTTGTGTAACATGAAGGATTCGAAGTTTCCTCTTGTTACCCAAATTACTCGATTTTGAAATATCAGTAGAATGGTCCTTTCACGTTCCGAGGTCATGAACAGAACTTTCCCTTATCACATTAGCAGAGGTCGTCAACAGTGCCGGGGGGGGGGGGGGGGGGTCAGCAAATCCAGGGGATGGGGAGTCAGTATTTGAAGGGTCCATAGTAAAGGGTGGGATTTTCTTTGTTTTTTGTTGTTTTTGTTGGTTTACCTGCTTGAGAATTTTAAGAAAATATCATACGTTGGAAAGGAAATTTGCATTCTCTACTATCGGCACAATGAGAGTATACTTCCCAGATGGTCCACTCCATACCCTACCCGAAGGATAGCATCAAAACAGATATAGAGGCACAGGTGTAAGCTAAACCCGCCTGTTAGGACTGAGACCAAGGATATATGGAATCATCCTCCCCATATCTGTAATGATGGGCTTCCGGCCAAAAGCCAAGAGTCCCACCTCAAGGATTGGATCCCCCTGGATTCCGATGACCTAACCCTTGAGAGTAGTTCTGCTAAAAAGGTCCAAACCATCTTTGGGATGGCTGAGATCATCCAATACTCTCATATATAGCTTTGAACGCAAATACCTCCCAACCGTAATACCTTCTCCCATTCATCTAAGCAGGCAGTAATAACGCATGTGGAAATATCCACGCCATTTAAATAAAATAAAAACAAATAGATAAATAAATAAATGAACAAATGAAATATATATATATATATATATATATATATATATATATATATATATATATATATGCATACATCTACACACACATATATATATAACTTAAGAGAAATAATACTCAGAGTTAGGACAGCAAGACAAAAGAAAGTTGATAAAATTAGGAGAAGGTCGAAGAAATATTGAGCAGAAGGAATAGAGGAAAGGGAGAGAAATTTAGATTCGAACTTGGGGAGTAATTTCCCCAAGTTCGAGAGCCCTCTTACCCGACATCAAGTTTCAGCACGGGAATGAAATGCCGTGCTGAAGCTCAATGACTTCTTCAAGGCATTCTCTCATTAAGAGGGACATGCCATCTTAACCCCGAGCCTCAAAAAGATATGTATTTCTTTCTGCGCTATAAGTGGGGCATTCAGTCAAAAATGCCTCACTGTCAAGGGTATCAAACATTCGTCGCAATATGGTTGGTGTTGGCCAGCCAGCAGAAACTCATGTGTCATCCGAGTGTGACCAATGTTGAGACGACAAAGAGTAGTCTCCCATTTTCGGGGCATCCAATTATACCTGCAAGGGGATATACCCCAATCCCAATTTCCCTCATCTCGTTTTCAGTTAAACTATCTCAATGCTGTTGCCAATTGTTATTAAAAAAAATTTAATCACTGGTAAAAAGTCATTACAGAGAATGGGATATCTTCTTGGTAACTCGGCTGCACCACTCTTTGCCAATGAATCTGCCTCTTTATTTCCAGACACACGTATGTGTGCCAGAACCCAACAAAATCGAACTGTTATACCTTTCAGACCAATAATTAAAGGCCACACTAAAATCTTTAAAACTAAAGGGTTACTAGAATTAAAACCTTCTAAAGCTTGAAGGACACTTCTTGAATCACTATAAATGGTAAAACTGCCCTCCTTTTTTAACGCTCTTTTCTCAATGGGGGTTTGTATGCCATACAGTTGTCCTAATTCATGCATGTAGATGTGTGTTGTACATCAAGGTAAATGAACTCTATACAGTATTCATGAGTATTCCACAAAAACCTATACTCAGCGTTTTGTTAAACTAGATTGCATTTTGGTAGTGAAGGGAGTTTAGTTGCCTTTGGGCGCTCGAGTTGACAAGTCCCTCGCCTGAGAGGGTAGCTGTGTACGGTGTACTTACGAATGAACCTTTGTAATAAATGAAGAAAACCCATATTACGACGTCTCACTATCTGGCTATATGGGTCACAGTTCGGCAGTAAATATGGAAGATAATGGAGGAAGTTCACCTCTACAGTTAAAAAACTACTATATACTCGAAATCCAACGCCAACATCAGATTTGGAGCCAACTGTATATATAAAAGTTTATTCCCTGTGCTTCAACATGTTCCATAAAAAAGAGACCTAGCTTCTAACTCAGTCATGTTTTTCTTAACACCAATAAAATATCTACAAAAATGAAATCGCTGGCAATTTCCACGGAGGGGTCGATGATATCTTAAATAGAAGCACCTTACAGTACTTCTAATTATTTGGGTGCAACTCAAAGTATGTTGAGTGCCTTACAAGGCTTGCAGTCTGAAAGTCTAAATAATTAGGGAGTCTTTGCAATCTAGACCAATACCGAATAATAAGAGACATTCAGTAATGGTCTAGAGGTAACTCTCCAATATCATCAACAAGGAGATTTGGGATAAGTGAGGTTCTAAACGCTCCTGTGGACAATCTAATACCAGTATGATGTATTGAATCTAATATCTTTAATTGGCTTAGGAGTATATTTCACACCCATAACTTATTTTTGAAAAAATTAGAGCCTTGTATGATTTTAAAATAGTTTTACAGTCTGGTCCTCATGATGTATGGGACATAACATTTAAAAGATTCAGAGCCTCAAGACATTTAGCTTTTAACGCCTTCAAGTGAGGAACCCATGTAAGCCTAGAATCGAAAATCAATCTTAAAAATTTAGCTTCACCTACACATGGGATTCGTTGTCCTTTAATGTATATATCCGGGTCTGGATGTAATGCCCAGATACAACAGAAATGGACATCAGTAGTTTTGCTTGTTAAAAACTTAAACCCATTCATATCAGCCCACTGAATAATTTTCTCAATTGTGAGTTGTAGTTTTCTCTCAATCATTGCCATTCTAGCTCCAGCAAATGATATGGAGAGATCATCCACAAATAATGTTGAGAGAATATCTTGGGGAATGACCGGGGATATCCCATTACTTGCTAGTGCGGATGGGGTAAGCACACTACCGTGTGGGAACTCCTTCCTGACATTTTCTTTCTGATAGAGATTCCATCACTCTCACTTGAAAGACTCTGTGAAAGAAATGATTTAATAAACAGTGGTAGCTCTTCTCTTAATCCCAATTTATGAACAGTTTTAAGTATATCATATCTCCTTGCAGTGTCTTATGCCTTTTCAAGGTAAAAAAAAAGACTGTTAAATGGTGCTGTTTGGAAGCAAACGCTTAACAAATTATTATTATTATTATTATTATTATTATTATTATTATTATTATTATCATTATTAATATTATTATTATTACTAGCCAAGCTACAACCCTAGTTGGAAAGGCAAGATGCTATAAGCCCAAGGCCTCCAATAGGGAAAAATAGCCCAGTGAGGAAAGGAAATATGATAATATGATGAGAAGAAATTAACAATAAATCATTCTAAAATCAGTAACAACGTCAAAATCGATATGTCATATATAAACTATAAACAACATCAAAAACAGATATGTCATATACAAACTATAAAAAGACTTATATTAGCCTGGTTAACATAAAAACATTTGCTCCAACTTTGAACTTTTGAATTTCTACTGATTCAACTACCCGATTAGGAAGATCATTCCAGAACTTGGTAACAGCTGGAATAAAACTTCTAGAATACTGTGTAGTATTGAGCCTCATGATGGAGAAGGCCTGGCTATTAGAATTAACTGCCTGCCTGGTAATACGAACAGGATAGAATTCTCCAGGGAGATCTGAATGTAAAGGATGGTCAGAATTATGAAAAATCTTATGCAACATGCATAATGAACTAATTGAACGACGGTGCCAAAGATTAATATCTAGATCAGGAATAAGAAATTTAATAGACCGTAAGTTTCTGTCCAACAAATTAAGATGAGAATCAGCAGCTGAACACAAGACAGGAGAACAATACTCAAAATAAGGTAGAATGAAAGAATTAAAACACTTCTTCAGAATACATTGATCACCAAAAATCTTAAAAGACTTTCTCAATAATCCAATTTTTGTGCAATTGACGAAACACAGACCTAATGTGTTTCTCAAAAGTAAATTTGCTTTCGAGAATCACACCTAAAATTTTAAAAGTCACAAATTTAAAGAAACATTATCAATACTGAGATCCGGATGTTGAGGAGCCACCATCCTTGACCTACTTATAGGATTCAACTTCATACCCCATAATTTGCCCCATGCACTAATTTTAGCTAAATCTCTATTAAGGGATTTGCCAACCCCAGATCTACATTCAGGGGATAGAATTGATGTAAAGAGAGTAGCATCATCTGCATATGCAGCAAGCTTGTTTTCTAGGCCAAACCACATGTCATGCGTATATAGCATGAAAAGTAATGGGCCAAGAACACTAGGATTCAAGTCGTATAAACACATCAGCGTTGAGTGCATTTTCCTAAATCTACACTGGATGTGTGATAAAATACCATCCAGGTACCACAGTAGTCTTGCATTGACCATCTTCTCCAAAATCTTACATAAACAAGATGTCAATGCAATTGGTCGATAGTTTGCAGCTAAAAACTCATTCTTTTCGGGTTTTAAAAAGGCTAAAATAATGGCTAGTTCCCAAACACTTGGATAACTATGATCATGCCATACCCTATTAATAATGCTTATAATGAATAACTTGTTATTAACAGGTACATGTTTAATCACTGCATATGGAATTCCATCAGGTCCAGGGGCTGTATCATTACACGTAGCAAGTGCAGAATCAAATTCTCTTTCAGTAAAAAGAGAGTTGTGTGACTCTTCCCTTGATGTTGCAAAATTTAAAATTTTCTTTTCTTCAATGTTCATTAACTGGTAACCTTGAGATGCTTCACACTTATATGATACATTTAAGAAATGATCTGCCAGGGCATTGCTAACCTCAGTTGCTCCTGTCCCACACTGACCATTCACCCTCAACACTGGTGGTGGGTTGGGGGTGAACTGTGCTCTACATTTCTTGTATATAATCATATTTTCCTCAGTACGGTGTCTGCGCAGTCAAGTTAAAGACCTTCTTGTGGCTCTGAGCAGGACAATTAGTTCTGAAGACGACCAGGGAACTGGTTTAAATAGCCCTGTTGTTTTGGGAGTTAAATTAACTCCTGCTGTAAATAGGGTTCCATTCAGTAAGTTTATGGCATCATCAATATTTTCAAACAGTTCTGCATTTCCTTCAATTTTGCTTAGCTCACGAAATCTATCCCACTCCACCTTATCAAGATTCCATCGTGGAGATCTTTGTAAAGGTGGACCCTTGTTTGGTGTTTATAATGATTGGTGCATGATCACTAGTATTCCTATCATCTAATGTCCTCCAAAGGAAATCAAGAATACAGTTAGAGCTTGCAATTCAAAGGTTAATGCATGATAAGGTACCTGTCTGAACATGGAAGTGTGTGGGCTATCTTGTATTAAGCCGTCTGACATCCTCGTTTTCTACAATTGATATAATATTGCCCCTGGTGTTTGCTAACTCACACCACAAAGGATGTCTACCATTCAAATCTAAGTAAAAGAAAAGGTTGAGGGAGCTGTTGAATCACCTCTATGAAATCATCATACGTTATGTTATCATTTGATTGCAAGTACAGCGAGCATATTGTATATTTACTCCCTATATCAATCCGTACAACCACTGCCTGCAGAGGTGTACGGATAGATAAAGGTATTTGGGGGACATCTCGACGAACGTATATGAGACTTCTGCCAAGGCTCCCTACTCTGTGATCATATGGTGTCCTACAGCTAATATACTCCCGAGGACAAGGGCTCTTAGCATCAAACATGCTCTCCTGTAGACATACAATTATGGGAGAATGCTCGTGAATTTAGAGCTCAAATTTCTTCATATTTAGCCCTTAAACCCTGACAATTCCATTGCAAAAAGGAGAAAAAACTAAGGTTTATTTTTTGTAAGAACTTTTAGATGAAATCTTTCCATTAGCAATTTTTGATCTAACACTATTTCCCTGTGGTTTTATTAAGGAGGGTCTTGATAAATATGGTTTTGTGTTAGTGTTTTTCTTGTCCTTTTGATCCAATTGTCAAGGGGGAGTGTGGACCTCAACTAGAATTTCTGATTTATTTAAACTGTCTTCTGGTTGATCAGAAACATCAACAGGCAAAACATCATATTTATTTGATGTCATAACTAATATTTCTCATGGAAGAGGTTGAGAGAGATGGAGGTCTCTCTCTTTTCCGATTTATAGGTGGCGAGCTACCAGGTTTTTGCACCTTCACCACGACAGGTGTACCTGGTAACTTGGTATCGGGTGGAACATCCATCAAATCAGGCAAGGACATGGCCTGAGAGAGGTTAGTACTATTGTTGGTAATGGGGGACGAAGGTTGTATAGAAATGGGCAGTGCCGCAGTTTTAATACACCATGGCAAAGCCTTGGAAGGCAATATGCTTACCTTGACATGCAAAACCTTACTATCATTAGATGATGTATTTCTTTTCTTAGAATTACTGGTAGTACTGCATGGGTTTGATGTCTTCCATGGTATATTTTCTCTTGATTTCAATGCCTTTGCATAGCTGATTGTTTTATTCAGTAGTGTTTTGGCATGTCCCACACCTATGTGTTCAACATTGGATTTGTTGAGGGCAGCTTCTTCAAACTTATAAATCTCACAGCTCCTGTCAGTGGACTTATGGTTCGAGTTGCAGTTCAAATAGCTGGCCTCAAGTGTACAGTCTCCATGATAAGGTCTGGAACAGATGCTACACATTTTTTAATTTTTACAAACTTTAGAAGGGTGTCCAAATATGAAACACTTGAAACATTGTAAGGGCTTTTGTTTGAAAGGTCGAACTTTAATTCTTTCATTTTTAATAACGACGTTGAAAGGCGCATCGGTATCCTGGAAAGTAAGGATAATCATTGGCGTCCCAGGAATCTTATGCACTTTCTACACTGTTAAAGGGACACATGGCTAGTATTTCCTCTTGTGAATTCATACAGAACTTTATTGAACACTAATTCCCTACTGTAACTAAAATTTAGGTGCGGTTTGACATCTAACATATCATCATCACTACTTGTCTTGAGGTTAGACAGTATTCCTGATTGTGTGCATGATTTTGCATGGATTAGGAAGCTATTTATCCCAAAGTGAGATATATCTCCTGGTACAATAGTTCCTACCTTTTCCTGTAGTAGTTTGCTAATTTTGGAATAATTCCCATTCCTCCCTTTAGGCTCGGCAACAAGCCACATTGGTGGTTTTGGCTTTTTCTGGGGGGGGGGGTGTCATAGTTATATCAACCTCTTTTTCAAACCAGTCAGCAGGTCTATATACATTCAAATTGTTTGGTATCTTATCACATAGGGCACCCATGACCTTTGGCACCCATGACCTTTAAGTTATTAATTTTAATATTAACGATACTACATATTGCATTAAATGCTTCTTCATGATTATTATAAGTTATCCATTAATGCCCTTATTCATTTTCAAGTTTCATTCTTATTTCTTTTAACACTCCATAGCATTTAAGTGCTTTATATAGCATATCATAATCAGTATTTTTGGGTTCAGGCCATGTCGTCCTGATGGAAAGTTCCTATAGGTAGCTTTCTAAGGGATATTTGGGTATGGTGATATTCCCAGAGAATTGACCTTTAGGTCTCCAGAATTCTAACTCCTGGCGCGAATATCCTTAAAATTTCTCTTAAGGATATCGCATAATATCAGGGGACGTATATCTTGATACGACACATAGCAATCTTCACCCCAAATAGCGTTTTCCTTTCGAGGGCGAAGTATCCAAGATGGCGCTCATTCCTATTTTCGTAGCGAATTCGCACAGTGGTTTTCCCTGTTGCTCTAAAGTTTGTGATCGAGGATTATCATGCAATCTCCATGTTCTTCTGCCTCTGAAAAGTTGAGTATTTACTCTTTACAGTGTATAATTTTTAGCTCCTGCCTCACAGAAAAATTACTGTAGAATAATTTTAAGAGTTCGGAGCTTGGCCGATCACCGGAGGTGCCATGGGCGCTGTCGTTCTTGACGCATGTGTTATCTAGTTAGCAGAACAACACTCCCGGTTGTAATAGCATGAATAATTTGAAGGCTATTTAAACACAATTATTCTAGGAATATTATACATTATGTGGATTGTATACTTTAGAGTTTCGGCGATTTAGGTAACCGAATCTCGTCCGTGCTAGGCTACCTAGCCTACGAGCTTCAGTTTATATTCCTACATGTTATAGAATGACATTCCTAGTTGTAATAGCATTAATAAATTATGAAAGCTATTTAGGCACAATTATACTAGTAAAGATTTATATATTTATGCATATATTTCCTCTTCCTTATGTCGATCGTATACGTTAAGAGTTTCGGCAACTAAGGCAACCGAAATCTCGCCTCGCACTAGGCTACCTAGCCTAGGCGCTTCGGTATACTTTCATACATGTTCCCAGTTTACCCTCGTGTATCGTTTATCAATTCATTAGGAGATGCATATCTCCTAGAATTATCATATACTCCATACTCGTCTCCTGTGGAGATTGAGGGTAATCCCTCCTTCCCTCTGAGTGCCACCATGGGCGACAACCCTATCTTGGTCTTGCCATAGAGTAGTCACTCCAGCTTGACTAGGCTAGTCTTTTCTGTCTCTTACCCTTGCCAGCGGATAGTCCGCCTCAGGGTTTCGACAGAACCTCAGAGTATTCAGTCTTTTTGCTGGCCGCCGAGCAGCAGAGTGAGTAGCCACTCCCCTGCCGCCACCTTCTCCCCTGCGGTCTAAAAGATTAGTCCTGTATCGGTAGAGCCTAGGCTGAAGAATAGATTATTCTTCTGACGCCTAGGATGGCGCCGATACTGAAACAGAGTTTCTCCCGCGTGTGGTAGTGGCAGCAACCTTGCCGCCTTCTTCCACACTTAATACAGGACCATTTCCCTGCCCCTCTCTGTCCTTTAGCAATGGCCTAGCCGTTGCCACCCTTTGGCCGTCGTCCTATAATCTCACCATTTGCCGGGGAGGTTGTGGCACCGGCCGGGCTTCTACATAAGCAGTTGTATAGTCACTCAGTCTTTCCCTTATGGACGCAAGGCTCCGGGAAAGGTTGTGCCAGCTGTGACGCCTGCCGGTGGGAGACCCCTTTACTGTCGAGTGTTCTTCAGTCCTCTCTTGGACTGCCATCCACATCCCCAAAGCCGGCAGTGACCGGCAACAGTTTTTGTGGTTGAATGGAAGCTTGAATGATACATTTTCCCCTTCCATTTGAACTCTCATTCCGGAGGAAGGCAGTAAGATTAAGTACTTACTCCCTTATTTATGGTTAATAAACATTTAATAAGGTAGCCCTTCACTCAATGCTTTCTCTTTCTCTGTCAGCTAGTGCCACCAGGTACTAACCCAGCCGGCGTATAGACTGGTGCTGTCAGGTACGGGGCCGGCGCCGCCAGGTACTAACCAGCCAGCGATATACTAGCTGGATCGTGCTGCCAGGTGCCAGCCTAGCCGGCAACATGCCGGCTGAACTACAGTATATGATTATACAGTAGCCAGTATATTTGCAGCATAGATTATACTGCAGACAGAAAACTATAATATATATTATACAGTAGTTATTTTCCAACACACCCTGTGTATACTTGCACAGTCTACTGTTGAGACCAATCCTATATCGAAAGAAAAGATTTCTTTCAATACACTGTTAGCTAATCAGTTAACAATTTACCCCACAATATTAAAGACCTTAAGAAGGGTCAGTGTTAAGATACACTTATCTACCCCTAGGGGTTAGAACCCTTCCCTTGGGTTTCCTGAATAGGAAGACTCTATGGCTTTAATTCTGGGGGAGGTAACAGCAATTGGCTGGACAGGAAACACAAGAATGTGTCTTTCCTAGTTCCATTCGGGCTTGACTATCCTAAGCTATAATGGATAAAATATTAATAGTAATATTTTACATATTTGTTTATCATTAGAGATAAACAACTCCATACTCATTTAAACTTCCTCTCTTTACAGGAGGACCTAGAGAAGTGCGAAATCATCTTCTGCAACATCAGGAGTAAGGACTTTTGTGGCCACAAAGGGTGCATGGTTCATGAGCCTGGCACCACCACTAATAAAGCCCTACTGTACTGGGACCCCCAAGGCTGCAACATATGCCGGACCTTGGTTACCGAAGGTTTGACGACCCAAAGTCAGCGGAGTCAGCACGAGAAAAGCTACATAGATGGGTACGTGGGTTCCAAAAGAACTCGACGGGACCGTACCTTCCTAACGAGAGGATGCGCAACTTGCTGTTCCCTAAAGTGGGTATTGAAGCTGTCATACCCAAGACACGACCTGAAATACCATGCGTCCAGATTGCCGTCGAGACGGAAGTCAGTGACGTATTACAAGGTATGGACATCCACCAAGAGGAGAGGATGTTTGAAGTGTTCTCAGACACTGAGAAGGATCTTCTCAAGGAAGATCATGAGGAGGAGTCTACACTGACTCCCGAGGAAGATGGTGAAGTTGAGTCGGAGTCCCTTCCATCGGTGCCGGCACTGGAGCCGTTACCCTCAACATCTTCTGCCCCTCCATCAGACGACGTGAGACAGGCACTGGCCAATCTTACAGCTCTAATGGAGAACATTTGCAAACAAGGCGAAGCTAGGGAAGCGAAACTTGAAAGACAGCTCTATGAAGCTCGACTCTACACTTCCCGTGGATCTCACAAGAGACTCACGAGTCCAGGACCTCCCACCCTGCTCCGAAACTATTCCCTGGAGACATGCAGAGTATATGTCAATTACCAATGGCAAAATCTGGATTTCGGAGAAGTTGGGAGCCATCCCTATTGATGACATTCAGTTCTGGCCAACCTTCAAGGCCTACCCAAACTGCTTCATTCGGCTGAAACTGGAACCAGAGTCGAAGGAAGAGACGGAACCCAAGGAGGTCATAGTATTCGACCATGACAAGGCAGCCTGAAGAACGTAGGCTACACAAATTCCAAGGTGTCTGCCCTCAGCAAGAAACATCCTACCTTTCTTGCTCCAGCTCCAATAGCCTTTCCCTTTACATCGAAGGCTCTTAAAGCCGTTGTCAAGGCAGTAGAGGCAGGCAAACCTTGTCCTACACTGGATGAGTGTAGACCTCTGTCGTTAGCCCTGCCCATGGAGGATAAGGATTGGAAAGAGGTCCCCCTTACCTTCTCAGTTGGAAAGTTGGAGGCAAATACTGTATAGCTGGACGACAGTTCAACGAGAATCTCCCAAAGCTGTCATACTTTCTCTTGCGTAGGGAGCAAGAAACGAAAGAAAGACTAGCGGCATATCTATCCCTACAGAGATGTGTGAAGGCTTGAAGAGCACCCCAGATATGAACATGGTCATGGCCAAGATGCACATGGCTACCTTGGTAACGGACCTGTACGGCTTTTTCAAAGCCAAGGGGTCATCCAGAGAGTTCGTGTTTGCTACAGCAACAGTAAAACACAAACCCAGGAAGCTGATAGCTTCCAATATTTTGGGTAAAGACCTCTTCCCAAATGAAGTGGTCAAGGAGGTAGTTGACAAAGCCTCCACAGAGAATAGGAACCTTCTCCAGAAGTGGGCCATGCCATCCAAAAGGAAGTCTTCCCCGGATGAGGGTCCCTAGCCCAAGAAGAATACTAAGAGACCTATACTACCCTCTCGGCCTGCCAAGCAACAACATCACACAGTCACCATGACCGCGGTGCCCAAAGTGGTTGCTCATCCGAAAACCACTTACCAGATGGTACCTCAACAGATGGTTGTCCAGTCACCAGCATTCAACTCTGCGTTTGAGAGGCACACCACTACCTTTCCTCCCAAAGGTAGAGGATCCAAACGGGGCTCCTCAAAACACCCCTCATGAGGTAAGTGAGGTAGGGGAGGACACGGTTAGGGAGGTAAATCCTCCGGAAAACAGAAGCAATGAGGTGTTTCAGGTAGGAGGGAGGCTCCAACAATTTCAGGATCGTTGGACCTTCAATCCTTGGGCCCACAGCCTAATCAAGAACTGACTTGGATGGAACTGCAGCAAGGCTCCACCATCATTTCCTCAATTCTTCCAACACTCCACCCCCTTACTGGAAGAATATACCCTAGAACTATTGAGCTATTGGGTAATAAGGAGGGCAAAGTCCATCAAATTCCAGGGAAGGCTGTTTTGTGTTCCCAAGAAGGACTCAGACAAACTCAGAGTCATTCTGGACTTGTCGCCAATCAACAAGTTCATCGAGAACAACAAGTTCAGGATGTTAACCCTTCAACACATAAGGACCTTGTTACCAAAAGGGGCATACACAGTCTCGATAGACCTGGCAGATGCTTATTGGCACCTTCCAGTCAACCACTCGCTCTCCTCCTACCTAGGATTCAGACTACAGAAGAAAAAGTACGTCTTCCGAGCCATGCCCTTCGGACTAAACATTGCCCTAAGGATTTTCATGAAACTGGCAGACGCAATCGTTCAACATCTACGCCTCGAAGGCACGACTGGCTGGTGTGGGCAGCATCCAGGACGGCTTGTCTGCAAGCATCCATGAAAGTGCTCCAGTTCCTGGAACATCTGAGATTCAAGATCAACTTCAAGAAGTCTCGACTTTCTCCAGTTCAAGAGTTTCAATGGCTGGGAATCCATTGGAACTTGAAGTCACACCGTCTCTCCATTCCTCCAAGGAAGAGGAGAGAGATTGCAGGATCTGTCAAGAGACTACTGAAATCTGACAGGATCTCAAGACGCCAACAGGAAAGAGTACTGGGCTCTCTCCAGTTTGCAGCAGTAACAGACCCAGTGCTAAAAGCACAACTGAAAGATGCGTCAGGAGTCTGGAGAAGACACGCATCAAACGCTTGAAGAAATCAAAGAAGACCGTTGCCAACCATAATACGATCACTTCTCAAACAATGGTCGAAGGCCAAGAAACTAAAGAGAACTGTGCCCTTGCAACCACCTCTACCATCAATGACTATCCACACGGATGCCTCGACGGAAGGATGTGGCGGTCACTCCCATCAACGGAAAGTCCAAGGGACCTGGTCTTCTCTGTTTAAGACCTTTCACATCAACATTTTGGAGGCTATGGCCATCCTTTTAATGTTGAAGAAACTCTCCCCTCGCAGATCAGCCCACATCAGGCTCATCCTGGACAGCGAAGTGATAATGAGATGTCTGAACCGTCAAGGCTTGAGATCACCCCAGATCAACCAAGTGATATTGGCCATCTTCTGTCTGGCAGAAAAGAAGAGATGGCACTTATCAGCAGTTCACCTCCAAGGTTTCTGCAATGTGACGGCGGACGTTATATCCAGGCTCAAGCCGATAGAGTCAGAATGGTCTCTAGACGCAGACTCATTCTCCTTCATCTTACATCAAGTCCCGGAACTGCAGATCGACCTCTTAACGACAAGCGACAAAAAGAAACTACCTCGATATGTGGCCCCATACGAAGAACCTCTAGCAGAGGTGACGGATGCCATGTCCCTTGATTGGAACAGATGGAACCAGATTTACCTGTTCCCTCCGACCAATCTTCTAATGAACGTCCTTAACAGGCTGAGATCCTCTCGAGGAATGGCGGCTCTAGTGGCTCCCAAGTGGCCAAAGAGCAACTGGTTCCCTCTGGTAATGGAACTGAAGCTGAGGCTGGTCCCTCTACCAGACCCAGCACTATCTCAACGGGTACAGAAGTCAACTGTCTTCGCTTCATCACAGAGAACCCAAAAATTTCATCTCATGATTTTCTCTCCTTAGCAGTTAAGAAAAGATTTGGGATCTCAAAAGGCAGTATAGACTTCTTAGAAGAATACAAGTCCAAGTCAACCAGAAGATAATATGAATCGTCTTGGAAAAAGTGGGTTGCTTTCGTCAAAGCAAAAGGACCGAAAGAAATCTCTATGGACTTTTGTCTGTCTTTCTTTATCCACCTTCATAGACAAGGTCTGGCAGCCAACACGATAACTACGTGTAAGTCGGCTCTGAGTAGACCTCTGCTATACGCCTTCCAAGTGGACCTGTCGAACGAGATCTTTAACAAGATCCCTAAGGCAGGTGCTAGACTTAGGCCTGCAGCTCCCCCGAAGCCCATTTCATGGTCCTTGGTCAAGGTCCTACACTATGATTCAATTTTGAACAATGAAGATTGCTCTCTTAAGGATTTGACTCAAAAAATAATTTTTCTGTTAACGATAGCCTCGGGGGCTAGAGTTAGTGAAATAGTGGCCCTATCCAGAGACGAGGGCCATATTCAGTTCACAAAACCGGGAGTACTGAATCTTTTTCCTGATCCAACCTTTCTCGCTAAGATTGAGCTACCCACTAAAAGGTGGGGTCCCTGGAGAATCTACCCTCTGAAGGAAGATATCTCGTTGTGTCCAGTAGAATGTCTAAAGGTCTATCTTCGAAGAACTTCAGACTTCAGGGGAGGACAGCTCTTTAAAGGAGAAACTTCAGGATCAAACGTATCCCTAAGACAGCTGAAGGCAATGCTCACCTACTTTATTCCCAGAGCGGATCCTGACAGTACATCCACGGGTCACGATCCAAGGAAAATTGCTTCATCTCTGAACTTTTTTCAGTAAATGGACTTTGAGCGTCTTTGCTCGTACACTGGATGGAAATCTTCCAGAGTTTTCTATAAACATTATGCAAAACCGGTGCATGAGTTGAATCATTTTGTGGTGGCAGCAGGTAGTGTATTAAAACCTGTCGTATAGTGCTGCGATGAACAGTGAATTGATTGGGACTTTAAATTACTGGGTAAAGGTGCTGACACCTTCCAGTGCAATACCTTTTAAATGAGGGTCACCATGGTGACACTAAAGACTGTTCAAATTATTTGAGGTGGATAACACTCGTGCCGTGTGTACTTTACACAGTGTTGATTATATCCAACATTACAGAAAATTATATTGGAAAATTTTATTATATATTCAAATTCAAGTGTGGCACTAATCATTTCTTCCCTTTCAGGTGGAAACAAAGTTTTCTGTATTATGTTGCCTAATGCATATTTCTCTTTACATATATTAACCTATATTTCACATGTTACCTTATATTTGATTATTTATTATGAATAAATACCTATTAATGTGTAATTGCGTCTTATTTTGCCCTACAATTAATACAAATAAAGTATAGGCCAGAGTTTTCTTACCTAATAACCTAAGTAAAACTTCATATTTTGTATGTTTGGACAATAAAAATAGCTGATACTTTTGCTCCAACACAATATACAAACAATGGGACTTCTGTATATCTAGTTGATGCTAGGTTCCAACACAATATACAAACAGTGAGACTCTTGTATATGTAATTGATGCCATGTTCCAATACATCATACAAACCATGAGAGACTTGTATATCTAGCTGATGTTATGTTCCATTACAATATACAAACTGTGAGACTCTTGTGTATCTAGTTGAAGTTATGTTCCAACACAATATACAAACCGCGAGACTCTTGTGTATCTAGTTGATGTTATGTTCCAACACAATATACAAACCGCGAGACTCTTGTATACATAATTGATGCTATGTTCGTTCATACAATATATGCAAACCTTGAGACCCCTTTCCTACTGTCTAGTATGACTTTTCCCTGCAGGGGGCAGGTAGCACTAACATTGTCTATGATTATTGGTAATGACGTATAACGGTAACGTCATATGTCTCAATGGCCTGGATTGCCATAGGAAAATTTGTCCCAAGGTTAAGGCACCTATAAAACCCACAGATACAGTACTTTCTAGTAATTCTTTGGCAAACTTCCATCAGGACGACATGGCCTGAGCCCAAAAAACGGATTTTCAGCGAAGCGAAAAATCTATTTTTGGGTGAGATAGCCATGTCATCCTGATGGACCCGCCCTCCTTTTATTATAAGAAAAGGCCTTGGCAGGATCCCTCCCGAAAATACTATATCAGTAGCACCATGCTCAATGCTACAAGGAATAAGCTCCATCTTGGATACTCATAAAGGTACGGGAGTAAGGGTAACCTTGATGACGGCTCCCCTTCTGTTTTCGCCACTCTTCCCCCTCGAAACGAAAACGCTATTCGTGGTGAAGATTGCTATATATCGTATCAAGACATACGTCCCCTGATATGCGATATCCTTAAGAGAAATTTTAAGGATATTCCCACCACGAGTTAGAATTCTGGAGACCTAAAGGTCAATTCTCTGCGAATATCACTGTCGCCAAATATCCCTTAGAAAGCTACCTATAGGAACCTTCCATCAGGACAACATGGCTCTCTCACCTAAAAATAGATTTCTGGCTTCGCTCTAAATCCATTTTATTGGAATTTGGGTAATATGAAGGATTCAAAGTTTCCCTTTGTTACCTGACTTAATTAGTTTTAAAACATTAGTAGAGGGGTCCTTTTTTGTTCCTATGTTGTCAACTGAATTTTCATTAACTAAATAAGCAGAGGTTGTCAACAGTGCTGGGGGGGAGTGTCAGCACATCCAGGGGATGGGGGTTCATTGCTCAAAGAATCCATTAGACGAGGTTGAGAGAGAGAAAGGGGTTAGTGTGATGTACCTGCTTGAGAATATTAGGCCACCACACTTCAGAGAGGAAATTTGCACTCTCCACTATCGGCACAATGAGAGTTTACTTCCCAAATGGTCCACTCCATACCCTACACGAAGGATAGTATCAAAACAGATATACAGGCACAGGTGTAAGCTAAACATGCCTGTTAGGACTGAGACGAAGAAACTATGGAACCATCCTCCCCATATCTGTAATGACCAGCTTCCGGCCAAAATCTGAGTGTCCTACCCAAAGCATTGGATCCCCCTGGATTCAGAAGACCCAACACTTGAGAATAGTTATGCCAAAAAGGTCCAAACCCTCTTCGGGATAGCCGAGATCATCCAATACTCTCACATATAGCTTTGAGTGCAAATACCTCCTAACTGTGACACCTCCCATTCATCAAAGCAGGCAGCAATGACGGATGTAGAAACATCCACGCCAGTGGCAATAATGGATGCAGAAACGTGCATGCCATTAAAAAAATATATATATGTATATGCACATATATACATAAATATAAGAGTAATTTTTACTCATAGAGTGTGGACAGCAAGATGAAAGAAAGTTTATAAAATTAAGAGAAAGTTGAAACAATATTAAGAAGAAAAGGATGAGAGAGAGAGAAATTTAGATTCAAACTAGGGGAGCAATTTCCCCAAGTTCGAGAGCCCTCTTGCCCATCAACAAGTTTCAATACGGGAATGATATGCCGGGGTGAAGCTCAATGACTTCATCAAGACCTTCTCTCATTAATAGGTTACACAAACAGACGTATTCTTTCACCTGACACCAATTATGTCCCATTTCGACAGGTAATGAGACATCAGAATATTCGTTTTTTTCACTTTATTATTAAAAATCTTTGTGAATACAATTTACACAGCCTGATACTCTTCAGATGAGTACCTTCTTGTTCTAATGATCGCTCATTAGAACAAGTAAATACAATGTTGCTCTGTCAATATTCTGAATTTTGTGGAAATCTCCACTGTGATGGAAATATGCTCTCACCAATAGGATTACTGTACAACACATCACCTATCAGACTTAATACACATCACCTATAACAGAGTTCAGTGACCGCGTACAACAATTTATGACAGTCACAGTACGCTTAAAAAGGTCATCAATCTCACTGTATAAAACACACAATTCTACATATTTTTCATACAAAGATTAGGACATGTATTATGATAGTGACATTCTAAATACTAGTCTGTCAAAAAGAGGTAGAGCAATACATGGCATCCTAGAACTGAAAGGTGGCAAAGCCTCAGTTTTGATCAAGGGTTTATCTGAAGGAACTCTCATGAAGGAGTTTACCATGACAATGGTGGATGCTCCCTCCTCTTCCCATCTGACACCTGAATCAAGCGTATTAGATGAAATAGATAACTAGTGTATCTCTCACTGAAGGACAAGTTCTGTTAGATGCTTCGACATCATCTTTCGGTCATCAGTACTGGTGACGATGATGTGGGAGAGTGCTCAAGCACACCAATACGCATCTATCTGTATGACGAGACGCTCATTTATCTGAGGGTCTGACGGTTTGCAAAACCTGTCGCTGACGCCATTGAGGAACAGCACAAGGTGTTCCATGAACTGGGTGATATTGAATCCAGCATCTCTCCTTGGTCTTTGCATATTGTTCCAGTCTGCAAGGACAACAGTATACGGTTGTGTGTGGACTACCGTAGACTGAATAAGGTGACAGTCTCTGATAGGTTTCCTATACTATACATGGCAGATTCTGTATTTGGACAACACGGAGTCAAGTATTTTACATCACTTCATCTCGTTTGTGGATGCTATCAGTTACCATTAGTAGAGGACAGTAGATTACATGGATTTCTCTACCGCCTTTGGACACTGGTCATTGATTGTTACAGAGAGAAAAGCAGAGTATTCTACGAGAATTTCAGAAAGCCAAGGTTATTGTCTACATTGTTGACATCTTCATCCAAGGGGATTCTTTCTAGGAACACCTGAATCTACTAGAATGAGTTTTGGCCACTCTCCAGATGCAAGATTTCAAGATATAAAGATAAAACTTGCGAAGTGTTCATGGGTTCGATTTGAAGTTAAGAATCTTGGTCATCCGGTTGGACGTTCTGGTATGCGTTAGCTATCAGAGTACATCCAGAAGGTGGAGGGCTTCCCTAAATCTACCGTATGCATGAGCTACGGTGATTTCTGGGACTGGTAAACTTCCAACAGAAATTTATCCCAATCGGCTCGCAGATAGCTAAACCGTTATCCGCGAAGAGTGGTGAACAAAAATCGCAAGTGACCAAAAAACTGACATGGGCTGTGACTTTGAGCGCTTGAAGGAACTAATCAAGTAGGGCATTATATTGTCGTACCTTGACTAATCCGCTGATGTTTAACCCATGGATCTCTTTGTTGGTGCTTCAGGTGATAGCTTAGGACTCCATGATTTTCCTTGACTGCCAGACCCATTACCCTACCATTGAGCATGAATTGGCTGCTCTGCAATGGGGAATGAAAACTTTTAGGACCTTCTTCTATGGACAGTTCTTTGTAATCTATTCTGGTCACCATCCCCTGATGTATCTTCAAGCCATGAAAATGTTGGAAAGCCATCTAGTATGGACAAAGGAGGACTTGTCTGAATTTAACTTTATTGTTAATTACTGTCTACGTGATCAGAATGCTGCAGCAGACTGGTTATCCAGCTGGACTGCATCAACTGACTGCATGATTGTTATTGAATCTACAACTCCAAAGTTGCTTACTGGACTGGCCTTGTATTAGAAAGTACATGGTCCAAAGTCTCTCATAGAATCTTTGGAGGAGGTTGTGAAGTGCTGGATGGTGGATCAGGTATTGCACCTGCATCTCAGCTGAAGGGAGCCAAGCTCTGGGATGCCTTAGTTCAGTTTCTGAAAGACACTGGTCGACTATGCGTCAAATTGGCCTAGACTAACAAGATCAGTGTTATGGTGGCCGATGTGGTAACGTCCCTGACTGGGGTTCGAGTCCCACTCAAACTCGTTAGTTTCTTTGGTCACTGCAACTTCACCATCCTTGTGAGCTAAGGATAGGGGATTTGGGGGAGCCTATAGATCTATCTGCTGAGTCAGCAGCCATTGCCTGGTACTCCTTGGTCCTAGCTTGGGTGGAGAGGAAGCTTGGGCGGTGATCATATGTATATATGATCAGTCTCTAGGGCATTGTCCTTAATGATAGGGCAAGGTCACTGTCCCTTGCCTTTGCCATTAATGAGCAGCCTTTAAATCTTTAAACTGGATCAAGGCAATGTGGCTTCCAGGTACTGTCCCACCTCTGGAGTTGCTTTTGGAAGCACCTAAACTATAAAACTTGTAAATATGGGTCCATTTTGGTCCCACTTGCCCTGCAGTTTACCGTGATCTATGTGTGACCGAGACACAATTTGTGCATTATCAGGGTCTTTCTGGAGTGCATTTTAACCCTCTGATCAAGTTCCATAATTACGTTCAGGGCCATAAGATGAGGGTGATAGCTCGGTGCATTTGACTCTGAGGGCTTGGCCACTGATGATCATGAAGCACCAGAGGATTGTCCTGTAATACAGTACATGACTGATAAGACACCACTTAAATTCCAGTTGTAGGCCTGTCTCAACACTGCAGTAGGTTTAGTAATGTTACAGAAAACCTTATATTGTGCGTTTATTGATAGGGACAAATGTTTGCCTTGTCAGTGAGACTGTACTGAGCTAACTTGGCATACAGTAAGTACAGCCTGGAGAACAGTTAGAGGTTGACAGGTACCTACACCAGCATTTTAGGCTACGTCCAGTTAGAGGCAAAGGCCTCTCCAGGTGGAACTTCCACTTTTTAACCATGCCGGTCATAGCTACCATAGTCATTCACTTTAGTTTTGTTTTTGGCAAATATCTGCTGAACGCAGCCTACCTAATCCTGGATTCGCCCCCGGGACAGTTGTTGTACGACCACACTACTATTCTTCAATTGTCTCTCAAGGTACTGAAACCACTGTCATAAAGGTGACCGACCCTGAACTTAACCGTGGAGTGTTGTCCAGGAATGCTCTTCTGTTCTTTAGTCAGGTGATTAAGATCCAGAGAGATCATCAACTGATCTGTACTGTCATTAAGATGATCTACTCCGGAATGCCTGCATCTCATGTAGGAGATACTGGTCTGAAATGGAGATACACAAAGGTTCTCTAGTCAAACAGAACGCAGATGGCTCTGTATTTCCTGTAGTCACCATCAATGTCCTGATTGACCTAGTTGTAAAGATACACCTCCAAAATGCTCACTGAGTAATAGGGAAAATGATTGCAATGTTCCGTCAACTCATTTGCCACAAATCTTTGATTAGTGTAATCAGCGATATGTACCAAATGTGTTGGGAATGACAGACTTGTAAGATTTCAAGATAGATCATTGCCTTGCCAACCTTGAAAATAGTGACCTCATCTCCTTTTGAATTGTCCGCTATGTACCTTGTAAGTCTCCCAACAACAAATACTGGTTTTATTGGGTGTCTAATGGTAGTCAACCATCATTCCAAGTTTGTGATGGCAGTACCCATAGGAGAATATGAGCAGCAGTACAATATGCCGACACTTAAAGACCAAGTTTTTCTGGATATTTCACGTGTTCCAATCCGGATGTTGACTGATAATTTCCAAGAAATTCACAGAGTTGTTGGAGAGGTACAATGTTACACGTGACAACAGCAACATACAAACATACAAACCCTTTAGTAATGACGCAGTGGAGCAGGAGAACTGTACCATTGTCAGGTTATTTGGGGTGATTTCAAGGGGACCTCAGAAAAGGGACAGATATTTATCTAAGGTACACGATAATAAAGTCACCTACAGGCTGAAGAGACTGCCTGATGATGTACTGGTAAAGGCTCACTATACCCAGCTAAAGGCATGGCTTGAACCTCCCATCTATCTTAGGAGGCACTTTCTCTGGTATCTGAAGGGTCCTGATGCAGCAACCAAGATTGATAATGGTCCGACTTCATCTGGTGTGGCTACAATAGTCGCTTGATACTTTATGTCTTGAGATTGTAACAAGTTCCGACATCAATGGAAAAGTTTACAGTCCTTCGAGAAGTTTTATTCAGACCAAGCACAAACTTACGCCAGCAAGGAATTATGAAAGAAAAATAGCATTGGATGCTATTATTATTTATTTTTATTATTATTATAATTATTATTATTATTATCATTATTATTATTATTTGCCAGGCTACAACCCTACTTAAAACAGAAGTATGCTATAAGCACAAGGGCCCCAACAGGGAAAATAGCTCAGTGAGTAAAGGAAATAAAGAAATAAAAATTACAATTTCGTAGATAATTTGTATTTTTCCTAAATATATAAACCTTAGCAATTTCATAGGGGTATTACTTTCGGCGTAGCTGAAATGACGAGCCATTAATTTTTAAAGAGGGTTTACTACCCACACTGCTAGTTAGCAGGGGGGTAGGGGAGGGTAGCTTGCTACTGCCCCCCCCCCCCCCCACCCCCCTCACACACTTGTGCTTGAGCTCACTTTGCTTGGAGGTAGGACTTCAAGGGGGATATGGCTGGCGGGAAAGTTTGGTTAAATAGCTAAGGTTTGTTTAGTTAGGAAAAATACAAATGATCTAAAAAATTGTAATTTGTTCCGTAACTGGAATACAAACCACGCTATCTAATAGGGGTGACTCACCCATTAGGAAGGGGGGGACATCCCAGCCAGTCTGACTTTTTGGCTTTGCCCGGGGCTCCTTATCTGAGTGTGTTAGCATTCAAGAGATAAGGAGCCCCTGCACCTCGCTAAAACCTTGCGTGGGGCCTACGCAAGCCGTGTGTGAAGGTATGTAGAAGTGTGACTCGTCCTAGAAAGTTGTTCCGAAGCTCTTTAGATGAAAAACTTGTATACTAGGACTTTCCCAATACCACCTTGTCAGGGTATGGGGACGTAACAGTACTAATCTTAAAACTAGGAACACAAGGAAGCATGGTTTACCTGCAGCAGTTTGAGGTCACCTTTGCAGAGAACCCAGGATGCTGCTTTCCCCAAGAGAGGGGATGATGAAGAAAAGAATAAGGGCCAGTCAAACCTTTTCATTCATGCAGACTAAAACTTGGTAACAATGCCCTCAACCTTCTGCTACTTGTCCAATAAGGAGCTTGAGGTTTTAAACCAGCTGTTATGCAGCCACCACAGGACTGATAGAAAAAGTATCGAGTCTCATGTAGGTCACGTTTTGCAGGTAGTGGGATGTGAACGTGGACTGTCTTTTTCACACCCTAGCTTGAAGAACCTGCGTCACTGAAAAATTTCTTTTAAAGGCCAGGGACGTAGCTATGCCCCTGACATCATGTGCTCTGGGGCGACATGACGGAGGAAGGTCTGGATTCAGTGCCAAGTCAATGACCCTGCGAATCCATGCAGAGATGATGTTCTTGGTGACCCTCCTCTTTGTCCTTCCTGTGCTGACGAATAGTGCTGGCACACGAGGATGGGCTGCGGCTGTTCTCTTGAGGTACAGCCTCAAGCTCCTCACTGGGCATAGTAAGAGATGATCTGGGTCATCTGTTACAGTGCGGAGACTAAAAATCCGGAAGGAGTTGAATCGAGTATCCACTAGCACCGGGTTCTGAGCCTTAGCAATAAACTCAGGGACGAAGCTGAACGTTACCTCCCCCCATCCCCTTGAATGGGCAATGTCATGCGAGAGATCATGAAGTTCGCTGACTCGCTTGGCTGAGGCCAAAGCTAGCAGGAACACCGTCTTCCAAGTTAGCTGGCAACCTGATGCCTGGCATAAGGGTTCATAGGGAGGTCTCTTAAGAGACCTGAGAGCTCGAAACACGTTCCATGGGGAAGGTCTTACTTCCGACTGGGGGCTGGTAAGTTCATAACTCCGTATGAGTAGAGAAAGTTCTAGCGATGAAGAAATGTCCATTCCTTTCAGTGTGAAGGCGAGACTTAAATCTGAGCGATAGACTTTCACTGCTGAGACTGAGAGGCGCATTTCTTCACGCAAATACACGAGAAACTCCGCTATTGCTGTAATAGTGGCATCGAGTGAAGAAATACCCCTTCTACGACACCAACCACAACAGACTTTCCACTTTGCCTGGTAGACTGCTGCTGATGACTTCCGCAGATGTCCAGACATCCTGATTGCAACTTGTTGCGAAAATCCTATCTCAGAGAGGATATGCTGGATAGTCTCCAGGCGTGAAGTCGTAGTGAAGCTACGGCTTTGTGGAAGATGTTGGCGTGTGGTTGTTTGAGTAGATTGTGTCGAAGAGGGAGTTCACTTGGACGCTTCGTTAGGAGTTGCAGAAGGTCCGGGAACCATTCTGCGTGATGTCATAGCGGAGCTATGAGGGTCATTGAAAGATTGACCGATTTTGTGGTCTTGTTGAGTACCCTCCTCATCAGACAACGGGGGAAAGGCGTAAAATTTGATGTTGTTGGAAAGCATCTTGCCAGAGAGCCCTGGGGTCTGGGACTAGGGAACTGTACAGTGTGACCCTGAAGTTCAGGGCCGTTGCGAAGAGGTCCACAGTCTGAGAACCCCACAAAGTCAGGACTTTGTTGGCAACTAGATGATCCAAAGACCACTTGGTACTCACTATCCAAGATGCTCTCCCCAGATTGTCGGCGAGCACATTCTTCTTCCCCAGAATGAAGCGTGCCGATAATGGTATCGAGTAGATTTCACCTCATCTCAGTATCTCTACTGCTAGATGGGATAGTTGCTGCGAAAAAGTACCTCCTTGCTTGTTGATGTAGGCCACTACTGTGGTGTTGTCGCTCATCACCACCACAGAGTGACTTGCCAGGTACTGTTGGAACTGTTGAAGGGCCTGAAAGACAGCCTTCCTCTCTAGGAGATTTATGTGGAAGTACTTTTCTGACTCTGACCAGAGGCCTGAGGTCATGTGGTGCAGCACGTGGGGCCCCCACCTTTTTTTTTTTTTTTTTTTTGAAGTGTCTGAAAACAGCATAAAATCCAGGGGGAGGACGAGAAGATCCACTCCCTTTCGTAGGTTCTCGTCTGCCACCCACCACTGGAGGTCCGTCAGTTCTGCAGGTCCCATGGGGATCTGGATGTCCAGAGTGTCGTAAGCTTGATTCCACCAGGACTTGAGTCGCCACTGGAGGGATCTCATCCTGAGGCGACCATTGGGAACTAGATGGGCCAGCGATGAAAGGTGACCGAGGAGACGTAACCACGATTGGGCTGGAAGTTCTTCCCATCTGAGAAAAGGTCTTGCGACCCTCCTCAGCCTTGCTATCCTGTCGTCTGATGGGAAGGCTTTGTGGAGAGTGGTGTCTATAATCCGGCCTAAGTATACCAGTCTTTGAGGGGGAAGCAGGGAGGACTTCTCGAGATTTACCATGATCCCCAGATCTTGGCAAAGTCCCAGAAGTTTGTCTCGGTGTTGAAGAAGGGTTGACCCCGAGTCTGCTAGGATTAGCCAGTCGTCCAGATAGCAGAGGAGACGGATACCAATCCTGTGTGCCCAAGATGATACGAGGGTAAACACTCTGGTGAAGACTTTTGGTGCTGTGGAAAGACCGAAGCACAGCACCTTGAACTAGTATTTTCTGTTGTCCAGGCTGAATCTTAAGTACTTCCTTGAAGACGGATGGACTGGGATCTGAAAATACGCGTCCTTTAGATCCAGTGTGCACATGAAGTCTTGCGGTCTTACTGCTAGTCTGACCGTGTCTGCCGTCTCCATGCTGAACGGAGTTTGTTTAACAAACGTGTTCAGAACTGAGAGGTCGATGACTGGTCTCCAGCCTCCAGACACCTTCTTTACAAGAAAGAGTCGACTGAAGAAGCCTGGGGATCCGCCGAGGACCTCCTGGAGAGCGCCCTTCTTCAACAGGGTCTGGATTTCTGCCCGAAGGGCTTGCCCCCTTGCTGATCCCATGGCAAGGGAGTTCAATGACACTGGATTCGTCGTCAGGGGAGGTAGAGATGTTATGAACGGGACGCGATATCCTAGACTGATCACGGAGATTGTCCAGGAATCTGCCCCGAGTTGCTTCCACCTGTTTGCGCAACTTTGTAGGCATCCCCCCCACTGGGGGAAATGCAGGGGGACTGCCTATCCTAGTGTTTGTGGCCTCGGCTGCTCCCTCTAGGATTTTAGCCTCCCTGGAGGACTTTTTGCCTTTCCTCTCTTTGACAGGAAAGGGCTTAGCCACCATTATCTTCGCTGCAGTTGTCGTCGTAGTGGTCTTGGCTAGACGGGACTACTGTGGTGCTGGAAGCTTATAGAGCTTAGATGTTAAAACCCTATGGAGGAGGGAGTCTTGATGTGACTTCCTCCACCTCTCAGCAGCATGTTCCACATCCTTAGGCTCGAATATAACAGACCCCTCCATGGAGGAATGGCTATCAGTTACCATTAGTAGAGGATAGTAGATTACATGGATTTCTCTACCGCCTTTGGACACTGGTCATTGATTGTTACAGAGAGAAAAGCAGAGTATTCTACGAGAATTTCAGAAAGCCAAGGTTATTGTCTACATTGATGACATCTTCATCCAAGGGGATTCTTTCTAGGAACACCTGAATCTACTAGAATGAGTTTTGGCCACTCTCCAGATGCAAGATTTCAAGATATAAAGATAAAACTTGCGAAGTGTTCATGGGTTCGATTTGAAGTTAAGAATCTTGGTCATCCGGTTGGACGTTCTGGTATGCGTTAGCTATCAGAGTACATCCAGAAAGTGGAGGGCTTCCCTAAATCTACCGTATGCATGAGCTACGGTGATTTCTGGGACTGGTAAACTTCCAACAGAAATTTATCCCAATCGGCTCGCAGATAGCTAAACCGTTATCCGCGAAGAGTGGTGAACAAAAATCGCAAGTGACCAAAAAACTGACATGGGCTGTGACTTTGAGCGCTTGAAGGAACTAATCAAGTAGGGCATTATATTGTCGTACCTTGACTAATCCGCTGATGTTTAACCCATGGATCTCTTTGTTGGTGCTTCAGGTGATAGCTTAGGACTCCATGATTTTCCTTGACTGCCAGACCCATTACCCTACCATTGAGCATGAATTGGCTGCTCTGCAATGGGGAATGAAAACTTTTAGGACCTTCTTCTATGGACAGTTCTTTGTAATCTATTCTGGTCACCATCCCCTGATGTATCTTCAAGCCATGAAAATGTTGGAAAGCCATCTAGTATGGACAAAGGAGGACTTGTCTGAATTTAACTTTATTGTTAATTACTGTCTACGTGATCAGAATGCTGCAGCAGACTGGTTATCCAGCTGGACTGCATCAACTGACTGCATGATTGTTATTGAATCTACAACTCCAAAGTTGCTTACTGGACTGGCCTTGTATTAGAAAGTACATGGTCCAAAGTCTCTCATAGAATCTTTGGAGGAGGTTGTGAAGTGCTGGATGGTGGATCAGGTATTGCACCTGCATCTCAGCTGAAGGGAGCCAAGCTCTGGGATGCCTTAGTTCAGTTTCTGAAAGACACTGGTCGACTATGCGTCAAATTGGCCTAGACTAACAAGATCAGTGTTATGGTGGCCGATGTGGTAACGTCCCTGACTGGGGTTCGAGTCCCACTCAAACTCGTTAGTTTCTTTGGTCACTGCAACTTCACCATCCTTGTGAGCTAAGGATAGGGGATTTGGGGGAGCCTATAGGTCTATCTGCTGAGTCAGCAGCCATTGCCTGGTACTCCTTGGTCCTAGCTTGGGTGGAGAGGAGGCTTGGGCGGTGATCATATGTATATATGATCAGTCTCTAGGGCATTGTCCTTAATGATAGGGCAAGGTCACTGTCCCTTGCCTTTGCCATTAATGAGCAGCCTTTAAATCTTTAAACTGGATCAAGGCAATGTGGCTTCCAGGTACTGTCCCACCTCTGGAGTTGCTTTTGGAAGCACCTAAACTATAAAACTTGTAAATATGGGTCCATTTTGGTCCCACTTGCCCTGCAGTTTACCGTGATCTATGTGTGACCGAGACACAATTTGTGCATTATCAGGGTCTTTCTGGAGTGCATTTTAACCCTCTGATCAAGTTCCATAATTACGTTCAGGGCCATAAGATGAGGGTGATAGCTCGGTGCATTTGACTCTGAGGGCTTGGCCACTGATGATCATGAAGCACCAGAGGATTGTCCTGTAATACAGTACATGACTGATAAGACACCACTTAAATACGAGTTGTAGGCCTGTCTCAACACTGCAGTAGGTTTAGTAATGTTACAGAAAACCTTATATTGTGCGTTTATTGATAGGGACAAATGTTTGCCTTGTCAGTGAGACTGTACTGAGCTAACTTGGCATACAGTAAGTACAGCCTGGAGAACAGTTAGAGGTTGACAGGTACCTACACCAGCATTTTAGGCTACGTCCAGTTAGAGGCAAAGGCCTCTCCAGGTGGAACTTCCACTTTTTAACCATGCCGGTCATAGCTACCATAGTCATTCACTTTAGTTTTGTTTTTGGCAAATATTTGCTGAACGCAGCCTACCTAATCCTGGATTCGCCCCCGGGACAGTTGTTGTACGACCACACTACTATTCTTCAATTGTCTCTCAAGGTACTGAAACCACTGTCATAAAGGTGACCGACCCTGAACTTAACCGTTGAGTGTTGTCCAGGAATGCTCTTCTGTTCTTTAGTCAGGTGATTAAGATCCAGAGAGATCATCAACTGATCTGTACTGTCATTAAGATGATCTACTCCGGAATGCCTGCATCTCATGTAGGAGATACTGGTCTGAAATGGAGATACACAAAGGTTCTCTAGTCAAACAGAACGCAGATGGCTCTGTATTTCCTGTAGTCACCATCAATGTCCTGATTGACCTAGTTGCAAAGATACACCTCCAAAATGCTCACTGAGTAATAGGGAAAATGATTGCAATGTTCCGTCAACTCATTTGCCACAAATCTTTGATTAGTGTAATCAGCGATATGTACCAAATGTGTTGGGAATGACAGACTTGTAAGATTTCAAGATAGATCATTGCCTTGCCAACCTTGAAAATAGTGACCTCATCTCCTTTTGAATTGTCCGCTATGTACCTTGTAAGTCTCCCAACAACAAATACTGGTTTTATTGGGTGTCTAATGGTAGTCAACCATCATTCCAAGTTTGTGATGGCAGTACCCATAGGAGAATATGAGCAGCAGTACAATATGCCGACACTTAAAGACCAAGTTTTTCTGGATATTTCACGTGTTCCAATCCGGATGTTGACTGATAATTTCCAAGAAATTCACAGAGTTGTTGGAGAGGTACAATGTTACACGTGACAACAGCAACATACAAACATACAAACCCTTTAGTAATGACGCAGTGGAGCAGGAGAACTGTACCATTGTCAGGTTATTTGGGGTGATTTCAAGGGGACCTCAGAAAAGGGACAGATATTTATCTAAGGTACACGATAATAAAGTCACCTACAGGCTGAAGAGACTGCCTGATGATGTACTGGTAAAGGCTCACTATACCCAGCTAAAGGCATGGCTTGAACCTCCCATCTATCTTAGGAGGCACTTTCTCTGGTATCTGAAGGGTCCTGATGCAGCAACCAAGATTGATAATGGTCCGACTTCATCTGGTGTGGCTACAATAGTCGCTTGATACTTTATGTCTTGAGATTGTAACAAGTTCCGACATCAATGGAAAAGTTAACAGTCCTTCAAGAAGTTTTATTCAGACCAAGCACAAACTTACGCCAGCAAGGAATTATGAAAGAAAAATAGCATTGGATGCTATTATTATTTATTTTTATTATTATTATAATTATTATTATTATTATTATTATTATTTGCCAGGCTACAACCCTACTTAAAACAGAAGTATGCTATAAGCACAAGGGCCCCAACAGGGAAAATAGCTCAGTGAGTAAACGAAATAAAGAAATAAAAATTACAATTTCGTAGATAATTTGTATTTTTCCTAACTATATAAACCTTAGCAATTTCATAGGGGTATTACTTTCGGCGTAGCTGAAATGACGAGCCATTAATTTTTAAAGAGGGTTTACTACCCACACTGCTAGTTAGCAGGGGGGTAGGGGAGGGTAGCTTGCTACCCCCCCCACCCCCCTCACACACTTGTGCTTGAGCTCACTTTGCTTGGAGGTAGGACTTCAAGGGGGATATGGCTGGCGGGAAAGTTTGGTTAAATAGCTAAGGTTTGTTTAGTTAGGAAAAATACAAATGATCTAAAAAATTGTAATTTGTTCCGTAACTGGAATACAAACCATGCTATCTAATAGGGGTGACTCACCCATTAGGAAGGGGGGGACATCCCAGCCAGTCTGACTTTTTGGCTTTGCCCGGGGGCTCCTTATCTGAGTGTGTTAGCATTCAAGAGATAAGGAGCCCCTGCACCTCGCTAAAACCTTGCGTGGGCCTACGCAAGCCGTGTGTGAAGTATGTAGAAGTGTGACTCGTCCTAGAAAGTTGTTCCGAAGCTCTTTAGATGAAAAACTTGTATACTAGGACTTTCCCAATACCACCTTGTCAGGGTATGGGGACGTAACAGTACTAATCTTAAAACTAGGAACACAAGGAAGCATGGTTTACCTGCAGCGGTTTGAGGTCAGCTTTGCAGAGAACCCAGGATGCTGCTTTCCCCAAGAGAGGGGATGATGAAGAAAAGAATAAGGGCCAGTCAAACCTTTTCATTCATGCAGACTAAAACTGGGTAACAATGCCCTCAACCTTCTGCTACTTGTCCAATAAGGAGCTTGAGGTTTTAAACCAGCTGTTATGCAGCCACCACAGGACTGATAGAAAAAGTATCGAGTCTCATGTAGGTCACGTTCTTGCAGGTAGTGGGATGTGAACGTGGTCTGTCTTTTCACACCCTAGCTTGAAGAACCTGCGTCACTGAAAAATTTCTTTTAAAGGCCAGGGACGTAGCTATGCCCCTGACATCATGTGCTCTAGGGCGACGTGATGGAGGAGGTCTGGATTCAGTGCCAAGTCAATGATCCTGCGAATCCATGCAGAGATGATGTTCTTGGTGACCCTCCTCTTTGTCCTTCCTGTGCTGACAAATAGTGCTGGCACACGAGGATGGGCTGCGGCTGTTCTCTTGAGGTACAGCCTCAAGCTCCTCACTGGGCATAGTAAGAGATGGTCTGGGTCATCTGTTACAGTGCGGAGACTAAAAATCCGGAGGGAGTCGAATCGAGTATCCACTAGCACCGGGTTCTGAGACTTAGCATTAATTAACTCAGGGACAAAGCTGTACGTTACCTCCCCCCTCCCCTTGAATGGGCAATGTCATACGAGAGACCATGAAGCTCACTGACTTGCTTGGTCGAAGCCAAAGTTAGCAGGAACACCGTCTTCCAAGTTAGCTGGCAACCTGATGCCTGGCATAATGCTTCATTGGAGGTCTCTTAAGAGACCTGAGAACTCGAACCACGTTCCATAGGGAAGGTCTCACTTCCGACTGGGGGCTGGTAAGTTCATAACTCCGTATGAGTAGAGAAAGTTCTAGCGATGAAAAATGTCCATTCCTTTCAGTGTGAAGGCTAGACTTAAGGCTGAGCGATAGCCTTTCACTGCCGAGACTGAGAGGCGCTTTTCTTCACGCAAATACACGAGAAACTCCGCTATTGCTGTAATAGTGGCATCGAGTGGAGAGATACCCCTTCTACGACACCAACCACAACAGACTTTCCACTTTGCCTGGTAGACTGCTACTGATGACTTCCGCAGATGTCCAGACATCCTTTGCAACTTGTTGCAAAAATCCTATCTCAGAGAGGAGATGCTGGATAGTCTCAGGCGTGAAGTCGTAGTGAAGCACGGCTTTGTGGAAGATGTTGGCGTGTGGTTGTTTGAGTAGATTGTGTCGCAGAGGGAGTTCTCTTGGATGCTCCGTTAGGAGTTGCAGAAGGTCCGGGAACCATTCTGCGTGATGCCATAGCGGAGCTATGAGGGTCATTGAAAGATTGACCCATATTGTGGTCTTGTTGAGTACCCTCCTCATCAGACAACGGGGGAAAGGCGTAAAAGTTGATGTTGTCCCACCGTTGTTGGAAAGCATCTTGCCAGAGAGCCTTGGGGTCTGGGACTAGGGAACAGTACAGTGTGAGCCTGAAGTTCAGGGCTGTTGCGAAGAGGTCCACAGTCTGAGAACCCCACAAAGTCAGGACTTATTTGGCTACTAGATGATCCAAAGACCACTTGGTACTCACTATCCTAGATGCTCTGCCCAGATTGTCGGCGAGCACATTCTTCTTCCCCAGAATGAAGCGTGCCGATAATGGTATCGAGTAGATTTCACCTCATCTCAGTATCTCTACTGCTAGATGGGATAGTTGCTGCGAAAAAGTACCTCCTTGCTTGTTGATGTAGGCCACTACTGTGGTGTTGTCGCTCATCACCACCACAGAGTGACTTGCCAGGTACTGTTGGAACTGTTGAAGGGCCTGAAAGACAGCCTTCCTCTCTAGGAGATTTATGTGGAAGTACTTTTCTGACTCTGACCAGAGGCCTGAGGTCATGTGGTGCAGCACGTGGGCCCCCACCTTTTTTTTTTTTTTGAAGTGTCTGAAAACAGCATAAAATCCAGGGGGAGGACGAGAAGATCCACTCCCTTTCGTAGGTTCTCGTCTGCCACCCACCACTGGAGGTCCGTCAGTTCCGCAGGTCCCATGGGGATCTGGATGTCCAGAGTGTCGTAAGCTTGATTCCACCAGGACTTGAGTCGCCACTGGAGGGATCTCATCCTGAGGCGACCATTGGGAACTAGATGGGCCAGCGATGAAAGGTGACCGAGGAGACTTAACCACAATTGGGCTGGAAGTTCTTCCCATCTGAGAAAAGGTCTTGCGACCCTCCTCAGCCTTGCTATCCTGTCGTCTGATGGGAAGGCTTTGTGGAGAGTGGTGTCTATAATCCGGCCTAAGTATACCAGTCTTTGAGGGGGAAGCAGGGAGGACTTCTCGAGATTTACCATGATCCCCAGATCTTGGCAAAGTCCAGAAGTTTGTCTCGGTGTTGAAGAAGGGTTGACCCCGAGTCTGCTAGGATTAGCCAGTCGTCCAAATAGCGGAGGAGACGGATGCCAATCCTGTGTGCCCAAGATGATACGAGGGTAAACACTCTGGTGAAGACTTTTGGTGCTGTGGAAAGACCGAAGCACAGCACCTTGAACTAGTATTTTCTGTTGTCCAGGCTGAATCTTAAGTACTTCCTTGAAGACGGATGGACTGGGATCTGAAAGTACGCGTCCTTTAGATCCAGTGTGCACATGAAGTCTTGTGGTCTTACTGCTAGTCTGACCGTGTCTGCCGTCTCCATGCTGAACGGAGTTTGTTTGACAAACGTGTTCAGAACTGAGAGGTCGATGACTGGTCTCCAGCCTCCAGACACCTTCTTTACAAGAAAGAGTCGACTGAAGAAGCCTGGGGATCCGCCGAGGACCTCCTGGAGAGCGCCCTTCTTCAACAGGGTCTGGATTTCTGCCCGAAGGGCTTGCCCCCTTGCTGATCCCATGGCAAGGGAGTTCAATGACACTGGATTCGTCGTCAGGGGAGGTAGAGATGTTATGAACGGACGCGATATCCTAGACTGATCACGGAGATTGTCCAGGAATCTGCCCCGAGTTGCTTCCACCTATTTGCGCAACTTTGTAGGCATCCCCCCACTGGGGGAAATGCAGGGGGACTGCCTATCCTAGTGTTTGTGGCCTCGGCTGCTCCCTCTAGGATTTTAGCCTCCCTGGAGGACTTTTTGCCTTTCCTCTCTTTGACAGGAAAGGGCTTAGCCACCATTATCTTCGCTGCAGTTGTCGTCGTAGTGGTCTTGGCTAGACGGGACTACTGTGGTGCTGGAAGCTTATAGAGCTTAGATGTTAAAACCTATGGAGGAGGGAGTCTTGATGTGACTTCCTCCACCTCTCAGCAGCATGTTCCACATCCTTAGGCTCGAATATAACAGACCCCTCCATGGAGGAATGGCTGAACCTATTGATCTCGGCGATAAGAACCTTCAGGTGAAATCTCTCAGCTACTGCATCCCGATTCAGGATGGTATTTGCTCACAAGTTCGAGACTTGGTGGGCCAGAAACTCGATTGTGCAAGTACCTGTGAGGAGGAAGGTTTCCATAGCTTTCCTGGTATGTTCCTTGGAGAAATCTTCAGAACGTATCAGGATACCTAAGGTCCCCAACCAGATATCGAGGCTTGCATAGCACACTTTGTGACCTTTCTGGTTGAGGATCTTGGCTGCCAAGAACGAGACCTGCCGGTTGGAGAATCTCTCAAGAGGGACTCCCCTGGTTAGCTCTTCCAGGGAGTGGTGAAGTGGAAGAGCTAAACAAGACTCCTCCAGGATCTCAAAGTACCTCCTCTGCTGTACGCAAGGAGGTGGGAGGAGCTTGTTGGTGGTACCGGAACGGTTGGAGGAGGACATCTCGGAGAGCTGCGGGGCGATCTTGTCCCTGGTACTCTTTACCCCTTGAGACCAGGGCAGGGCTGCACTGGTCTTAGAGGGCTTCTGAGTACCAAAGACACAGTCTAGGACCGTGTCTTTGCCCTCGGAAAACCCGTTGGGAGCCCTCATTAAAGGCAAAGCCTGCCAAAACACGTGTCCTGACTCCTGCTGGTCTCCTCCTGTTGTAGGATCGCAGCGAAGTTTCCTTCTATCCCCAAAGACTCTTCTTGGGGAGGATCGCAGACATTCCCTGAGTGGCTGGCTGGCTCCATCCTAGCCCTAGTGGAGGACTTAGGTAATGTTTTGGAGTCTTTGGCTTCCTTACGGGGAAGGATGTAAGACTCAACATTGATGAGGGGGGCATGTTCCTCCTAATCCCAGACTGTGCTGAATTCTCGGCGTGAAGAGAGGTTTCCTCCATTGGTGCAATGGGGGAAAATTTTTCTTCGCGGGATTCCCTTGGTGACGGGATATCTTCCTGAAAAGGAAGGAGAGTCAGTCCGAGGAATAGGAGGAACCTACCTTGAAGGTCTGCGTGCAGTCAGTTTCGTCCTCGGGGAAGTGGCCGCGTCCAGAGCTCCTCTTTTCCTCTTCAGAGGGTAGAGGAAGCCATGGTTCCGTGTCCCAGCTCAGAGAGGACAGGCTTGAAAGCCTGAGTTACGGCTCTGATCAGGGCATTTGGCTGACAGACGCACTCAGACATACCCCCTGAAGGGAAAGGGATTGAAGGATCCCAGGGGGGAGTCACTGGAATAGATGGGTTCGCCTTTGGTAGCTTTGGGATCGTGAACCCCTCTGGAAGTTTCCCTTCTCCCACAATGCGCGGTGGTATGCGCTTGCAGGGAGGGGGGAATGCGGCAATGGCGACCTTGCCGGACGTCGTTCCTTCTGATGAGCAGGCTCGCGTGAGGGAGAATATTGACGCTCGCGCGACGAGAATAATGGCTCCCGCACGAGGGAGAATATTGAAGCTTGCACGCGGGAGTGATGGCGCGCGCAGGAGAATATTTGCGCGAGCGTGGGTGCGCCGGCGAACCACGATGGGCACACGGGCAAGCGGGAGAGTGTTTGCGCGCATCTGTCAAAACTGTAGGGCGAGCGCAGGAGAATGTCCCCTATCGCGCGGGCGCGCAGTAGAATCATAATGGGTGCGCGGGAGAATGTTGGAGCGCATCCCTAGAAGATGGATGGCGCGCATGCATATCTTTATCAGTGCGCGCAGGAGAAGGCTGACGCACAGGTGAGCGCTGGCGCGTTGGTAAGAGATGGCGAGTGGGTGAGGGCAGCATAGCTGTCTCATCTACTAACTTGCTTGTAGAAGAAATTTGGTGCACAGGTTTTACCTGATGCATGGGGTGGGGCGCAATATGCGCTCAGGAGAGCGTGATGCAGGGCGCACGTGCACCTGCGCAGGAGAATGTTGGCGCGCGAAAGAATGTTGCCACGTGGGAGAGCGCTGTTGCGCAGGAGAACGATGGCGCGCAGGTAATTTGCGCGCAGGAGAATGTTGGCATGCAGGTGAGTGCTGGCGTGCAAGAGTGTGTTGGCGCACAGGTGGGCGCTGGCGCGTAGGAGATAGTTGGCGCGTAGGAGATCGTTGGCGCGTATGCGCAGGGCGCGTATGCGCAGGGCACGTGAGCCCAGCGTGCGCAGGAGATCGTTGGCGCATGTGGGCGCATGGCGGAGCTCTGCTCTTGTTGGCGCGTAAGCACTTTAGGAAGATGCCCTATGTTACGGCGAGCAGGATGAGCAGCAAGCTGTAATGATGGGGCCTGACGAGCTACAGATGAGCGCTTGTCAAGTTGCGTGGGCACGCGCGCACAATAGCGCGTTCAGGTGGAGCCTTGTTAGGTCCATGCAGGAACGGCGACGGCAGGTCGGCAAGTCTGTCGGGTGGAAGGTCGAAGTGTCCTTTAAAAGGATGACCTTCCACCGAAGGAGATCGTGAACGATCTGCAGAGAGGTCCAGAACCAATGCAGGTGCAGTGATGGAAGATCGGTCTAGAGGCTCTCTGCGGGGGACTGCATAGAAGACGTTGAACCAAAGATGCGCCTCCTCACCGCAGGTGAAGGAAGGCCTCTATGACGAAGAGCAAGGCGAGCCTTCCGACGGATGCGCCCTCTGGGGGCCATTGGATCAGGAAGCTGACCTTCAGCAGTCCTCCGAAGAGGAGTCTCTGTAAGTGAACTTCCCCGAGGGGGAAAAAACACTAGCAGGAGAGACTGATGATGGACTTAGTTTCCCCCTCGTAAGATGGTCAGGAATGGGGGAAACTAAGCCGTCAGCTACCGTAGAGTCTGGAGTGGAAGAGGAGATGGGTGAAACCGCATTGGATACCTCTGACACCACAACGTCGACAAGAGACAGAGGATCGACCTCTGACGGTGACGATGATTGCTTGACAGCAGCACCCAGGCAAATATAATCAAGCAAAATCTCCTTGGAGGGCGAATCCGTAAACCCCAAGGAGAACCAAAGCTGAAAAAGGGAAGTTAGTGACATATCCTCCCCAGGGGGGAGAAGTGGAGCTGCTTTGCTAGGGGAAGCACGCCATCTCTCGAGACCCGAAGTTGGTTAGAAATAATTCGGTCTACGCTACCACTCGACGGTCTCTCGAAAGAGACCGACCGAGTGGGAGCTTCGGAGGAGGTTTGCATAACGGAAGAAGAGGCCTTGGGTTTTTCTTCCTTCGAAGCAACCTTCGAAGGAGAAATATCCCGCTTAGACTTCTTCCATTGTTGCGAAAACCTCTCCCACTGGGAGGCAGACCACTCGCTACACTCACTACATTTGTTCATACTATCACACCGTTGGCCCCTACAAGAAGGACAGAGGCTGAGGATCAGTCTCGACCGCCGACATGAACGTTCCACAGGGGCGGTCTGGAAAACCAGGGTAGGTGCGAATGGTCGCATAGGCCAACTTCCCGTACACAGTAACCAGAAAAAGAAAAAATAAAAAGCGTTAATGGCTCCCAATATGACGGCGAGAATGAGAGCGGACACGTCCGACCACCATAAGAGACGTGAGCAAGGTGAGCTCAAGCACAGGTGTGCGAGGGGGGTAGCAAGCTACCCTCCCCTACCTCCCAGTAACTAGTGGTGTGGTTAGTAAACCCTTGTTAAAAATTAATGGCTCGTCATTTCAGCTACGCCGAAAGTAATACCCCTATTAAACAGCGTGGTTTGTATTCCAATTATGGGACAAAGAGAAGTTTAAGAACAATAACATCAAAATAAATCTTTCATATATAAACTATAAATATGATATTTTCATAATAGAATAAATTTTTGAACATACTTACCCGCTCGTTATATAACAATGGCTTTAGCCCCTGACGTCCGGCAGAAATTTAAAAACTCGCGGCAATTGCAGATATAGTTGCCAGGTGTACACTAGCAGCCCCACCAGAGCTAGGCAGAACCATTCCATCCAGCACCAGATTTTCCATGCCTCTTGGTCTCTAGAGGGGAGGAGGGTGGGATTATAAGTTATATAACCAGCGGGTAAGTATGTTCAAAAATTTATTTTACAGTATTATGAAAATATCATTTTTAAACATTAAACTTACCGCTGGTTATATAACAATGGCTGATTGACACCCTTGGTGGAGGGTCAGAGACAGCAACATTGTTGGAATACCACTTAAGTGTTAAATAAAAACAAGCTTAAGGGTTCGTACCTGTTAAGGAAGCTGACTTCAATGATTCTCTGCCTCATTATGTCTGCTATCCTTATGAGATCCCACGGTCCACTCAGGGGGCTGAAGATCTCTAGGAGCTGTCAAACGGGTAATAACCGCTATGTTGACAGGACCTCAACTAATAACCTTGTTCCGGGCGCTCTCAAGGAACAAAATGACCACCTGACTAAATCAAAGATTGCGGAAGATTGTCGACCAAACTTCACGTACAATCATAAAATATAAAAGTTCCAAGAAAAGAACAAGGGTACTAGGGATTAGGGGAAACGTAGTGGTAGATCCTTACCTACTACTGCACTCGTTGCTACGAATGGTCCCAACGTGTAGCAGTCCTCATAAAGAGTCTGGACACGTTATAAGTAATGCGAGATGAATACAGGTTTACTCCTCCAGAAGGTTGTATCCATGAAGCTTTGCAGAGAACGGTTTAGTTTAAAAGCTAAAGAAGTTGCCACAGCTCTAACTTCATGATTCTATACTTTAGGCAGCTTAAGGTCTGCCTCACCACAGTGTGAGTGAGCCTCTCTATTTAAAAGTCTTATAAAAAATGATAGGGCGTTTTTAGACATAGGTAGCGCAGGCTTCTTGACTGCGCACCAAAGAGCCTCTGAATTGCCTCTTAGATCTTTAGTCCTGTTCAGATAAAACCTCAGTGCTCTAACAGGACACAGAACTTTCTTCAACTCTTCACCCACCATATCAGAGAGAATAGTAATCTCGAAAGATTTAGGCCATGGATGGGAAGGACGTTCGTTTTTGGCCAGGAATCCAAGTTGCAAGGAGCATATGGCTTTCCCGTTTCTGAAGCCAATATTCTTGCTAAAAGTGTGAACTTCAATGACTCTCTTAGCTGTTGCCAGACTTACTAAGAAAAGAGTCTTCAAAGTCAGATCTTAAAAAGAAGCCGAGTGTAAAGGCTCGAATCTGTCACTCATGAGGAATTTTAAAACAACATCTAAATTCTAGGCTGGTGAATCTTGTTGACGCTTCTTAGAAGTCTCAAAAGATCTGAGAAGATCTTGAAGGTCTTTATTATTTGAGAGATCTAAATTCCTGTGTCTGCACAGCTGCCAGCATACTCCTGTACCCCTTGATGGTCGAGGAGGAAAAAATGTGCTTTCTTCTAAGGTCTAAGAAGAAATAGGCAATTTGTGTTACAGAGGTACTGAATGAAGAAACTGATTTAGCTCTACACCACTCTCTAAAACCTCCCACTTGGACTGGAAAACTTTGATGGTAAAAGTCCTCCTTGTTCTAGCGATAGCCTTAGCTGCCTCCTTCGAAAATCCTCTAGATCTTGGGAGTTTTTCGATAGACTGAAGGCAGTCAGACGTAGAGCTTGGAGGTGTAGATGGTTTCTTGCCAAGTGAGGTTGTTTGAGAGGATCTATTCTCAATGGCAGGCTTCTTGGAACGTCCACCATCCATTCTAGAACCTCTGTGAACCAACCTCTTGACGGCCAGAAGGGAGCTACTAAAGTCAACCTGGTTCCCTCGTGAGACACAAACTTTTGTAACACCTTGTATAGCACTTTAAATGGTAGGAACATGTAAAAGTCCATGTCACGAGCTGTTTGACGCTCGAGGTCGCATTGTGCTTGATGATTGTCACGTCTCGATAGACGCTCGACGTCACGTCTTACAGGACGTCCTATTCCGCTGGAAGCTCGACGTCCTGTTAGGTGGACGTATGACGTCACGTCTGTTTGTTTGACTCCTTGGGTTAAAAAATGGCTAAAATACGACATTTAACTAGGGAGTTGTAAAGACGTTGTCATCAAGAACATCTCAACTAGTAGGCTCACTACACTTAGTGTCCAGGTGTGAAGTTACCTGACACTCAGGGTCCAGGCATGCTACTCTCTTGTTGTACGCAGGCCAATAAACTATCATGAGCGAAGAGAGCTTCTGTTGCAAATCTAGTAGTGTAATAAAAATAGGGTCAAACTGTTGTGGTACTGGAGACGTCACGTCTACAACAAGCTATCTTTCTACACCGTTTTAAAAACACGCAGAGCGTCAAGAAGATGATAACCAGTTTGACGGTGGAGAAAGAGCATGAACCGGAGCCATGCTAGGCTCAGACCACTGTCCTGTAACTGAGAGAGTTGGACGTTATTTGACAGTTGCCGACATCCTAAAAGGATGTTTGGTAGGAGAGTTTTCTTCGGTAGAAAGAAAAAAAAACTCAGGACTGTTCCAAAGACTACAACCAGAAGCTTGCGGTGTCAAGATAGGACGCTGATTGACTGTGTCCACCTTCCTCTATAGAGGTCTGGAAGTTGATGCCACCCTCGTCTAGGCGCTGCGTCATCTGAAGACGCCAAAAAAACTTTCACTTCACCTTTCCTATGATGAAGGTGAGAGACCTGGGAGGCGTCAAGAGGTATGCTCGAGTAGGCGACTGCTCGGGAGCTAAAGCCTCTCGTTGCCTTTATCGTTCGACATTTCTTCTCTCAGGGAAAAGGGAGCTGGAAGAAGCTTCAAATTGACATTCCTTGGAAGAGGTCTAAGGATAAGAAAAAACGACAGGTCCTAACAGACGCACCCTCTATTTGAGGGGTGGTGCTTTTGACCAAAACAAAGAGCCCAAAACTGGACAACTTCCTCCTATACACGAACCTTCCGGTAGCTTGAAGTTCAGAGAGATGGGGAAGTAGAAGTAAGCATCCTGGAGATCTAAAGACCATCCAGTGGACCTTCTTTACTGCTGCAAGCATAGTCTTCTGAGTCTCCATAGAGAACTTTGTCCTCTGGACGTAGTTCGAACAGTATGTGACTGATGTTGGACGTCACGAGCTTGTTGCTCGACGTGACGTTCAGCTTGATGCCCGACGTCACGTTCAGTTTGACGTCCGACGCCACGCTTAGCTGCCTGGCGATCGTCGCCGCGCTTGGAAGGTTGACGCTCGATGTCACGCTTGGCCGCTTGACGTCTGGTATCAAGGGAAGCAGATACTCAATGGGATATAGAAGCCTTATCATGCTGTTCAACATTGCGTTTGCTGGTAGACCGCCTGTGCGACAACGCGTCCTGATAAGAATCATGTCAAACCATCGCTTTGCTAATAGCAAGCTGATAAGACTGCATAAAAGATGGGAGCTGCTGCTTCATATCTAGCAGCATAGTGCAATTAGGATCAACATTAGTTGACACCGGTGTAAAAAACTTCGATCACGAACTCGCCTTCCTCATCGCTTACATAACGCTCCGCATTTCAGCAGACGGAAACCAGTCTGGCAGAAGCAGCGGTGCATGTACCGTAACACCAGACTCAGAAACATTATCCGTATTAGTCTGAACTAAACCTTTGCCAACTTCTGACATCCTGTTAGGACGCACACAGCAAAAAAAGAACACTGCCTTCTCTCACAAAAGCCCTAATGCACTTCCTGCTGTTGCAGCTGAACGTGCTGCTGCACCAACATCTGCAGTTAAGTTCTTTATGGTGCATTGAGGACGCGCTATTGCACTGCCCTATCAGCACTGTCTTTTTGATGTTGTTACTTTTTTTTAGAACGATTTATTGTTAATTTATTCTCATCATTTATTTATTTCTGTATTTCCTTTCTTCGCTGAGCTCTTTCCCTATTGGAGCCCTTGGGCTTATAGCATCTTGCTTTCCCAACTAGGGTTGTAGCTTGGCTAGTAATAATAATAATAAACAGAGACTCCTTCGACGTCTTCCTTAGTGAAAAACTCTGAAGGCAGGACGAGGAGCAGCAGGTACAAAATAAAATGGAAACTCTTCAGAAAATGAAACTCTCTCATGAGTTTCTTAAAGTCAACTGAAGGGAGAAATATCTTAGGAACTTCTCCTAAGAGAATTCCACAAAAAGATAAATAAGGGAAAAAAGAGATCGTCACTCCCTTCCTCCTACAAGTCTCTAACCGAGGTAGAGATGTCTTGTTTCCTAGGAGTCAACTCCTTAAGGTCCTGAATTCTGACCTCAAAGCTTTAGAGGTTTAATTCTCGCTCTCCAACAGACACCAAGAATTAGTTCAAGCAGGCCTTGGTCTGAGAAAATAATATCTTTCCAGTTAAAATTCATTTCTTAATATAGCGCCTGGCGTAACAATGTTCCAACGCTAGACGCTCATGGTCATGAAGACATCAATTCCTACTGTTGGAAGCCAGACGCCAAGCAACTGCTTGGCGTTCAGCGTCACGTGACTCTCAGAACAATGCCATTCACGATTCAGACGCTTGCGATCTAGACGCTTTGAGATATGCTTGACACGCGGCGTCACGTTCAATTGCTTGATGCTCAACGACACGTAACTGCTTGGCGTTCGGCGTCATGATTAACTGCTTGACACTTGACGTCAAGTCCAACTGCTGGAAGCTTGACGCCATGCAACTGCTTGACGCTCGGCGCCACGTGACTTTCAGAACAATAACGCTCACGATTAAAAAACGCTTGCGATTCAGACACTCGGAACTATGTCGATCACGTCTAGAACGGTCGATCATCGAAGAAAAACCAAGAAGTTGCACTAAGTTACAAACATCGTGTCAAATTCTTACAGCAGCGTTAGTAGCTAGCCTTGCAGGACGCTCGATGTCCAACGCTCTGTTGTTCGGCGACACGTTTAGCTTGCCGCGGGGCGTCACGCTCAGCCGCCTGGCACGCGCCATCACACTCAGCCGTAATGCGCGCGCCATCACGCTCAGCCGCCTGGCGCGCGCCATCACGCTCAGCTGCCTGGCGCTTGTTGTGCGCCTGGAAGGATGAAGCTCGCGCTTGTCCGCTTGATGTTAGAAAACACTTTTACCTCGCCTTACCTACGGCGATGGTGAGCATTCTGAGAATCGTCAACAGAAAACGCTCGAGGGGACTTCTGCTCGGGTCTTACAAGACGCTAGGCGCCAGGCTACGCCTTTCGCTTCCCTTCGCCATTCAACTTTACTTCTCCCATGGGTCCGGGAGCTTGAAAGAGGTCTAAGGCTAGGATAAAGACAGGTTTTGACAGAAGCACCCTCCACTGTATTGAATAAAATTCACTGCACTAATTTAGCAATAAAAACTTGCACTTTTAAACTCTTTGGCATAAAACCAAATGTAGACACGCCCGTACAGAGAGATCTTACTATTCTGTCACGGGCTTGAATGAAAAGGCAATAGGTATTGAATCCTATATGAAATGTAACAGAATATTTTATATAAAATATTAAAATATTAAATGAATAGAAATGGGAATAAAGAATATATATATATATATATATATATATATATATATATATATATATATATATATATATATATATATATATATATATTTGTATATATTTAAACCAACCCTTATTACTTAAGGGGTTCCAATAAAAGATGAATAGTCACATTTAACAATTGGAACATTTATAAATATACAAAAAAATTTAGTATTCCCTAAAATGAACAAGTAAACAACGATACAAAGAATAGTGAGACTATATCGATTGTCATGAATACTACGTCGCATAAAAATCAACTGAACGCTAATTTTCTTTAATCTTTGCAAAAAGATAAGCTAAAGAAAAATACTAAAAGGAACAATATAATTGTAAAATAACATATTCCTTTTATTTAATACAACTTGAATACTTCAGTTTTTAAGAAAAATGTACTTTTCATAAATAACGATACAAAGAAAAATTGTAATACAGTACTGTAATGATAGACTGAGAACTGCGTAGCATAAATAAACTTAACGCTAGTTAATCTTTGAAAACAGATCGAAGATTATCCAAAGAAAGCATATCAAAAGGACAAAAATTTTCTCAAAATAATATAATCCTTTTATTTTAAATACCTAAATACTTTGTAAGATAGTATTAACTTATTCTTTGTAGATAAAGAAAGAAAATGCAAGTCATACTCAAGCTTACGTCATATGACTGTGACGTCATAGATAAGGCGGGGTGTTTACCTATCGCCATTATGATTTCATTAGTTTAAAATAGGTTGAAAAATTTCTAATCCTACCTTTTAAGCTATAACATAGCGATCAAATATCAAACAGAACAAAATAAGCGAATGCCAAAACCTGTATATAGGAGTACATCACCAATATACTGCTAAAATCCAGGTTAATCACGAGTGAAATCCTACGATGTTGCTAGAATGGCGGCAGGAGAAAATCTGGTGTTGGATGGAATGGTTCTGCCTAGCTCCGGTGGTGGCGCTAGTGTACATCTGGCAACTATATCTGAGATTGCCGCGAGTTTTTGAATTTCTGTCGGACGTCAGGGACTAAAGCCATTGTTATATAACCAGCGGGTAAGTTTAATGTTTAAAAACTTCAAAATAACAAGAGGAAGAGAAACAGGATAAATAGTGCATCTGAGTGTACTCTCAAGCAACAAAACTCTACCCCAATACAGTGGGAGACCATGGTACAGAGGCTATGGCACTACCCAAGACTAGAGAACAAAGGTTTGATTTTGGAGTGTCATTCTAAAAGAGCTGCTCACCATAGTTAAAGAGTCTCGTCTACCCTTACCAAGAGGAAAGTAGCCACTGAACAATTATTGTGCAGTAGTTAACCCCTTGAAAAAAAAAATAAAAAAGTTTGGCAATCTGAGTGTTGTCAGATATATGAGAACAGATGAGAATGTGGAAAAAATAGGCCAGACAATTCAGTGTATGTGTAAGATAAGGAAAAATGAGCCGTAACCATAGATAGGGATCCAATATAATACTGTCTGGCCAATCTAAGGAGCCAACTCTATAGTGGTAGTATCTCAAAGGGTGGTGGGGCCCTGGCCAACCTACTACCTGGATTCCAAAGACCCAACACTTGAGAATAGTTCCGCCAAAAAAGTTTAAACCATCTTCGGGATAGCTGAGATCATCCAATAGTCTCACATATAGCTTTGAGCGCAAATAACTCCTAAACGTGACATCCCCTCCCATTCATCAAAGCAAGCCACAATAACGGATGTAGAAACTTCCACACCAGCGGCAATAGCCGATGTAGAAACATCCACACCATTAAAAAAAATACATATATATGTATATACTGTATATACACATACATATGTTGGGACAGCAACACGAAATAGTTTATGATATTAGAAGATTGAAGTAATATTCAGAAGAAGAGAAAGATGAGAGAGACAAATTTAGATTCAAATTGGGGGAGCGATTTCCCCAAGTCGAGAGCCCTCTTGCCTGTCGCCATGCTTCAGTACGGGAATGGTGTACCATGCTGAAACTAAATGACTTAATCAAGGCATCCTCTCATTAAAATGGTAGAGCAAGGAGAGAAAAACTGAAATAAAGGAGAAGGCTTGCAGAGGTCCAGTCATAGTCTGGTCTCTCACAGCTGGCCCTAAGTATGTTTGAAATCCTCACACTGCTTGAGCATTACTCACGAACCATCGAATGTGTGATTTTTTATTTAATAGGCTATACACTTCTCCGTCGCGAAAAAGCAAAATCGTAAAGAAAAACCCACGGATATGGAAGGCTGACTGTAGTAATAAGCCAAAAAAAAAGCATGAGAAATTTATAATCAAACTGAAGAAAAGAGTATTCCCTAATTTAAAAGTCCTCTTGCCCATCGCAAGGTTTCTATTAAGAAATAATATTCCATGTTGAAACTGAGTGACTCCATTCAGGCATTCTCTTTTTATGAGGGAGGACCTAATTTTGGAGCGAAAACTTGAGTTTTACCACAATTGAATTTGAAGAATGTTTCTTGGCATTATTCTTCTTTCCAGTCTATCCTCTGCAGAGGAGTCCATAGCTTATATTCATCACATGGGGATAACTGTTCCCTACACAGAGTACAAAGGAGATGGGAATCCGCAGCAATTCTACTCATAAACCTGTAACAATTGTGACAAGCTTTACCACGGCAGACTCACGTCTGCTAGTGGAGTCTCCCTCACAGTAACCATACACAAATTGCAAAGATACAGTAAGAGGATTAAAAGAGCCAGGCGAATTGACAACTGAGAAGAGTTGAAATCAATGTAGCTGCTTAGTGACTTGTTGGATGGGCATGGCTTACCCACCACTGATCAATAGTTACCAACATTTTGCAATAAATATGATATTTTAATTATAGAATAAATTTTTTAATATAATTACCCGGTGAATATATAATAGCTGAGCCTCTGGCGGCTCGACAGAAAAAACACACAAAAACTCGCGAGCGATCGCTATGAAGGTTGCGGGTGTGCCCACTAGCGCCAACTATCGGCCAGATACCGCATATACATGTAAACAGACCCAATTTTTCTCATCCCACTGGGTCTCTATCGGGGAGGAAGGGGGGGCCTTTAATTTATATATTCACCGGGTAAGTATATTCAAAAATTTATTTTATAATTAAAATATAATTTTTAAATATTTAACTTAGCCGGTGAATATATAATAGCTGATTCACACCCATGGTGGTGGGTAGAGACCAGAGTTAATTAAGTTTACAGCGTATATGCTTAGAGTTTTTGACAGTTATATCATAACAAAACCCAAATATATAAAGGTACCTGGTAAGGAAGTCGACTTAGACGATTACTTTGCCTTATTAGTCTGTCTTCCTCACGAAGCCCAGCGATCCTATTAGGATGCTGAAAGATTCCCAGGAGCTGAAGTATTAAGGGCTGCAACCCATACAACAGGACCTCATCAAACCCCTAATCTGGGCGCTCTCAAGAAATGACTTTGACCACCCGCCAAATCAATCAGGATGCGAAAGGCTTCTTAGCCTTCCGTACAACCCAAAAAACAATATTAAAAACATTTCAAGAGACAGATTAAAAAGGATATTGGAATTAGGGTAATGTAGTGGTAGAACCCTCACCCACTACTGCACTCGCTGCAACGAATGGACCCAGTGTGTAGCAGTCCTCGTAAAGTGTCTGGACATCTTTAAAGTAAAATGACGCGAACACTGACTTGCTTCTCCAAAAAGTCGCGTCCATAATACTTTGCAGAGATTTATTTTGCTTGAAGGCCACGGAGGTTGCTATAGCTCTAACTTCGTGCGTCTTAACCTTAAGCAAACATCGGTCTTTCTCATTCAAGTGAGAATGAGCTTCTCGTATTAAAAATCTGATAAAATATGACAAAGCATTCTTTGACATAGGCAATGATGGTTTCTTAACTGAGCACCATAATGCCTCAGATTTACCTCGTAATGACTTAGTACGAGCTAAATAGAACTTAAGAGCTCTAACAGGACATAATACTCTTTCCAGTTTGTTGCCTACGATCTCTGATAAGCAAGGAATATCAAAAGATTTAGGCCAAGGACGAGAAGGCAGTTCATTTTTGGCCAGGAAACCAAGTTGAAGTGAACAAGTGGCTTTTTCTGTAGAAAAGCCGATGTTCTTACTGAAGGCATGAAGTTCACTGACCCTTTAGCCGAAGCCAAGCACACTAGGAAAAGTGTCTTGAGGGTGAGATCCTTCAGGGAGGCTGAATGTAATGGCTCAAACCTGTCTGACATGAGGAACCTTAGGACCACGTCTAAGTTCCATCCAGGAGTTGCCAAACGACGTTCTTTAGAGGTCTCGAAAGACTTAAGGAGATCTTGGAGATCTTTATTGTTGGAAAGATCTAAGCCTCTATGTCGAAAGACCGAAGCCAACATGCTCCTGTAGCCCTTAATTGTGTGAGCTGAAAGGGAGCGAACCTTTCTCAGATGTAAAAGAAAATCTGCGATTTGGGCTACAGAGGTACTGGACGAGGACACAGATGCTGACTTGCACCAGTCTCGAAAGACTTCCCACTTCGACTGGTATACTCTAATGGTAGAAGCTCTCCTCGCTCTTGCAAACGCACTGGCTGCCTCCTTCGAAAAGCCTCGAGCTCTTGAGTGTCTTTCGATAGTCTGAAGGAAGTCAGACGAAGAGCGGGGAGGCTTTGATGGACATTCTTTACGTGGGGCTGACGTAATAGATCTACCCTTAGAGGAAGACTTCTTGGAAAGTCTACCAGCCATTGAAGTACCTCGGTGAACCACTCTCTCGCGGGCCAGAGGGTAGCAACCAACGTCAACCTTGTCCCTTCGTGAGAGGCGAACTTCTGCAGTACCTTGTTGACTATCTTGAATGGTGGGAATGCATATAAGTCCAGAAGAGACCAATCCAGTAGAAACGCGTCTATGTGGATTGCTTCTGTATCTAGGACTGGAGAGCAATAGATTGGTAACCTTTTGGTCAACGAGGAGGCAAAGAGGTCTATGGTGGGTTGACCCCAAGTAGCCCAAAGACTCTTGCCCACGTCCTTGTGGAGGGTCCATTCCGTGGGTATCACCTGACCCCTCCGACTGAGACAGTCTGCCAAGACGTTCAAGTCCCCCTGGATGAATCTCGTCAACAGGGAGATGCCTCGATTTCTTGACCATAAGAGAAGGTCCCTTGCGATCTCGAGCAGCGTGAAGGAGTGTGTGCCTCCTTGCTTGGAGATGTACGCTAAAGCTGTGATGTTGTCTGAGTTGACCTCTACCACTTAGTTTCGAAGAAGCTTTCGAATATCATCAAGGCCAAGTGGACTGCTAAAAGCTCCTTGCCGTTGATGTGCATGCTCTTCTGACTTGAGGTCCACAGACCCGAGCATTCCCGACCGTCCAGGGTCGCACCCCAACCCAAATCCGACGCGTCTGAGAACAACACGTGGTTTGGGTTCTTGACTGCTAGGGATAGTCCCTCTCTCAGACTGATATTGCTGTCCCACCATTTCAGGCATGCCTTTACTGGTTCGGAGACTGGGAATGATACCGTCTCTAACGTCTTGTCCTAGTTCCAGTGAGAGGCTAGAGGGAACCGGAGAGGCAGAAGGTGTAGTCTCCCTAGTGAGACAAACTGCTCCAGGGATGAGAGAGTCCCTACGAGACTGTTCCAACTCCTGACTGAACAAACGTTCTCTTTTCAGCATTAGTTGGACTTCGAGCAGGGCTTGTTCTATTCGGGTGGCAGACGGAAAAGCCCGAAAAAACTGGACTGCGAATCTCCATCCCCAAATATAGAATAATCTGGGATGGGATCAGTTGGGACTTTTAGGTTGACCAAAAGTCCCAACTCCCTGGCCAGACTCAACGTCCAATGTAGATCCTGCAGACAGCGAAGACTGGACGATGCTCTGAGAAGCCAGTCGTCCAAGTACAGGGAGGCTCGGATCCCCGTTAGATGGAGGGATTTTGCCACATTCCTCATGAGCCTCGTAAACATGAGAGGAGCAGGACTGAGGCCAAAGCACAGGGCTCGAAACTGGTACCCCACATTCCTGTAAACAAACCTCAGAAACGGTTGGGAATCCGGGTGTATAGGAATGTGGAAGATGCCTCCTGAAGGTCGAGAGAGACCATCCAGTCGCCTTCCATTAATGCTGTCAAGACAGCCTGGTAGACTTCATCGTGAAGTTTGTCTTGACAATGAACACATTGAGCGCATTTGCCTCTTACGTACTCCTTCAGTGAACATGGCTGCCAGATCATTGGAGCCATCCCTGAGGGACTTGTTCTGCAGAGAACGTGGCTGTCAGATCATTGGAGCCATCCCTGAAAGCCTTGTTTATGCATGACATAATTGTACAGCAAAACTTCAAACGCTCGAAAAAACTCCTAACAGGAGATGGTCTAGCTCTGAAGTCGACCATAAAATCTTGGAGCGTCTCATGGCCAGGCGCCAGGGAGAGTCTATGAGGTTTGAGAAGTCTATCTGGGCAGAGGCAGGAACTCCCAAGCCGAGAACTTCTCCCGTGTCATATCAGACTCTCGCTCTATAAGCCAGCTTAAAAGTAGGGAAAGCAAAGGCTGTCTCCCCCAAACTCCTCCTGGTGATTAACCAGTCGCCTAGTAAACGTAAAGCTCTCTTAGAAGAGCGAGAGAGCACTAGCTTATAAAACAACGGCTTCGAAGTAGCTAGGCCTAGTGTAAACTCTGACGTTTAGGCGAGCGAGGAGCAGCAGTTACAAAAAGATCCGGACAAAGATCCTTAAAAATCAGCATGATTTATTTAAATTCCATAGAGGGCTGAGCAGCTTTAGGCTCCTCTCCGTCTGACAGAGTCCTCAAGGGAATATCAGTAGGAGGGGGATCAGCAACTTCCTCATCTGAAGGAACCTTGTCCGACAATAGCCGAGTCTCAAGCAAGGGAGAGACCTGCCGTGGTGGCAATGCTTGACAAGCAGAGTCCACACGCCAAGGAGCAACAGTAGCAGTCAAGGACGCTATGTCATGTAACTGCTTAAAGGACTGACCAGTAACAACAACAGGTGCGGGAGGACGTTCGACGTCAACTCGAGACTGCCTTGACTGCTTAGACTGAGCAGTCAAAACAACTCTTGACTGCGGTGCTTGACGCTCAACGTCAAAACAAGTCAACTATGCTGGTTGGTGAACGTCCTGAACGTCAACAAGAGCAAGCGGCAGCGGCTGAACGTCCACAAGCGGCTGAGAGTCAACACGGGACTGCATCGAGTGAGGCTCTACAAAACACGATTGACGTGACTTTGTAACGTCAATGTCAACAGGACGAGCAAAGGCTCGTTTGGGCGGCTGACGGCCAAGATCTCGATCAGCTAAGCGGCGAGGATCATCGTGAACCTGCTCAACAGAATAGTCCTCCATAAGAGAGGCAAGCTTATTCTGCATGTCTTGCCGTACAACCCATTTAGGATCAACGGGAATGGTTGCGGTAAGAGACGAGGGTAACGTCTGTGACTGCAAAACCTTGCCTACAAAAAGACTCTCGGAGCCTGTGTTACGCTTTTGTTTAGGCGGCGAGCAGTCTTCCGATGACTGCATAGGGTCAGAGCTGTCCTAATGGTTACAACAAGGACGCTGGACCTGTCCTGAAAGGACTGACTTTCGCTTAAAGGGCCTCGAAACCTTGTTCCACGGTTTCTTATGCGAAAAGCCTTCGGATGACGAGGAGAAAATCGTCTCGCTCGTCTTATGGTAGGGGCAGTGTTGATGAGACACGCCTGAAACCATAGAGGGAACGTCTGTTCGCTGATCAAGTCCTCTCGAACCCATAAGTCGTACGACATTACTTCTCCCCTGGGCTTGGGAGCTTGCAAGAGGTCTCGGACTAGGCGAACGACAGGCACGAACAGACGAACCCTCGGTCGCAACACTGATAACACTTTGCTCAATTATCACTTTATCACTACGATTTTCTGTTTTGCACTTCACTGAAATCGAATTTTACAACAATTCACATTAGGTATGAATAAAACTGATTTCTACCTGAAGCACGCAATTCTACCCTCATCAAAAGGTTATAATTGCAAAATCAGTCGTATAATGTAAGCACATTAATACAAGCAAAAAACAGTAAACATATATTAAGATAAAAAGATCAGTGGCTGGGAAGGAGACTAAACACTAGTTCATTCAAAACTACATTTTCAATCTCTCACCGTACAGTGCCTTGGGACGAGAATAAAAACTAAAAACGTTTTATCCTTTCTCCCCGTAGAGAGACTAGGGACGAGAGTAAAAAACTGACTCGAGAACAACGTTACTCGCTTGGGACGAGAATAAAGATCGAAACGTTTCTCTCTCTCTCTCTCTCTCTCTCTCTCTCTCTCTCTCTCTCTCTCTCTCTCTCTCTCTCTCTCTCTCTCTCTCTCTCTCTCTCTCTCTCTCTTTCTTTGATTTCGCACCGAAGAGAAGAGCCCACTTACCTTTCGTCAATAAACAGGTTATTTGACCAAAGGAAAAAACTGAAAGGTTTTTCAATTAACAAGTTCCTTTAATAATAGTATTTAAAACATTTAAGTTTGAAAGAAGAATGAACAAAACGTCAGAATCGATTTACTCTTTCCTGCAAAGTGAAACCGTGATTCTCTCTCTCTCTATCGTAACGATAGAGCGCAAACTGCGTAGCATAAATAAACTAAACGTTAGTTCATCTTTGAAACAGTACGAAGACTATTCAAAGAAAATCTTTCATAAAATATCTACTAAAAAATATTCATTTAATAAGTTTTAAATCATTTGCTCTGTAAAAGTTATTTACGATTGAAAGGGCTCAACGTTGTTTAACTTCGGTTTCCAAGTTAGGACCGCCTACTCTCGGATTAGAGGAGGAATAGGAAAGGTCGCATATAAACAAATCATTAAAATTTATCTTGATGTTTATTATAAATGGAAAGCTAATCGAAGAGGCCTAATAAAGGCGGTTGAGATATAAAATATATAGAGGAAAATCTATAATTAATTTATAACGTGATAAGATAATTGCTAAAAGCCTAAAACACACTTCCGTACTAAGGGAAGGGTCGGCCATTTAAAAGTCAAAGAAAGTCCATAAAACAATCCAAAGTCATCAAAAATTAAATCTATCCAAAAAAGAGTTCAAGATTTAAGTTGAAGATAAAACACCTGCACTGCGAAAGCTCAAACCAAAAGGAAGTACTTCACCAAATATGTTGAGAAAACTCCAGGTTATACAGCGAGTATTGATACATCTTGCCGTTAAGGCCGACAGAGAAAAATTGGGTCTGTTTACATGTATATGCGGTATCTGGCCGATAGTTGGCGCTAGTGGGCACACCCGCAACCTTCATAGCGATCGCTCGCGAGTTTTTGTGTGTTTTTTCTGTCGAGCCGCCAGAGGCTCAGCTATTATATATTCACCGGGTAAGTATATTCAAAATTCATCAGCCATTTCTAGTTTTACTGAAGTCACACTCCTATTAAAGGACAAAGGATTATTTCTGTGAAGTAACAAAAAAGACTTCTTAACTGTAAGTATATACACATACCTGTTTATCCTGACAGTGGGAAAGGGGCGATACAGATTCGCAAGTCTGGGAACCAGTAGCATGTGCATCCGGAACAGGAACTTTTGTTGCACTCTTTCGAGAAGAGTTCCCGATTCCAATTTGTTCCATCCCCAAGTTTTCCTGTTGTACAACAAAGTAATAGGACCATTAAATTTGGGTTTATCAAATGTGAAAAAGGGAAATCTTAAAAAGTGAATAGATTAACCTAAAGAGTTTTGTTTTCAAATTCTTATGTTGATGGGTTAAACATGACAAAATGGTATTTTCATTTTAAAATATATTTTTAAATATACTTACCTGGTAGTTACATATATACAGCTTTATCCCGCCGATTCGTCGCGCGCACGGCAGAAATTAAAAATTCACGGCAATCGCCGATAGGTGGACAGGTGATCATACCTGTGCTCCCTCTATCCAGGTACCTGGAACCATTCCCATTTGTCCTCAGAAATTCCATGCCCCTGTTTTCAGAGGGGAGGAGGGAGGGACCTTTTATATATGTAACTACCAGGTAAGTATATTTAAGAATTTATTCTAAAATGAGAATACCATTTTTAAATATCTAACTTCCCTGGTAGTTACATATATATAGCTGATTGACACCATTGGTGGTGGGTTAGAAAACCGCAACACCGTCGGGAATTCGTATAATTATTAATCACTACAAATTAGCTGTACCAATGCTCTGGTTCCTACCTGATAAGGAAGCTGGCTTCATAGTTTTCTTCCTCATTTGCCTGCATTCCTTGAGAGACCCAGCGATCCACCCAGGGGGCAGTAGAAAGTCTCTGTGGGGCTGTCACACGGTCCTCGACCTTAAAATGACTAGACCACCACCCTTGCTATCCTGGCATAGCCATGGACAATGAGCTGACCACCTGACCCACTAATACACTAAAAACATTGCCTGCATTCCTTGAGAGACCCAGCGATCCACCCAGGGGGCTGTAGAAAGTCTCTGTGGAGCTGTCACATGGTCCTTGACTTTAACATGACTAGACCACCACCCTTGCTATCCTGGCATAGCCATGACACACTCCGTAAAACCTAACTTAGACTTGCATCTCAGGCCGTGGAAGGTTGCAGCAACCTTCACAGACAACCTGAGAGAACAAGTTCAAGAAAAGGCGAGGGTATAAACAAGGTTATAGGTTAGAGGCAGTAGTACCTTCTCCAACTACGGCGCCGGAAGCAACGTACGGACCCAGGGAACAACAATCCTCATATTGGGTCTGTACCTCTTTAGGTAACAATCTGCGAAGATTGATTTGCTTCGCCAGAATGTTTCTTCCAAAATCGCTTTCATAGACTTGTTGTGTCTATATGCCATCGAAGTTGCCACAGCTCTTACTTCGTGTGCTTTGACTTTGAGGATTAAGAAGCTTTTCTCATCACATTTCTGGTGAGCTTCCCTTATTAAATCCTTGAAAAGGAACGCTAGTGCATTCTTTGACAAGGGTAACGAAGGTTTCTTCACCGAGCACCAGAGGTTGTCTGCCTGTCCTCTCATGTTTTTGGTCCTCTGCAAATAAAATTTTAGGGCCCTCACTGGACAAAGGCCTCTCTCCTTTTCCTGTCCTACTAAATGAGTTAACCCTGACATGGTAAAGGATCTGGGCCATGGCTGAGGATTCTCGTTCTTGGCGAGAAAACATAGTTGCAGCGAGCAGACTGCATTCTCTCCATTGAAGCCTACATTTTTGCTTAAGGCTTGCAAGTCTCCTATCCTCTTGGCTGTTGCCAACGCAACAAGGAATAGGGTCTTCTTAGTGAGATCCTTCAACGAAGCCTTGTTGAGAGGTTCAAACCTGCTCAAGGTTAAAAACATCAGGACTACATCCAAATTCCAAGAGGGGGTTGGGTTGTCCTTCCTCTCAACTGTCTCAAAATATCTTATGAGGGCCGAGAGATCCTTGTCTCCCGACACGTCAATATCTCTGTGATGGAAGCCGAAAGCTAGCATGCTGGGGTATCCCTTGATGGTTGATACTGCTAGTTTATCTTGGGTTCTTTAGTGTAACAGACAATCTGCCAGTTGAGTTAGAGAGGTACTGGAAGAGGAAATGTTGTGAACTCTGCACCATTCCCTGAACACGTCCCACTTTGACTGGTACACCTTGATTGTGGACGTCCTCCTCGCTCCCGCGATTGCTCATGCAGCTTCCCTCGAAAAGCCCTTCGCTCTTGCCAGTTTTTCTGATAGTCGAAAGGCAGTTAGATTGAGAGCGAGGAGATTTTGATGGTATCTCTCTATATGTGGCTGTCTGAGTAGATCGTTCCGACAAGGTCATGATCTGGGGGTGTCTACGAGCCACTCCATCACTTCTGTGATCCAGGGTCTCATGGGCCAAAACGGAGCTATCATGGTCATGCGGGCGTTGTTCGACTCCCTGAACTTCTTCATGACTCTGTCTAGGATCCTGAATGGGGGGAAAGGCATATGTGTCTAGTCCTTCCCACTCCATGAGGAAGGCGTCCACTGCCACTGCTTCCTGGTCTGGGACTGGAGAGCATACAGGTAACCTCTTGTTCTCTGCGTCGCAAAGAGGTCTATTGACGGTTCTCCCCACAGATTCCAAAGCCTGCTGCACACCTCGTGATGTAGGGACCATTCTGTCGTGAGAACCTGTTTTCCTCTGCTGAGAAGTTCCGCTCTGACATTCTTCTCTCCCTCTAAGAAGCGGGTTATCAGAGTTATATTGTTTGCTTTTGCCCACAGCAGGAGATCTTCGCTGCCTCGTAAAGGGAATCCGAACGAGTGCCTCCCTGTTACCTGATGTAGGCCAGCGCTGTGTGTTGTCTGCATTGACCTGTACTAACTTGTTTTGGACCTCTTCCTGGAAGTGTATTAGCATTAGATGAATGGCCACCAGTTCCTTCACGTTCATGTGCCATTCCTTCTGATGGTCTTCCCATAGACCCGAGATCTCGCCTTTCTGATGAGGTTCGAAGCCTTCTAGTAGCTTGTTGGGGTCGTCCCACCAACTCAACTGATTCCTGACTCCCAGAGGGATCGGAATCCACGTCTCTAGGTCTTGGTCTCTTGTCCAATAACTTGACAGATGGAACTGAAGTGGACGTAGATGTAGTCACTTGTAGATCCTCCAGACACTTTTCTTGCAACCTGGCTCTGATTAGCCAGTCGTCCAGGTACATCGATATTCGTACCCCTTCCAGATGTAACCAGAGAGCCACGTTCGATACCACTCGTGTGAAAACGTAAGGGGCTGTGCTTAGTCCAAAACAAAGTGCTCTGAACTGAAAAGTTGTTGCGTGATGTACAAATTTGAGCTATTTCCTGTAGTTCGGGTGAATTGGGACGTGAAAATACGCGTTCTGCAGGTCTATCGACACCATCAAGTCTCCTTGTCTGGTGCCTGCTAGGACTGACGCAGTTGTCTCCATAGCAAACTTGACTTTGCTCACGTACTTCTTCAGTGGAATTACATCCAGAACGGGTCTCCAATCCCCAGAATTCTTGGGTACCAGAAATAGTCTGTTGTAAAATCCCTCTGATGAAGGGTCCTCTACCACTTCTATTGCTGCTTTTGACAGCATCTGGTTTACCTGCTCTTGAAGACCTCCTGCTTTGCTCCCTGAGTATGTAGCTATCAACTCTAACGGCTCTGGCGAAAGAGGGGGCTTCCTTAGGAAGGGGATTTGTATCCTTCCTTCAGTACTTTGACTGTCCAATCGTCCACTACCCTTTGGCTCCACTCTTGCCAGTAGTGGGATAATCTGGCTCCCACTTGTGTCTGGAGGTTGTTGAGTTCACTTTATGGGTTTCGGTTGCTGTTTGGGGTTTTACGAGGTTGCCCTCCAGCAGCCATTCTCTGGCTTCCTCTCAAAAGGGCTCTCCCACGAAAGCACGAAAGGGCTGACGCGTGGGAGGAGCTTCCCTCTCCTTCCTGGCTAAAGAGTTTGCCGGAAGAACTTTCCTTGCAGTCCTTGTAATCAGATCTTACGTTGCTTTTGCGCAAGAGCTGCCGCTAAGTCCTTCACTAGCTCTAAAGGGAAGAAGTATTTGGTCAAGGGAGCATACAAGAGCTCTGCTCTCTGAGCGAGAGTCACTCCTGATGACAGGAAAGAAACAGCATAGCTCTTTTTTTTATAATACCTGCTGTGAAAAGGGCTGTGAGTTCGACTGTCCCTTCCCTCACAGCTTTATCAAGACAGGCAAAAATGTGCATTCGCATCTCGCTCTTCTCGTCCGTAACCTCTGCGAGGCCTCCGAGAGTCCAGTCCATCCAGCTGAAGACTTCAATTGTCCTGAAGACGTTTTTCAGCAAGTGGTCAT